>NC_041386.1:12731471-12785010 GCF_002162155.2 Triticum dicoccoides | reverse complement strand
TTGCGAGTGGATGGTCAACATGCAACTGGGGGCCACGAATAAACACACACACACACACACACACACCCTAGTTGTGAGTCGATGGGCAACTTGCAACTAGGTGTCCTCAACAAAACACACACCCCCTAGTTGCGAGTCGATGCTTGACATGCAATTGTGGACCCTTGACAAAAAGAGACACACACACACACATACACCCTAGTTGCGAGTTGATGGTCAACTTGCAACTGGGGACCCCTTCACAAAAAGACGCATACACACACCCCTAGTTGCGAGTTGATGGTCAAGTTGCAACTGGGTGTTCTCAAACAAACACACGCCTCCTAGTTGCGAGTTGATGGTCGACATGCAACCGGGGACCCTTGACAAAAAGACACACCCCCTAGTTGTGAGTCGGTTATCGACATGCAACTAGTTACCCTCTACAAACACACACACACACACACACACACACACACACATCCTTAGTTGCGAGTCGATGAGCGGGTTGCAACTGGTTATCAACTACAAGTCGATGAGCGGGTTGCAACTGGTTATCAACTGCGAGTCGATTGTCGGCATGCAATTAGGGACCCTCGACAATTGACACCTAAATAGTCACGAGTAGATAATTGACACCTAGATAGTTGCACCAAAATATCCAACTGCAAAAAACTAGTGGCAAAATGATGATGGAAAAACTAGTGGCGAAACACTTACAAAAAAATTATAATATAGAAAAAAGAATAAAAAACACAGTGACATAACAAAAATATCCAAAGCACACAGACAAGTCATGTCGTCTTCTTCTTTAGATTTCGAAACAAATTAGTGGCGAAACTCTTACAAAAAACTAGTAGCGAAATGATGGTGGAAAAACTAGTGGCGGAACACTTACAAAAAAAATTATAGTGTAGAAAAAAAAGAATAAAAGAACACAGTGACATAACAAAAATTTCCAAAGCACACAGACACGTCAGGTCGTCTTCTTCTTAAGATTTCAAAACAAATAGTGGCGAAACTCTTACAAAAAACTAGTGGCGAAACGATGGTGGAAAAACTAGTGGCGAAACACTAACAAAAAATTTATAGTATAGAAAAAGAAAAGAAAAAAGAACACAGGGCCATAAAAAAAATATCCAGAGCACACAGACAGGTCAGGTCGTCTTCTTCTTCAGATTTCGAAACAAAAACAAATAGAAAAATGGAAGAACAATGGAGGGAACGGGAGAACTGGGGGAGCGGAACAGGTGAAAGGAGAGGGGCGACTCGGGTGGTGGCTAACGTATCGATCTAATGTACTCTTGTACTCTTGGGCTAGACTTCGTATATAGCCCATATCAAACAAAGGAGACGCCGGCCCAACAAAAAAACAAAAAAAAACAATTCCTCTCCGCTGTAGGCCTCCCGGCCCGACAAGAGGATACGAGGATCGATAGTGATGCGGGCAAACACTCGATCAAAACAAAGCAAACAGATCGGACGGCTGGACATTTAGATGTGAGATCACTGAAAAACATCTAGATGTGAATTTTTTTTTGAAGGGAAAGCCTATCGGTGTTTTATTTCACAGTCAAAAGAGTTACATCATTTATTACATAAGGAAGAATTAGTCATTCTGTATCTGGATTATCTGTTATAGTTTTGCCTTGGCTATTGCATTTTCTTTTCTTTTCTTGAGAAGACCTCGGCTGGTTGCATCTTTGCGAATTGGACCGAGAGGAGTCAGCCCATTCCCGTGGCCACACGAGCCCATCGTACTCCCTCTCTCACTCTCTCTCAATAAGACCTAGACGCGGCAGCTCAAAAAACAAAACAAAAAGACTAGACGCGGCGGCGCCCCAATCGAGTTCCGCTGCCGAATGCGCCCCCAAAATCCCTCGACAAAATCCCCAATCCTCAAGGCGCCGAGCCTGCCTCCGCCGCGCCGCCGCCGCCACCGGACGCCGTCGCCGGTGGACAACGCCATGCGCGAGATATTCATGCGCCTACCGGCGGACGAGCCCGGTAGCCTCGTCCCCGCCGCCGCCGTCTGCAGGAGCTGGTTCCGCATCCTCTTCGACGCCGCCTTCGCCCGCGACTACCGCGCGTTCCGGGGGGCGCCGCCCATGCTAGGCTTTCTCCACAACGAAAGCCCTGTGTACAAACGACCCTATTGGGTCTCCCACTTCGTCTCCACCACGGCCTTCAGCCCGCCGGAGTTCGAGGACCTCGAGGAGTACCAAGTCCTCGACTCCCGGCACGGCCTCGTCCTCCTCTACTCCCCTGAAATGGGTGAACACTTTGTTGTCTCCCACCTCCTCACCCATGAGGACTGGGAGATTCACGTTGACCCCAAGTGCCACGGCATCATGCGGTGGGAGGACGACGGCCCCGACGATGCGTCCAAGGGCATACGTTGTAATGCGGCAGTGCTCTGTGACAAGGACCAATGTGACCACCTCGACTGTCACGGCGGTCCTTTCCTCGTCGCCTTGGTGGGCTCCGACAATGCAGAAGGGTCAACGGGCCTCGCTACCGTCTACTCTTCAAAGACTCGTGAGTGGAGCGACGTGATCTCTGTTCATCTTCATGAACCGGATTTAATCTATGAGAGGGCGCACAGTGCTGTTGTGGGAAACAAGGTCTATGTCCCCTGTGTGGAGAGTACCTGTGTCTTGGAGTACGACATTGGTGAGCAAGAACTATCAGTGATCAGTGTGCCATATGAGGACCAGGACGAGAGCCAGCGTTACGTCGACCTCATGGGGGTGGAGGACGGCATGCTGCTGTTTGCGTCTGTGATGAAGCCTAGACTCTATCTATGGTCAATGGAGGCTGGTCCCAACGGAGCTACAGGATGGGCGCGGCGCAGGTTCATCGAGCTTGAACCATTGCTCCCTCGTTCTGTCCTCCTGGACAATTGGACCGTGTCAGCGGTTGGTTTTGTAACACATAGAGTTTGGGAAACTGCTCGACACCCTAAACGGGGTGTGGCTATCTCATTATATATGAGTACCAAAGGGTACAATACAATTACAGATGTGTACAACGGGTCCATGTATAGATATACAATCTAACACCCTTCCTCAATCTTAACTATGCCCCGAAGTACAAAGTAAGTTAAGATTGCGCCTACAGCCTACAAACTGTGGTTGTGGAAGAGGCTTCGTGAAGATGTCAGCAAGTTGATCTTTTGATGAGATGAACTTGATACTGAGGAGCTTCTGTGCAACACGTTCTCGAACAAAGTGATAGTCTACCTCAATGTGTTTCGTCCGAGCATGAAACACTTGATTAGATGAGAGATAGGTAGCACCAATGTTGTCACACCAAAGCACCAAAGAACGAGCAGGAGGGACTCTCAATTCTCTCAACAAGGACTGAACCCATATGATCTCAGCAGTCGCATCAGCAACTGCTTTGTACTCAGCTTCAGTGCTGTTGCGAGAAACCGTAGCCTGCTTACGAGCATTCCAGGCGATCAAATTAGGACCAAGAAACACTGCATATCCCCCCGTGGATCGCCTGTCATCAGGACACCCGGTCCAGTCTGCATCTGAGAAGGCTGAGATCTCATAAGATGGTGCAGGCTGGAGAAGTAAACCATAAGAGGCAGTGAAACAGACATAATGCAGAATGCGTTTCACAGCTGACCAATGAGACGTCCTGTGCGCATGAAGATACTGACAGACACGGTTGACTGCATAAGAGACATCTGGCCTGGTGATAGTAAGATACTGCAGACCACCAACAAGACTACGATACTCGGTAGCATCATCAGGTGAAAGAAGATCTCCATCCAGGGCAGACAATCGATCAGTAGCAGACATCGGAGTGATCGCATGTTTACACTTCAGCATACCAGCACGACGCAATAGATCCAGAGAATACTTCTTCTGAGTAAGATTCAACCCAGCAGAAGATCGTGAGACCTCTAGACCAAGGAAAAAATGCAGAGCACCTAAGTCCTTGACAGCAAAATCCCCACTCAAGGCAGCCACAAGACGATCCGCAGCAGCAGCAGTGGAACTGATGAGGATGATATCATCAACATAAACCAGGAGATACATCGTAACCTCAGGACGCTGAAGAAGGAACAAGGGCGTGTCAGCAGTGGAGGGAAGAAAACCAAGAGCCCGAAGAACAGAGCCGAGACGTGCATGCCACGCACGGGGAGCCTGTTTAAGTCCATATAGCGCCTTAACAAGACGACAAAGATGATGAGGACGTGCAGGATCCACAAACCCCGGTGGCTGACGCATATAAACTTCTTCCTCCAAAACGCCGTGCAGAAAAGCATTCTGCACATCAAGCTGACGAAGAAACCATCCATGGGTAACAGCCAGAGACAGCAGCAAACGAATGGTAGTAGGCTTGATAACTGGACTGAATGTGTCTTCATAGTCAAGACCATACCTCTGTTTGAAACCCTTAGCCACAAACCATGCTTTGTAGCGCTCAATAGAACCATCAGCATGTCTCTTGACTTTAAAAACCCACTTGGAATCAATGATATTAACACCAGATGTCGGGGGAACAAGATGCCATGTGTCATTCTGAAGCAAAGCCTGAAACTCATGTTCCATCGCAGCACGCCAATGAGGTATACCCAGTGCAACTTGAAAATGGCGAGGCTCAGCAGTGGGATCTGCAGCAATATGAGCCATGCAAGCGGCAAGCCACGCAACAGTCCCGTCAGTGTGTTTCTTAGGCTGAAAAACCCCTGTCTGGCTGCGCGTGCGAGGACGAAGAACAGCGGCAGCCGGTTGTGGTGATGTGGCGGGCTCAGCAGATGCGACTGCAGAGGCGAGGCCTCAGCCAGCGAGCCAGCGCCCGAGCCAGCGTCAGGGCCGCCTGGCTCCAGAGAGAGCAGCGGCGTCAGGCCAGGCGTGGCAGGCCGAGCCAGATCCGGCGTTGGACTGGGTGAGGCCAGCCCAGCCGGCGCAGAAGGCCCAGCGGCTGGGCCAGGTGTCGCTGCAGACGACCCAGCCAGGCTAGGCGCGAGCGATGCCCGCGAGGCGGGCGAGGGCGATTCTGGCGAGGCGGGTGAGGGCGGCGCCCGCGGGTCGGGTGAGGGCGAGGGCGGCACCCGCGGGGCGGCTGCACCCGATCTGCATGGGACATCCATATCCACATCCCGCTCCGGATCATCATCATCCGACACCTGTTCATCAAGTAGCTCAAGACGAGCACCACGTCCAATACCTGCAGCATGATTAGGAAGCAACACAGGTGCATTTGCAACATCCACAAATTGATCAGGCACAGGTACGGAAGAGTGGACAGGTGGCATAGGAGTTTCAGAGTTATTCGGAAGTGCATGAAAAGGGAAAACATTCTCATCAAAAACAACGTCACGAGAAATGTAGACGCGATTGGTGGGAACGTGTAGGCATTTGTATCCTTTGTGAAGGGAACTATACCCAAGAAACACACACTTTTTAGACCGAAACTCTAACTTACGCTTGTTGTATGGACGCAAATGGGGCCAACATGCACACCCAAACACTTTGAGAAAAGTGTAATCTAGAATTTCATTGAGCAAGAGTTCAAGAGGAGTTTTCATATTCAAAAGTCGTGAGGGTAGCCTGTTTATCAAGAAACAAGCGGTGGAGAAGGCATCACTCCAAAACCGAAACAGAACGGGGGCATGAGCTAGCAAAGTAAGACCAGTTTCTACAAGATGACGATGCTTACGTTTGGCGGTGCCATTCTGCTGATGTGTATGAGGACAAGACACACGGTGCGAGATCCCAAGCCTGTTGAAAAAAGTGTTGAGGTTGTGATATTCACCCCCCCAGTCGGATTGGACATGAATAATTTTTTGCTTAAGAAGACGCTCAACATGTGCTTGAAACTGAATGAAAACATCGAACACATCAGATTTTCTCTTAATAAGATAAAGCCAAGTAAACCGGTTATAAGAATCAATGAAACTGACATAATAATTACGGCCACTAACGGATATTTGGGCATGACCCCATACATCAGAAAACACAAGCTCAAGAGGATGGTTCACAACACGACTAGACTCTAAAAACGGAAGTTGGTGACTCTTGCCCTGCTGACAGGCATCACAAATTGTTTCAGCAGTTTTATTGGACACAACTGGTAGTTCATGACGATGTAGCACATGACGAACTATAGGAGCAGCAGGGTGACCCAGGCGTGCATGCCAATGTGTAGACGACACGCGAACACCGTTGAACGCCTGAGGAGAAGAGTGCATAGGAGATGTAGGTGGCGCGTCAAGTGCATATAAGCCATGGTGAAGACGACCACTAAGCAGAACGGCCCTCGTGTCCCGATCCTTGATAAAGAAATGAAAAGGGTGAAACTCAGCAAGGACATTATTATCACGAGTAAGTTGAGGAATAGACAACAAACTACGTGTAGCAGTGGGAACACGAAAAACATTAGAAAGATGCAGTTTGCGAAAGTTATGTGTGAGGAGTGAGGCCTGACCAACATGGGAGATGTGCATACCAGCTCCATTGGTTGTGTGCACCTGATCATGACCGCGATATGGTTCCTTGGTGGAAAGCTTGGCCATCTCGTTGGTGAGGTGGTTCGTGGCTCCCGTGTCCATATACCACGTAGGATCGATGGAGTAGGACGGGGTGCGCCCATGATCATGACTCGTCACCGCGGCAGCCTGTTTTTCATTCCCCTTGCCATTGTTACCCAGGTCGAGGAAATCTTGCTTGTAGAGTCGATGGCACCGGGAGGCGATGTGACGCTCAAGGCCACACAGCTGGCAGGCCTGCTGAGCACCACAGCAGGGGCAGCAAGCCACCGGACGGGTGCCGCCAGTGATGGAGGGCGGGGCAGTGCGGGCCTGCGAGGATGAGGCTGCCGGTTTCCCGCCAGGCGATGGTGACGGCTTCTGCGGCTTACCGCGGGTCGCGGCGTTGGCAGAGATGAAGCTCGGGGAGGCACGACGCGCTTTGATGCGCTGCTCACGACCAAGAAGACGTGCATATAGCTCTCGTGGCGGAAGTGGCGCCTCACGACCATGAATATTCTTGACGAGATTGTCATAATCATCATCAAGACCATTGAGCACGTGGGTGCTAAACTCCTCATCTCCAAGAGGCTGACCAATTGAGGCCAATGTGTCCGCGAGACCCGACATCTTGTTAAAGTACTCGGTGATAGAGAGACCATCAAGTTTAGCCTCCCCCAACTCGGTGCGTATGGCATGAGCACGCGCCGTAGACTATGAGGCGAAGCTGCTGTGAAGTGCGACCAAGCATCTTGGGATGTCGCGGCGAAGATGACCAGCGACGACACGCTCGGAGTGAGCGATGACTGGATAGCGGAGAGAATCGCCTGATCCTGAGCCACCCACACATGGTGCGCCGGATGATACGGCGGCGGGCACGGGATGGAGCCATCGACGTACCCCTCCAGGTAGCGGCTGCGAAGGAGGGGTAGCACCTGAGCCCGCCAGGACAAATAATTATCCGGCATGAGCTTCACCGGAAGGAGGTGTGAGAAGTAAAACGACGTCGGTGCGGTCATGTGATCCGCATGAGGCTGTGCCGGTGGCGCGTAGCAGCCCATCATCGGGTCCGTCTCCGGGTTGGGGGCGAGCGCCAGTTGCGCACCAGTGTACGGAGACGCGGAGTAGGCGCCTACAGGGGCGGAGCCAACACCCGAGCCAGCCGGAGCTCCGGGGGGCACAGATGGCGCAGCCCTGTGAAGCAGTGCAGACGGCTGCACACCGTAGGGCTGGGGATGTGATGCCCCAGTGCAGCCAGACGCCGGCGAAGCGCCATAGGGCAGCGGCCAGGCGGACGAGGATGGAGGCGCGGCGCCGAGGGTTGAGGCAGGGGCGCCGAACCAAGGGGCTCCATAGAGCAGCGACGACGGAGGCGCGGCGCCGAGTGGTGAGGTAGGGGCACCATACGGAGGTGCAGGGCCGCGGAACCCCGGCGGCCCAGCGGCAACGGCTGAGGAGAACCCGCCAGATGGGATCGGCGGGGGCAGGTCGCCCGTCCCGCTCGACCCGATCGGGGAGGCTGCGGGCGGCTGCCGCCAGGGCGTAGCCAGCGGGCGGGAGGCCATGAAAGGCGACGAGGAAGCGAGCGTTGGGGCCGACGCGGCGTCAGCGATGGCAGAGGCCGAGGAGTCGGCGGTGGCAGGGGCCGAGGCGGCGGCGGCGGCGTGAGGGGCAGCAGAAGACATCGAAACCCTAAACTGATACCATGTAACACATAGAGTTTGGGAAACTGCTCGACACCCTAAACGGGGTGTGGCTATCTCATTATATAGGAGTATCAAAGGGTACAATACAATTACAGATGTGTACAACGGGTCCACGTATAGATATACAATCCAACAGGTTTTGCGGAAGGTGTCGGTGTCATCTTCGTGAGCACACAATCTGGGTTGTACACAATTGAGCTCAGTTCAAGACGATGCAACCACGTAAATGTAGAGGGACACATCAAAAAGGCCATGCCCTACATGAGCTTCTACATTGGAGGTACAGACTAGCAAACACTGAACACACCACTTACTTAGATTACAGTGTTTTTGCTTGTAGCTTAGATTGTTGAATAATTTAAGTCTAAGAGCTCCCAATGTTGTATGTGATTCCTAAATGTTGATGCCTATGCACAGTCTTTTCTTTCAAGTTTTCTGCAAAACTAGATGGATATCTGTATGTAGGTCTGCTCGGGTTTTTTTCTTCCGGTTTTTGGGTGATCTGTAGAGATGTAGGAACCCATCCTTTGTGCTGTTATACTATTCAGGTGTTGAGGCGTGCTGCAGACCTGGGTGATTGTAGGCAACAGTAGCTTGTGATTTTTCATTCCATGTTGTCTTTGTGTTGAACTGTTGATACAAGCCAGAGAACAAATTCAGTAGCTGTGAGGAATTGGCAGATTAACTAGCAACTGACAAGTTAATTTCACGGTGAATGTATAGTTGGTGATTTATGATTCGTTGGCTTCACTAGTATATATGTTGCGATGTTTCGGCTTTACAAGCCGGTTAACCTTAGTCAAAGATTTGCTCGTCAGGTCCTAAGGGCAACTCTAGCACAGTCATTATGTCCACCGAACTGCATAATAACTGCCATATGGAGCACAAAACCACAAAAAAAAAAACAGCTCTAATAGAGTAGCCATCCACAACTCAATCGACATATTTTTGGGAGCTCCCTCCATAAAATGGCCTCCCAGCCTCCATATTTGGATGCCATGGTGGCCTTGTTTGAAGCTCGCTCCAAAGCCAACTACCAGCGGGGGAAGGAGTTTCATCTTCCTCCTCCTTGCACCCCGGCCAGGTTTTGAAGCTCCCTACGGCCAGTACATGCACCACCGCTCACAGATAATCTACGGCGAGGGAGGGACCGATCGCTGACCACCTGTCATATTAATGGCGCAGCTGCTCTCTTGGATTCCTGTGGCGGCCCGTCGGATGGTCGCCATGCGGCGTCATCTCTTGGCTTCCTTCTGAGTCCGGGAGGTGTGTGAGCAGCACGGCCACGTGTTCCTCATCGGGAAGCATGTCCCTTGATGGCCACCCGCCTCCCCATCTGCCCCCTTAATGGTGCCCGTGGCGGTCTATAGGAGACCAGCGCCCTCCCCTCTCTAGCTTATCCTTTCCACTCTCCAGTGCCCCCTAGTTCCCTTTCGCCCGCCTGCAATCCACCACTTCCTCGGCAATGGAGCAGCGGAAGGAGCTCCCCCTCATCTTCAATTTTGGAGTTATTTACCCAAAACCATCACACTTGGGGCTAGGGTAACAGCTTGGTACCACATATGAGCCAGGGCACAAAGAACCACCAAATTTGCGCCTAATGACTAACGCGAAGCACTGATTGTCTCATTTACTCACGAAAACAACGAAACCAACAGGTCGCGTCCACCGGCCGGGTTGATGTGCCATGCCTTCATGGATAATTTGGTGAGGTGGCCAAAGGCCCCACCTGCCGTCCTCTCATCTGTTCCACTCTCCTCCTCCCCTCTCTCTCTCCCCCAAATCCTCTCTCTCCTTGCCCCATGGCCGCGTGGTCGTCCGACAGGTCCTTCATCGGCAAGCTGTAGGAAGGAGCACGAGATTCTCGCTGTGCTCGTCCCACTGCCTCCCCTGCTCTAGCAGATGCGGTGTCGTGCCGCTCCGTCGAGAGGCGCTAGTCAATTGGCCAGATGCAGACATGGGAGGGAGCGGCGGTGCCGTGCCACGTCGGCGAGCTGTAGGAGGGAGCTCGCTGGAGTGACTGGTGTGGCCGCCAGAGGAGGCGCTCAACGGCGGCGAGGTGCGCGGGTAGGGCCACGCGAGGGTATGACTATAGGCGTGCGTCCGTGCGACCGAGGTTAGCCATGGCCTCGGGCCTCGGGCATGAGTGGGACGAGCGGCTGCCGGATCTCGCGGGAGTGGTGCGGGGCTAGCTTGAGCAGGGGCTCGTCTGCCATGGCCATGGAGCTCCCGGCTCGCACGGGCGCAGATGGCTCGGGTGTCCACATCGACAGGAGCAACATCGGCCTTTGAGGACTCACAGTGCCCGTCCCCCCACCACCATGGTGCTCGCCGCTGAATCGCCAGTGCTCGATGTAATGCCCCATAGAAAGACAAATAGGAAAAAGATGATCATGTAGTCATTGACATGCGGGGTCCGCGTCTCATTTGCCACCTCAGTTGTTTAATGCTTTTTTTTGTGCTTGGTCTTTGCCATGTCAGCCCGACCGGTGGGCCCGCCGTAGGTTTCGTTGTTTTCATGAGTAAATGAGACAATCAGTGCTTCGCGTTAGTCGGTAGGTGCAAATTCGATGGTTCTTTGTGCCCTAGCTTATTTATGGTACCAAGTTGTTACTCTAGCCCCAAGTGTGGTGGTTTTGAATAAATAACTCTCAATTTTAAGATGAGGAGAAGCGGAAGAAGCCGGATCCCCTGGCTCCCTTTTGGAACTTGTACGACATGGCCATGGACGAGGGTCGGAAGTAGGACACGAAAAGGGAGCGGCGGATTTGGAACCACGCGCCCGCCCTACCAACGCATGGCCGTCCTGGAACGAGTGCGCCGAGGCCCTTTTCCGGGCCAGCGAAGCCCGCAATGCCGTGACGCATGGCCGGACTGGGACGACGCTGTCGAGGCTAGTTTCTGGGCCATTGAGACCCACATTCCATGCCGCCCCCACTCGGGAGTCCAGCCGTGGCCGCAACTGGTTAGCTACTTAGTTTAATTAATAACTAGTTGTTCTATGAATGTGAGTCGCAGTGTAACTTATTTTCTGCCGGAATGAAATCAATGCTTCAAGTGACGAGGAGTAAGAGATTTAGGTCTATGGTCATTTTTTGATTATATGGAGCATTTGGAGAGAAAGAAACAGCAGGGTTTTTGACAGAAACTTTACCCATGTTCAGCAATTGTTCGATCAGATCATGGCTGATGCTAGACAGTGGCGGTAGCTAGTTCTGACCACTTTCCTTCGTAGATGATCAGGTCGGTTGCTGGGCCATCTTGCTTGTTCTTTCAGTCTTTTGGTCATTTTTGAGTCAGAATGCAAACCTGGTTGTATCTCTCCTTCTCTTAATATAATACATGCAGTCCTCTTGCATGGTTCAGAAAGGAAAAGATTGGCTAGGGCAGTTTGCTGTGATCAGAGCTTTGCCGTGAGCCAAGAGATCTCAGGCACCCAACCCAAACCTCCTTGGGGTGTTTTGGATAGGATAATCTAGTCCCATGTATGCACTAGGCACTTGCCAGCGAGCCTGCCCAAATTAATGAGATAATTTCATTAGTGTGTACCTCCAATATTGCAGTAGTTCCAGGTCGAATCATGTTGTGTTAGACTGTATATACGTAGCCTCTGTATATCTGTATTGTAACATTGTATTATACCCTTTGGGTACCTCTATATAATGAGATAGCCACACCCCAGGTTAGGAATGTTGAGCAGTTCCCAAATCATATGTTTAACATGGTATCAGTTTAGGTTACGATGTCTTCCGCTGCCGCCGTCACCGCCGCCGTCGCACCGGTTTTGGTTCCTCCCGCCGCCGCCGCGGTGCCGGCTCTCGCTACTGCCTCGCCGTTTCTTGCCTCGCAGCCTCTCGCGATGGCCCATGGTGTCTCGTCGTCGCCTCGCTCCCCGATCGGATCGGGAGACCGCGGCGCCACCCCGATCGGTGCTCCCTCTGGCGTTGCTCCTCCCGCGGGCGGCCTTCCCGCGATCCATGGTGGGCCGCCGCCGCCGTCGTCTTGGCCGGCGCTGCCCCAACCCTATGGCGCGCCGCCCCTGCAGCAGCCCTACGGCGCCCCACCACCTCACTCCTACTATGGCGTGCCGCCGCCGCAACCCTACTCGGCGCCCGCGCCACCTCAACCCTACCTGGCGTCTTCCCTGCACCTGCACGGAGCTGCGGCTGCATCGCCGCCCGCGGCTCGGCCGCAGCCGACCACGGTGCCCTCGCGACACCCTACCACGGTGCCCCTGCGGCACCCTACGGCGCCCCCGCGACACACTATGGTGCTCCCAGGGCGGCGTCCCCCGGCTCCTACCCGCCCTACCCGGTGTATCCCGTGCATCCTAGGGCGGCCTCGTCAATGGGCCTGTATGCATCGCCGCATGCCCATGTTGATTCGGCCACGGTGCCTGCGCCGTTCTACTTCTCGCATCTGCTGCCGGTGAAGCTCGCGCCGGACAACTACCTGTCCTGGCGTGCCCAGGTGCTCCCTCTTCTGCGGAGTCGCTATCTGGAGGGCTACGTTGACGGATCCACCCCGTGTCCGCCCCCTCATCACCCGGCGTACCACACCTGGGTGGCTCAGGTTCAGGCCATCCTCTCCGCCATTCAGTCCTCGCTCATCCCGAGCATCTCGTCGCTGGTCATCTTCGCCGCTACGTCCCGAGAGGCGTGGGCGGTGCTTCACACCAGTTTTGCCTCTCAGTCTCAGGCGCGTGCTCACTCTATACGCACCGAGCTGGGTGAGACGAAGCTTGGTGACCTCAGCATCACCGACTACTTCAACAAGATGCGGGGTCTCGCCGACACGTTGGCCTCAGTTGGCCAGTCGCTGCAGGATGAGGAGTTCAACACCTTCGTGCTTAATGGCTTGATGATGATTATGACAATCTCATCGAAAATGTTCATGGCTGTGATGACCCGCTTCCACCTCGTGAGCTCTATGCACGTCTGCTTGGCCGTGAGCAGCGCATTAAGGCGCACCGAGCCTCCCCCAGTTTTGCCTCCGCCAATGCCGCAACTCGTGGCAAGCCCCAACGGTCATCATCTTCAGGAGGCAGACCGGCGCTGCCTTCACAACCGGCCTCGCGGGGCAGTGCTCCGACCATCATAGGTGGTAACCGGCCGGTGGCGTGTTGTTCTTCTTGTGGTGCCCAACAGGCCTGCCAGTTGTGTGGTCTTGAGCGCCACATTGCCTCTCGCTGCCATCGTCGCTACAAACAAGATTTTCTGGGCCTCGGCAACAACGGCAAAGGGAATGACAAGCAAGCCACCACTGCCGTGACGAGTCATGATCATGGCCGTACTCCGTCTTACTCCGTTGATCCTACATGGTACATGGACACTGGAGCTACCAACCACCTCACCGGGGAGATGGGTAAGCTCTCCACTCAGGAGCCATATCGTGATCATGATCAGGTGCACACCGCCAGTGGAGCAGGTATGCGCATCTCCCATGTTGGTCAGGCCTCTCTCCTTGCACACAATTTTCGCACATTACATCTCTCTAATGTCCTTCGTGTTCCTTCTGCTACGCGTAGTTTATTGTCTATTCCTCAACTTACTCGTGATAATAATGTCCTTGCTGAGTTTCACCCTTTTCGTTTCTTTATCAAGGATCGGGACACGAGGGCCGTTCTGCTTAGCGGTCGTCTTCGCCATGGCCTGTATGCACTTGATGCGCCATGTCCACCTTCCATGCTGTCCTCTCCTCAGGTGTTCAGTGGTGTTCGTGTGTCATCTACACACTGGCATGCGCGCCTTGGTCACCCGGCGGCTCCCATAGTTCGACATGTTTTGCATCCTCATGATCTTCCAATTGTGTCCAATAAAACCGCTGAAACTATTTGTGATGCCTGTCAGCTGGGCAAGAGTCATCAACTTGCTTTTTCAGAGTCTAGTCGTGTTGTGGAACATCCTCTTGAGCTTGTTTTCTCTGATGTATGGGGTCATGCCCAGACATCCGTTAGTGGTCACAATTATTATGTCAGTTTTATTGATGCTTACAACCGTTTTACTTGGTTATATCTTATTAAACGTAAGTCTGATGTGTTCGATGTCTTCATTCAGTTTCAAGCACACGTTGAGCGTCTTCTTAAGCAGAAAATCATCCATGTCCAATCCGACTGGGGGGGGGGGGTGAATACCACAACCTCAACTCGTTTTTTAACAAACTTGGGATTTCGCACCACGTGTCATGTCCTCATACACATCAGCAGAATGGTACTGCCGAGCGTAAGCATCGCCATCTTGTTGAAACTGGTCTAACCTTGCTCGCTCATGCCTCCGTCCCATTTCGGTTCTGGAGTGATGCTTTCTCCACAGCTTGTTTTCTCATAAACAGGCTTCCCTCGAGACTTCTGAAAATGCAAACCCCTCTTGAACTTCTGCTTAATGAGACTCCAGACTACACTTTTTTCAAAGTGTTCGGTTGTGCATGTTGGCCTCACTTGTGTCCTTACAACAAACGCAAGCTAGAGTTTCGGTCTAAGAAGTGTGTTTTTCTCGGGTATAGTTCTCTTCACAAAGGGTACAAGTGCTTGCATGTTCCTACCAACCGCGTCTACATCTCTCGTGACGTAGTATTTGATGAAAATGTTTTCCATTTTCGTGCACTTCTGACTAACCGTACCACTTCTACACCACCGGTGCCTGTGTCCACACCTACGCCTGATCAATTTGTGGATGTTGCATATGCCCCTTCGTTACTCCCTAATCATGCTGCAGGTATTGGACGCGGTGCCCGACTCAAGCTACTTGATGAACATGTCACCGATGAGCTCCCTGGTAGGGACGTGCATGTGCCATGCATGACGGGTGACACCCGCCAACCCGTCACCGTCTCGCCTGCTTCGCGGGCGCCGGGTCAGCCTGGCTCCACGCTGGCCCCACGGGCGCTAGGCTCGCCAGCGCCAGCCTCGCCTGGCTCGCTTGCCTCGTCAGCACCAGTGGCCTCGTCAGCGCCCGCTTCGCCCAGCGCGCACGCCTCGGCAGCGCCAGCCTCGCATGGCTCGTCCGGGCCACTGGCGGGTCTCTCGCCCGTGCCGGCTGCTGCCGCCAGCCCGGAGGCCCCGTCACCTGCTCCGGCCCGGTCCGCCTCTGCGCTAGGGTCGCCGACCAGCCCTGCCTCGGTCACTGGCGTGCCTGACTCGTCCGACTCGGTGCTGGCCTCGTCAACATCCTCTGCTGCACCGACTTCGCCAGTTGAACCTGCTGTCACTCTTCGTCCTCGCACACGGAGCCAGTCTGGTGTCTTTCGTCCAAAGAAGCAGAGGATGGCACGGTTGCGTGGCTTGCTGCGTGCATGGCTCACATTGCTGGTGATCCCACTGCAGAGCCTCGTCACTTTCAGGCTGCACTGAGTATTCCTCATTGGCGTGCTGCAATGGAACAAGAGTTTCAGGCCCTCCAACAGAATGATACTTGGCGTCTTGTTCCTCCAGTGTCTGGTGTCAACGTCATTGATTCCAAGTGGGTTTTCAAAGTCAAGAGACATGCTGATGGCTCCATTGAATGCTACAAGGCACGGTTAGTTGTAAAGGGCTTCAAAAAGAGGTATGGTCTTGATTACGAAGACACTTTTAGTCCCGTCATCAAGCCTACTACCATTCGATTACTACTGTCTCTTGCGGTTACTCGCGGATGGTTCCTTCGTCAGCTTGATGTGCAGAACGCTTTTCTGCATGGCATTCTGGAGGAGGAGGTTTATATGCGTCAGCCACCTGGTTTTGTTGATCCGACACGACCTCACCATCTCTGTCGTCTGGTTAAGGCACTGTATAGGCTCAAACAGGCTCCTCGTGCATGGCATGCTCGCCTTGGATCTGTTCTTCGGGCTCTTGGGTTTACTCCCTCCACTGCCGATACGTCACTGTTTCTCCTCCAGCGCCCTGAGGTTACGATGTATCTTTTGGTTTATGTTGATGATATCATTCTCATCAGTTCCTCTGCTGCTGCTGCTGATCGCCTTGTGATTGCTCTCCGTGATGATTTTGCTGTCAAGGATTTAGGTGCTCTTCATTTTTTCCTTGGTCTTGAGGTTTCACGGTCCTCTGCTGGTTTGACTCTCACTCAGAAAAAGTACGCCTTGGACTTGTTGCGTCGTGCTGGAATGCTCACATGCAAACATGTTAACACTCCGATGTCTGCCACTGATCGGTTGTCTGCTCTTGACGGTGACCCTCTCTCGTCTGATGATGCTACTGAGTATCGCAGTATCGTTGGTGGTCTGCAATACCTTACTATTACCAGGCCTGATATCTCCTATGCAGTCAACCGTGTATGTCAGTTTTTGCATGCACCGAGGACGTCTCACTGGTCAGCTGTGAAGCGTATTTTGCGCTATGTCAGTCTTAGTGCCTCCTATGGTTTGCTTCTTCAGTCTGCACCGTCGTATGAGCTCTCGGCTTTCTCTGATGCAGATTGGGCTGGTAGTCCGGATGACAGGCGATCCACGGGGGGCTATGCGGTATTTCTGGGTCCTAACTTGATCGCCTGGAATGCTCGCAAGCAAGCAACTGTGTCTCGCAGTAGTACTGAGGCTGAGTACAAAGCTATTGCTGATGCAACTGCTGAGATCATATGGGTACAGTCTCTGTTGAGAGAGTTGCGTGTTCCTCAAGCTCGTCCTCCGGTCCTGTGGTGTGACAACATTGGTGCGACATATCTTTTTTCTAACCCGGTGTTTCATGCTAGGACAAAACACATTGAGGTGGATTATCACTTTATTCGGGAACGTGTTGCACAGAAGCTACTATGTATCAAGTTCATCTCGTCAAAGGATCAACTTGCTGACATCTTCACGAAGCCTCTTCCACAACCACAGTTTGTAGGCTGTAGGCGCAATCTTAACTTGCTTTGTACTTCAGGACATAGTTAAGATTGAGGGTGGGTGTTAGACTGTATATACGTAGCCTCTGTATATCTGTATTGTAACATTGTATTGTACCCCTTGGATACCTCTATATAATGAGATAGCCACGCCCCAGGTTAGGGGTGTCGAGCAGTTCCCAAATCATATGTTTAACATGTTGTGCTGTGGATGCGTCCTGCTCTTGCTTCATTGACTTGGACAGCTATAGTTGAAATTATTTTGAGGAGCAAAGTGCGCTCTTCTTCTGCTCATCACATCGTCTTACTAAACCCTGTGTTCTTACGGTGGTGCAGAACGGGGGCTGTTGGACTAAGCTTCACGAGCAGTTGCTGATGCTTCACCGGTGTGATTGGATGGCGTTAAGATGATGGATCTGCTTACTTTTGCCACCCAGGAAGGATTTGAAGTGAAGTTCGGCGTCTTTTGTTGTTGTTTGTGTTTGGACAGTTTGGTCTGGGTGGATGTGCGTTTGTTCTATTTGTGCTTGTGCCGAGACTTGAGTTTGTTAGTTGTGTGTACTATATCTGTAATCCCAGAGGGGGTATTTACGTTTTACCTAGGAGCGAACTAACGTAAGGAAGTTGTATTAGAAGGCATGCATGAACATGGTCTGTGCCTCTGTGGTGACAGTAACTTATGAGTGTAGACTTCAGTGGTTGAATTCGAAGCCTGAGTGTTGCCGTAGCAACTGCATAACCGCTGTAGTTGACATTCCAACATAATGCAGCCCTGCTTATCACTGGGTGTTTGAGCTATTTTTTGAGCAAGAACATAGCGCAGTGGCGCGGCTGGGAAGGGCCACATTGCAAGCTTTGCCGAGTGTCACATGACGGTTTTGTGACAGTAGTGTTGTGAATTTTAGGTTTGCCTGCGATCGGTGGTGGCGAGATGATGGCATCGCCGTCGGCATGAAATAAGGTCTCTCCGCCTCGTCCGCATTCCAGTGATGCTTCGTCATATCGTCGGGGGTATATAGAGGATCGTGTGTCCCAGATTTGGTTTGTCTTTGGTTCACCAAGTCGAGTTCCAACCGAAAAGTTTAGCCAGCCTCGGTCTAGTTGGAGATGGTGTGAAATTTCTAGGTCTGTACGTGGACTGGGTCGTTCTACAAGCCCTCTCCGGCGTTTTCTTTTCCCGGGCGGTGATTTGCTATGTAGATTAGGGCCGCCGCTGGCCTATACTGATGATTTTTGATTGTTACTTTTAAATTCTCCTGGATTTCAACAAGTTTAGTTTGCTCTGACGGAGCCCAGAGACATCAACAAGCTTTGTTCACGCCGCAGCACCAATTTCATGATTTTTATGTTTTGTGTATGTAATTTCCTTACCGTTTTGAATGTCGTCTTTTTGGTATATAGCAAAAAACTAAATTGTTAGACGAATTTACTGAAGTAAAAAACTTATTTACATTTCTCAAGCAAACAAACATACAAGTAGTTGAGAGCATGTGAGTCCGTCTCTCTTGCATTGTCCAACATTCACACGCCCATGCACAGTTTTATATAGACCTCACTTCTATCCTTCACCAGGTCAGTAAGCAGAGGTGGTACTGAAGTTGCTGCCATTCGGTTCATATGCATACATTTGTAGGAAGAATACATAGGAGCTATTGGGTGGTACGTACGCTGCATGAATAAAATTGAGAAAAATGCAAGAAAAAATAAAAAAAATCTGAAATTTTAGGATACCAAACCAAGTCGTTCATCCTACCCATGTACGAAGTTTTGCGAAGAAATGGCATCTGTGCTATTCTTAGTGAAGACAATACAATGCGACCTACAATTTATTCAAACAATTCTTTCCTTTTTTGTCCTTTTGCTAAGAATTCCACGGATATCATTTCTTCACAAAACTTCACACGGAGTAGAACGGTCGACCATGTTTGATACCTCAAAATTTCAAAAATAAATATTTTTTCTTAGTATTTTCTGATTGTACTATTCATATAGGGGTGCATGATACCCGAGAGCTCCTAACCCGTGTCTTGCATTTATACTTACATATAGTTATATACTACTTACTATTTATATAAAAAATGCATGTGTTTTGAGTTATAAATTCGTAAAATATTATATCATTTTCAAACTCGCATCAACTTTGGTTGTTACGGTGTATACTGAAACCTTACCGGAATTATTTGATATATACTGAAATCGAATTGTATTTTAATTTCATACCATATCTACTGAAGTAAAAATACCATACAAACCGAAAACCCGTATAAACTGACCATATAAACCAATTGCACAAAGTTAAGAATCTGTTCTACTTAATATATAGCCTTTGGTCTTTCCACAAGAAAAATATTTTGTAAGAGAAGGAGCGCCTGTTCTAATTAGAACGCCCACGCAACCACAAACCAGCCAGCCGCCGCCTAAAAAAATCTAGGTTTTTTTGCCTCCCACCGGCTCCGGCGCCGGTCCATCCCGTCTCCAGTGGCCTGAGGGCCATGGAAGCAGAGTGGATCTCAGCCCTTGCCGGTGGGAGGGCTCCGTTTTTAGATCTTTTTTCGAGTTCTGTTAGGGTTTGTGTCTTACTCAGGAAGGCGAGACGGCGGCGGCTCTCTGAAGATGGAATAAATGTCTCCCCGCCTAGCCCCCGGTCCGGTGATGCGTCTAGCATCATCGGTGGGCGTGTGGAGGTGTGTCTCCGGCGGATCTGTCTTTGGTGGATTTGCTCGATTTGTTCGTCGTTCGTCTTCGTTCATGTGTTTTCAGGTTGGATCGTTTTGATCTACACTCTTCATCTGCGGCGGTTGCTATTCTGGTGCGTTCGTTCTATGGGGCCTTAGCACGACGACTTCCCAAATGTCTACTATAACAAGGTTTGCCCGACTCCGACGAGGGAGGGGCGATGACAGCGGCGCGCCTTCGGCTCGCTTCAGTGCTTGTAGTCATCGCTAGATGGTCTACGAATCTGGATGTAATTTTTATCATTTCTAGTGTTCGTTGTACTATCATGATTAAGGATGAATATATTGAAAGTTTTCTCGCAAAAAAAAAGAAAAATATTTTGTAGAACACAGGGTTTACCATATAAACCCAATGTATATCTTCATTTTTTTTCCAATTTTAATTCTTTTAGAGGATTTACCATTTATAGGTTTTGTAGAACTTTTCTTTGGATTTTTTAGAACTTCTAGGATTATTTAGTTCTTTTTAGGGTTCTAGGTTTATTTAGTTTTTTTAGGGTTCTAGGTTTATTTAGTTTTTTAGGGTTCTAGGTTTATTTAGTGAAATCTACAATTAGTTTGCACAGAGCAGGTTTTTCCTCCTGGACCCATTCGCGAGATGTAGCAACCCAGCAACAGCCCCCAGCCCATTTCCACAGAAAAGAAAAAAAAATAAGGTCTTATACAATGGGAGATGCTTAGAGAGATGCTTAGAGAAATAAATCAGGATTTTTTTAAGCACCGATGCTTATTTGTACAAAGTAGAAGCTTAACTAAGCGTCTCTTCTATAGAAATAGACATCGATGCTTCCGAAAAAATCGGTTTATTTTTCTAATCACCTTTCCTGAGCATCTCTCGACGCCGCGGCGCGGCGGTGCCTCGCTCGATTTCACTTCACCGCCGAATGCGCCCCAAAACCAAATCCCTCGACAAAATCCCCAATCCCGGCCATGGCGATGACCCCGCCTCCGCCGCGCCCCCCGCTCCCTCACGCCGGAGCTGCCATACGACGTCATGGAGGAGATCTTCCTCCGCCTACCGGCGGACGACCCCGCGTGCCTCGTCCGCGCCGCCGCCTGCTGCAGTAGCTGGAGGGGCATGGTCTCGGACCCCAGCTTCGCCCCCGCCTACCGCTTGCGCCGCGGCGCGCCGCCCATGCTGGGCTTCCTCTACGACGACCGCCCAGCTTGGGAGCACTGGGTCTCCCACTTCCTCCCCACCGCGACCTCCCCGCCGCTGGCCGCCCGCGACCGCCAGCACTGGCACGCCCTCGACTCCCGGCACGGCCTCGCCCTCTTCTACGCCCCTAGAAGCGACGCGCACTTCGTTGTCTCCGACCTCGTCACCGGCGAGGACTGGGAAATTCGCGCCGACCCCAGGTGCTACGACATCATGTGGTCGAATGTGCTGCTGGACGACCTGCGCGAGAATGAGCAAATATCCTGCAATGCCGCAGTGCTCTGTGCCAAGGATGGGTGTGACCACCGTGATTGCCATGGCGGCCCTTACCTCGTGGCCTTGGTGGGCTGCGGCGTGGAAGGGGGCTGTTATATGAACCACGCCGCCGTCTACTCATCAGTTACTCGCGAGTGGAGCAACGGAATGCCATTGATGACACAGGGCACAGTGCTGTTGTGGGAAATAAGGTCTATGTCCCCTGCGTGGAGGATGACAGTGTCGTGGTGTACAACATGCGTGAGAATGAACTATCTGTAATCGTGGCGCCGCTTGAGGTCGAGGACCAGGAGCAGCAGCCCTACCTTGACCTCATGGGGGTGGAGGACGGCATGCTGCTGTTTGCGTCTGTGGTGAAGCCTAGACTCTACCTATGGACAATGGAGGCTGGTCCAAGAGGAGCTGCGGGATGGGCACGACGCAGGGTCATCGAGCTCGGGCCGTTGCTCCCTCTTCCTGTCCTTGAGGACAAGTCGGACGTGTCTGCGGTTGGTTTTGCAGAAGGTGTTGGTGTCATCTTCCTGAAGACAAGGGTTGGGTTGTACACAATGGAGCTCAGTTCAGGCAAAGGCAAAAAGGTGCACGGAGGGGACATCGGAAAGGCCATACCCTACATGAGCTTCTACATTGGAGGTACAGACTAACTGTTTTCAAACATGCACATTAAGGGTGCGTTTGGTTGCAAGGGCGGTCATGAATGGGTTGGGATCGTTCAGAAAATAGACATGTTTGGTTATAAAGCACATGAATGGTTCGAGTCAAAAAAAGAGAATATGCCATGAAGATGCTGAACCGTTCCACCCAACCAAATCGGTCGAATCAAATGGCCACCCTTTGCATGCATGACTATGTGAGCATGACTGGTGGTCCCGTCCTAAATAATTAGCTCACCACTTATATTCAGCCAAACACATGAATTGAATGGTTCAATCCCAAAAAAATTGAACGGTCCCAACCCATTCATACGACACCTTCAACCAAACGCATCCTAAGTCATGAACACTAAGCACACCTTCGACTACTATTATTGCTTGTATCTTAGATTGTTGAATAATTCAAGTATGAGAGTTCCTAGCCCTAGTGTGGTATGTGATTCTTAAACGTCAATGAGTATGTACAGTTCTTTTCTTCTATTTTTCTGCATAACTTGTTAGATATCTGTATGTGGGTCTGCTCATTTTTTTTCAGTTTCTGGGTGATTTTTGTAGAGATGTAGGAAGTAGGAACCCATTCTTTGTGATTGTAGGCAACCATGAGTAGCCCGTGATTTTTCATGCCATGTTGTCTTTGTGTCGACAGAAGCCAGAGAAAAAGATACAATAGTCGTGTGGAATTGGCGTTGAGCATATTAACTATCTGACTAAAGAATTTCATGGTGGATGTATAGTTGGTGATCTATGTTTATAGAGTATTTGACAAAAAATTACCACATTAGGGATTCCCGTCTCACGGAACTACCACATTTAAAAAAATGACTGATAACTACCTAAATTTTCTAATTTTGTGACAAAAAACTACCACTTTTGAAAAATGACCTGTTTAGACGATTTGAACATGTTTATGACAGGCGGGACCCGCCCGTCAAGGCTGACGTGGCGGCAAAGTCAACTACGTTTGTTTTGACCGTCAGGTTAACCGTTATGATAGTGGGGCCCACATCAACCTTCTTCTTCCTCCTCTCTCTCTGGCATTTCAACAAACATCTTATGTGCATGGGAGGAGAGCAGGTGAGCTTCGGCCCGACGACGGACGCGAGCATGCTCATCCAGCTGCTCCTGTGTCGATTTGGAGGAGGAGGTGAGGAAGCCAGGCACATCCCGCGTCGGTGGAGCTGAGCACGAGCGTAGGCTCCACTTTGCCGGCCGACTTGGTGCTGCGGGTGCTCTGGAGCAGTGTCGTCGAGGTGTACGCGGGCGTGGCTGCACCCAGCGGTGCTACTCGTCCTCCACCTAGCGTACTCGCCAGCAAGCTCGTGACGCAGGCCGCCTGCGCCACGCTTCGCGGCGACCGGTCGCGCTCGCTCTGCGAGCTCGTCCGCGGCATGCCCCGGCGCCGCGCTGGTCGCCGCCGCGGAGCCCGCGTCCACGGCCGTCCCGGCGTATTATCTCACCTCCTGGTACAGGTACAGCCGGAGTCACTCTGTCACCGGCGGCCTGGAGTCATTCGTGCAGGGCGTCGTGCTGTTCGTCTTCCTCGCCACACTCCTCTTCCTCCTGGTCTTCCTGGTCGTCATCGCCGCGTCGGCGACGGCAACGGCGGTGGCGGCGCAGCCGCTCATCTCCCGCGTGCGTGGCGGTTGTGACCACAGCCTCGAGCTGGAAGGGGGCGGGCGTGCAGTTGGTTGTGGTGAGCGTCGTGCTGGAGGTCGCTCTTCCCCTTGCCGTCGCCTCCTTCCCTTGGATGCACAGAAGGTGCTTGTTGAAATGCCTGAGAGAGACACGGGAGGAGGAAGGTTGATGATGACATGTGGGCCCCACCTGTCATAACAGTCAACTTGATGGTCAAAACAAACGGAGTTGACTGGGCCGCCACGTCAGCCCTGATGGGTGGGTCCCATTTGTCATAATCACGTTTAAATCATCTAAATAGGTCATTTTTTAAAAATGGTAGTTTTTTGTCACAAAATTAGAAAAAAATGGTAGTTATCAGTCACTTTTTTGAATGTGGTAGTTCCGTGGGACGGGAACCCCTAATGTGGTAGTTTTTTGTCAAACACTCATGTTTATATGTTGCGCTGATTGGTGTTACGAGTTGGTAAGCCTTAGTCAAAGCTTTGCTAATCAGGCCCTAAGATTGGCAAGAGTAGTTTGCAGATCAGTTAAGTGATCAGAGCTTTGCTGTGAGCCAAGAGGTCTCTGGCACCCAAACATCCTTGTGCTGTTTTGGATAGGATAACCTAGTCCCAGGCATGCACTAGGCACTTGCCGGGGAGCCTGCCCGAAGAAAATGATGATTTCATTGTTGCGTACTTCCAGCATTGTAGGTCCAGATTAAACCGTGTTGTGATATGGATGTTTCCTGCTATTGCTTCGTTGATTTGGGCAGCTAGAAATAAAATGATTTTGACGGCAGTGTGCTCCTCTCTGCTCATCATGTCATCTTATGAAGCCTTGTCTCTTATTGTGCAGTATGGGGGCCTTTGCCGGCATCTGATAAAGCTTCACGTGCAGTTGTTGATGCAACGAAGATATAACCAAATGGCGTCAGGACATTTGGATTGGTTTACATCTTTTGCCCAAGAAGTGTTAAACGTAGGATTTGTGGGAACTAGCTCAACCCTCTAGGGGTGGCCTATCACATATATTTATAAGGTTACACAATATACAGATTACACAGTTGGACTACGTTACAAAGTCTAACACCCTCCCTTAATCTCAACTCACTCCTGATGAATTTAGAAGGTTGAGATTGCGCCTACAGACCTCAAACATGGGAGAAGGTAGAGGCTTGGTGAAGATGTCTGCAAGTTGATCCTTCGAGGAGATAAACTTGATTTGTAGTAGCTTCTGTGCAACACGTTCCCTCACAAAATGATAGTCAATCTCAATATGTTTGGTTCGTGCATAGAACACCGGGTTTGTCGAAAGGAATGTAGCACCGATGTTGTCACACCAAAGAACCGGAGGATGTGACTGGGAGATTCCCAGCTCTCGAAGCAAAGACTCAATCCAGATAAGCTCAACAGTCGCATTGGCAACAGCTTTGTACTCGGCTTCCGTGCTGCTGCGAGAAACAGTGGCTTGCTTGTGTGCATTCCAGGCGATCAAATTAGGACCCAAAAATACAGCATATCCCTTCGTGGATCGCCTGTCATCCGGACACCCAGCCCAATCAGCATCTGAGAATGCAGATAGAACAACAGAGGAACTAGGTCGCAGATGAAGACCATAGGAGACAGTGAGACGCACATAACGAAGAATGCGCTTCACAGCAGACCGGTGCACATCAGTAGGGGCATGAAGATACTGACACACCCTGTTAACCGCAAAGGAAAGATCAGGGCGTGTGATAGTCAGATACTGCAACCCACCAACAATACTCCGATACTCCGTAGCATCCGTAGGAGACAAAATAGTACCAGCAGTAGTCGAGAGCTTATCAGTAGAGGACATGGGCGTGGAAGATGGCTTACACTTGAGCATACCAGCACGGCGCAAGAGGTCAAGGGAGTACTTCTTCTGAGTGAGAGCTAAGCTGCCACGAGACTGATGTGCAACTTCAATACCCAGGAAGAAGTGTAGCTGTCCCAAATATTTTACCGTAAAATCTCTGCCAAGTGCAGTCACAAGAGCATCAACAGCCGTTGCAGAGGAGCTGACCAGAATAATGTCATCGACGTACACAATCAAATACACAGTCACACTGGGGCGCTGAAACAAGAACAACGAGCTGTCAGCTGTCGACGGAACAAAGCCATGAGTACGAAGAGCCGAAGCTAGGCGAGCATGCCAGGCACAAGGCACCTGTTTCAGTCCATATAGAGCCTTCGTCAGACGACAGAGATGATGAGGCTGAGCGTGATCAGCAAACCCTGGTGGCTGCCGCATGTAAACCTCCTCTTCAAGCAGTCCATGGAGAAAAGCATTCTGAACATCAAGCTGTCGAAGAGACCAACCACGAGATATTGCAAGAGACAGGAGAAGCCGAATAGTAGTAGGCTTAACAACTGGGCTGAATGTATCCTCATAGTCCAAACCCTGACGCTGTTTAAACCATCTAGCCACAAGACGCGCCTTGTAGCGCTCAATAGATCCGCCAGCATGTCTCTTGACTTTAAAACCCACTTCGAATCAATGATGTTGACACGAGGCGGAGGAGGAACCAGTGTCCATGTCTCATTATGCATAAGAGCATGGTACTCTTGCTCCATAGCAGCCCGCCAGTGAGGAATACTCATAGCGGCCTCATAGTTGCGTGGTTCATCATTGGGATCTGCAACAGAATGAGCAAGACAGGCAGCCAAATATGTGACAGTACAATCATGACGCTGCTTGGGTTGAACAATACCGCTGCGGCTGCGAGTATGCGGACGTTGCGGGGCAACGGGAACAGGAGCCGACGGCGCCAATACTGGAGATGATGACGGTAGGTCGGGCGACGGGGGCCCAGACAAAGACCCAGGCGAGGCGATGGTAGGCCCAGCCGACCCAGGTGAGAGGGGCGGCAGGGACATACGACCAGGCGACGGCGGCAATGACGGAGGCGAGGCCGGGCGTGGAGACGGTGGCAAGGACCGCTCGAGCCGCCCAGGTGAGACCGGCGGAGACAGGGCCGCGCCTCGGCTGGTGTGGTGGACCGCGCCTCGGCTGATGTGGGCGACACCTCGGCCGACACCGACCCAGGTACGGAGGCCAGCGCCGGTCCAGTGGCATGAGCGGGCGTGGCTCCAGAGACGGGGTCGACGACGGGAGTTTGTGCAGGCACGTGCACCGACCGATCAACATGCGTCACAGGAGTTGCATCCGGAAGTAGTTCCAGGCGAGCACCACGTCCAATACCCGCACCATGATTAGGTAACAACACAGGCGAATATGCAACATCTTCAAATTGGCCAAGCATAATAGGAGATGGATGCATAGATAGAGGTGTGGCGGGTTGCTGCGGCATGGCGGAAAAAGGAAAAACATTCTCATCAAAGACAACATCACGGGATATGTAGACACGATTTGTTGGCACATGAAGGCACTTGTAGCCTTTGTGAAGAGAACTATAACCCAGAAACACACATTTCTTAGACCGAAACTCAAGCTTTCTATGATTATATGGACGAAGATGGGGCCAGGAGGCACACCCGAACACCTTAAAGAAGGTATAGTCACGAGTTTCATGGAGAAGGAGCTCAATAGGAGTTTTCATATGAAGGACACACGTAGGTAGTCGGTTAATAAGAAAACATGATGTAGCAAAAGTGTCGCTCCAAAAACGAAAGGGTACAGAAGCGTGAGCCAGGAATGTGAGTCCGGTCTCAACGACATGTCGATGCTTGCGCTCAACAGCGCCGTTCTGCTGATGTGTATGAGGACATGATAAACGATGAGAGATCCCAAGCTTATTAAAGAAAGTGTTGAGGTTGCGATATTCGCCCCCCAATCGGACTGAACATGGATAATTTTATGCTTGAGAAGACGTTCTACATGCACTTGAAACTGAATGAAGACATCAAACACATCAGCTTTGCGCTTAAGAAGATAAAGCCAGGTAAAGCGACTATAGGCATCAATAAAGCTAACATAATAGTTGTGACCACTCACAGACGTTTGGGCAGGACCCCATACATCAGAAAACACAAGTTCAAGAGGACTCGTTACTTGACGAGTAGAAGAAACAAATGGTAACTGATGACTCTTGCCTTGTTGACAGGCATCACACACGGATATCTCCTTATTGCTAGACTCGATAGGCAGCTCATGGCGGTGAAGTATATGGCGAACTATGGGAGTGGCAGGGTGACCAAGGCGAGAGTGCCACTGGGACGGCGACACACGAACACCACTGAAGACGCGCATGGCGGATGGATCCTCCAAGCGGTATAGGCCATGGCTGAGGCGACCACTAAGCAGAATTTCCCGAGTGGCTCGGTCCTTAACAAAAAGATCAAACAGATGAAATTCACATAAGACATTGTTATCAAGAGTGAGCTTGGGAACAGATAACAGATTAAGAGTCACCGAGGGGACCCGTAAAATATTACGAAGATGAAGCTGCCTAGATGGATGACTAGTTAAGAGAGATGCTTGACCAACGTGAGAGATGGGCATACCTACACCGTTGGTGGTGTGAACCTTGTCATGACCGTAGTATGGCTGGTGGGTGGACAACTTGGCGAGCTCGTTCGTCATATGATTCGTGGCACCAGTGTCCATATACCACGCATGATCAATTGGGTATGATGGTGTAACACCGTGTTCAGCGCGTGTATCCTTTCCCTTGGCGGCAACATGAGCAGCAGGAGGGCCAAGATCCGCCATAGCAAGTTGACACTCATTACCTTTTCCATCATTGCCAATACCGAGGAAGCTCCGCTGTAAACGCTTGTGGCACTTGGAGGCGAGATGCCTCTCACGCCCGCAGAGCTGGCACCACACGGGGCCGCCACCCGAGGATGGCGCAGGGGGGTTGGCGACCCGGGTAGGCGACGAAGGCACAGGGGGGCGCTGGCCATGCGACGCCCAAAAGGCCGATGGCTGGTCGGCGATGGTGGTAACAGAGCGGCGAGCTTCGATGCGTTGCTCGGTGAAGAGCAAACAAGAGAAGAGCTCGTGTGGAGGAAGCGGCGGCTTGGCGTTGTGGACGGCCTCGGCAAGGTTGTCGTAGTCGGCATCGAGACCCTTAATAACGTAGCCGGCGAACTCCTCATCACTCAGCGGTCGACCAATAGAGGTCAATGTATCCGCCAAGACCTTGATTTTGTTAAAGTACGTTGTGGCAGATGAGTCCAGTTTCTTGATATCATCAAGCTTGCTGAGAAGAGCCATGGAGTGGGCGGTGGAGGTCTGTGCAAACGCATGCTCCAAAGTCGTCCATGCATCCAAGGAGGAGGCAGCAAAGAGGCAAAGACCAGCAACCCCGTCGCCGAGGGAACCCTGGATGGAGGAGAGGATCGCTTGGTCTTGCTGCACCCACACACGGTGCGCCGGGTTGATGGCCGAGCCATGGACGGTGGGAATAACCTGCGGCGGACACGACAGGGAGCCATCAACGTAGCCAAGGAGGGAGCGGCTGCGGAGCAGCGGTAGAACCTTGGCGCGCCAAAACAAATAGTTGTCCGGCGTGAGGCGAGTTGTGATGAGGTTGTCGAAGTGGAATGGGCCGGAGATCATGGCGGCGTCGGTGGTAGCAACAACGGGAGCCGCAGGGGCTTCGGGTGCCACACCCGCGGGCTGATCATGGGAGGCCCCCGAGGCCGCTGACATGATGGCGAGTGTCGGGGATGAGCCAGCAGTGGCCGCAGGTGGCGCCAGCATCGTGGCGGTGGAGAACGCCATCGTCGACGGCGCATGAGACGGCGGGATCGGACCCGAGAACAACGAACCAACGGCGGTGGTGCCAAAGACTTGGGGCCGCGGCGTCGCACCAGCGTGGGCGGGAAGGTTGAGAAGGGCGGCCAGCGTCGCGGGGATGGCCCCGGAGCTGGCGGAACCGGAGGCGGAAGCGGTCATGGTAGCTGCGGCAGCGGCGGCCCTAGGGTTTGGGGCACGGCGGCGGCGGCTGAGGTGGAGTTGTCGTAGGTCCTAGGTTTAGGCCGATACCATGTTAAACATAGGATTTGTGGGAACTGGCTCAACCCTCTAGGGGTGGTCTATCACATATATTTATAAGGTAACACAATATACAGATTACATAGTTGGGCTACGTTACAAAGTCTAACAAGAAGAATTTGAAGTGAACTTCAGTTTCATTTCCTGCTGGTTGTGCTGAACAGTTTGGTTAGGGTGGATGTGTTAGAGTTGTGTCAAATATTATTGTACAAGGTAGGTTACAGTTGGACTTGGTTTTGGACTGTGTGTAGACAGGGTAGGAGTTGTGTCCTAATAGGACACCTGTATCCTAGGCCTCTCATATATATCGGGGGTAGACACACGATGTAATCTATGCCAACATAATAGCACAGGCACGCGGGGGAGCCGGCGGCGTGTGCCGGTGCCCGGGCGGCCGGAGTGCAGTATTGTGACGGTGTCACGGGGAGGAGCGCCCGTAGTCATGCCCCGAGGATGTAGCCATGATGGTGAACCTCGTTAATAAATCTCGGTGTCGTGCCTCGTGTGATTGCTTGGTCCTCGGTAGATCAACGGTGGCTTCGGATTTATTCTAAGAGGATGCACTTTTGTTCTATTTGTGCTCATGACAAGAACTTGAGTTGGTTTGTCCAAGTTGGTGCAACTCAAACTAATTGACGGTTTTGTGGAATGAAATGCTGCATATTTCTTCTTCTATACCCTTTGCTGATAGAGAGGATGTTATTGTCTTGAAAAAAATGCACTCTTCTAGGATTATAGTGTACTACAATGCTTTTTGGTCTGTCGCAAACTGAAAGTTCTCACCAGGTTTTATGTGTTCCTGTTTCTTCTTAGTTCCCATAGGCGTCAGAGATATATCAGATCATTAGTCATGAAGTACTCCTTGTTTGTGTTGTTTCTAACTTGGTCTTTGAATGCCCTGTTGCCAAGCTGTGGTGGTCTGAACTTTCTGGATTAGTTCAGATTAAGATGGGAACATATAATAGAACAAGAACAGACTAAGTGGTTGGTGTCATCTTACTGAAGACAGTGGTTGGGTTGTTCACATTTGAGCTCAGATCAGGCCGAACCGCCGAAGCAAGAAGGTACACGGAGAGACGTCTGTCGAAAAAGTCATGCCCTACATGAGCTTCCACACTAGAGGTACGAACTAGACTCCAGTACTGCTTTTGATTATGCACATGAACTCACTAACAGTAAGCACACCATTGACTACCTTTGAGCAGGTTGATAACTATACAGAGTTTTTCTTTTCGTTTTTCTGCATAGACAGTTAGACATTTGTATGTGGAGTTCCCAGTACTTGTGTGGAAGCCGTATTGGGCAGATTCACCAAGCAGCCTACCAAAGAACTCCGTGGTGATTGGGTACTTGGTGCTCTATGTTTCGCTGGTCTGGTTACTTGGGTAGGAATAGGATAACATAGTCCTATGCAGGCCACTAAACATTTACCCGCGGGAAAGAGATGATTGCCTTGCCGTGTGCCTCCAACATTGTACTATCGTATTAGTTCCAGATCAAATCATATTATCCTGTTATATACTGCTTGGTTGATTTGGACAGCTACAATTGAAATGATTTAAGGGGGAAAGTGTGCTCCTCTTCTACAGTTCTACTCATGAGATTATAATCTTAAGCTTTGTCTTACGGTGCAGCATGGGGGCGATCACTGAGCTTCATGAGTAGGTGGTGCTACCGCGGTTTGAATGGCGTCAAGGCGATGGATCTGATTACTTTTGCTTCCTTGGAAAATTTTGAAGTGAGCTTCCGTGTCTTTTGTTCTGGTTGTGTTGGAACGCTTGGTCAGGTTGGAAGGATGCGCTTTTGTTCTGTTTGTGCTTGTGCCAACATTTCAGTCCATCCGCACGAGTGGCGTGTGCTGTCTGTGTAACCCCAGCAGGTATTTATGTTTTACCTTGCGAATTAAGCTAACTTTTTAATGGCATCAAATCCCTTACAATCTTGACGCTATTGGAGATCTGGATGGAACGTAATCGATGCACTTTCAGAAATAAGGAGAGCTCGGTGGAGGACGTTCTGGATGCAGTATGTCGAGGGGTGGACTTATGGCGCCAGGCCGGTGTAGCATGTTTGCAAAACCCCGGACAGGGAATAGGCTAACTACTCGATATAAGGGCCTATCTTTTCTTTTTTCCTTTCAATATAGTTCCTTCGTCCTTTTTTTCTTTCTGGATTTTAGGATCGGCACCATGTATTTGTTTTCCATTGCTTCCTGCTATGATTAATGATCAATATGAAATGCCAGCAGCATGCTGGATCTTTTAAAAAAATTCCACAATTTTTAAAATTTAATTCATTGCTTGAGAGAGAATAAAAGACGAGTCAGGCACCGATATGTAATGATAATGTGTTTTTTTGCGGGGGGTAATGATAATATGTTAAATTCACAGCCTGTCATGCAACCCACAATTTGCAACTGACTTGTCTCTTCTTTTCATTTAGCGGGTTGTCCATCAAACTTAACATTTTTACATGGCAAACATATGTTGTGCTTATAATTATAGTTCACTGTTTTCTATCCATGGCTAAGAAATAATTGTTTCTAATTTAAAAACCATCATGGTCAAAACTTTAGGAAGTATTTGACAAAAAACTACCACATTTCACGTCACCGTCCCACAGAACTACCACATTTTAAAAAATGACCGAAAATTCCAGATTAGTACTAATTTTGTGACAAAAAACTACCAAGTTGAGTTGATGACCATTTTTATGATTTTAAACCTATTTATGACATGTGGGACCCGCGTGTCGGAGCTGATGTGGCGGAAAAGTCAACTCTGTTTATTTCGACAGCTAGATTGACCGTTATTATAGGTGGGTCCCACGTGTCAGCATCTACCTTCTTCTTCCTCATCCTCTTTCTCTGTTAGGCATTTCAACAAACACTTGGTGCGCGTGGTGAAACAGAGCATGGGCATGCTGTCAAGGACGCGGAGCTCGCCCTACCACGTCGTCGTTGGCCTTGTCTGCAAGCTTTGCAAGCGTCGTGGCGTTGGCCTCCGCGAGCCTGGTCGCGAGCGCCGCAAGCTCTGGCGCGCCTCGCGCGAAGCGGCAGGAGGAGCCTAGTTGGAGGAAGGAGACGGGATCTTGTCGATCGCCTGGAGCACGTCCTTCATGGCGGGCCTCTTGCCGGGCGCCACGGCGCAACACGTGAACCCCAGCCTCAGGCAGCTCGCCAGCGTCTCCTCCTTGCCCTCCATCTCCCCCCGCAGCGCCGCGTCGGCCAGCAGGAACGCCTGCTGCCCCTTGTCCTCCATCGCCGCCCACTGGCAGAACTCCACGCTCGTCAGCGCGCGCCCGGCCACTAGCTCCAGCAGCACCATGCCGAACGAGTACACGTCCCACTTGGCGCTCGGCTTCGTCGGGTTCTTGGCCGCCTCTGGCGCCTAGTAGTGTGCGGCTGCCTCGGCGAAGGAGGAAGGCCCGGCACCGGCCAATGGGCTCACCCTTCCTCCTGCTCCGGGCGGCAGCGGCAACAGGTCCGGCAGGCTCTTGGGCGACCACTTGCTCCCAAACCGCCCCAACGGCTTCAGACTGCTCTCCCTGGCGCCGCGGACCAGCCGGTGGATGCCCAGGTCGGCCAACAGCAGCTCCATGGACGCGTCGTGGACGCCAATCGTCGAGATGAGGACGAGGAGGAGGAGGGCGTGGAGCATATGAGAGGAGGTGCCCATGGGCGGCACGGGCGAGCACTGACCGGATGGCGCCGGAGCCGGCTTCTTTCACGCGGAGGAGGTCTTTGGCATGGACGGACCACTCCGGCGACGGGCTGGGTGGATGCGACGGCGGAGGAGCGGCGACGCCCTGCCAACCACATGCGTGCTTAAAATGTCAGACAGGGAAAAAGGAGGAAGAAGAAGAATGGCATGTGGGCCCCAGCCGTCATAACGGTCAACACGATAGTAAAAAAACGGGGTTGACGATTTCTGCCACGTCAGCCCTGACAAACGGCCCCTCCTGTCATAAACGTGTTTAAATCGTCTAAATGGCCATTTTATGAAAGTGGTAGTTTTTTGTCACAAAATTAGTACTAAACTGGAGTTTTCGGTCACTTTTTTGAATGTGGTAGTTCAGTGGGACGGTGACGTGAAATGTGGTAGTTTCTTGTCAAATACTCAAACTTTAGGCTTTGTGGAACGAAGACGACGACTCTGAAGGCCTTCCTTCCCCCTTCTCGCAAGGCAGCTATGGCAAAGCCTCCCCCCTGGATCTTCGTCGGCGAGCCTGTGGAGTTGCCTCCCCTCTGCCAGCCGCTTCAGCGGTCTGTAGCAGGGAGAGGAATCTTGGTGTCTCAACTCTGGCTAGTAGATAGGTTAGGATTTTAGTTCTTGCAGGGGCGGCAATTGGACGGATGGCGACTCTTCTTCGTCGAGTCAGTATTCCGGGCTCATATCCTCACCAAGTTCGTCCATCAGAGCGGATTAGAAAGAAATCTGATGTAGATTCCTGCCAGTTCTTGTGTGGTGACTAGGTTAGGGTTTCTTGTCGTGCGTAGGGACAACAAGATTTGGTGTTAGGTTCACCAAATCGATTCAAGGTTCAACGACGATGACTGCGGCTCTGGGTCGCTAGTCCTTAGCGGCACGCGCATGAAGACTTTATGGCTATCATCACAAGGTTAGGCCAGCTTCGGTATGTGAGCGGCGACATGTTCTAGCCGTTGCAGTGATCGTTAGGTAGCTCACGGGCCCTCGGCATCCGAGTAATAAGCTCATATGAATTTACAAAAGAATAATAACTTTCCTGGGTAAAATTTATTGAGGGAGTTTTTGTAATAGATATGAATGCCTTTTGAAGAAAATAACCTCATACGGGTGATAATGGGAGAATAAAAACCTTGGATTCAACTACTGTCAAGAATTAACCAGAAAATGGCAACCGTTTTAAAATTGACTAAGCAAAATTCATTTTCTTCTTGTATTCATATTTACAGACATGAGGACAGTAATTTAGTAAGGCCCATAAGTTATCTTTAGTAATTTTTTTTTACTATTTCTGCTAGTAGTTTTTAGAGAACTTACCATTTCTATATATTTTTAGGAGAATTTAACATTTCTAGTTTTTGAGGGAATTTACCATTTCTAGTTTGCACGGAGCATTTCCCTCATTCGCAAAAAAAGAAGAAGCATTTCCCTAATAGAAAAAAGAACTTTGCACGAAGCACGACTTTGGCTCCTCCTCGATCCCACACTCACAGCCCAGCCCATTGCCGTAGGTGACCAGCCACCCACACGCGACACGAGTCCTCCCATCGAGGCGAAAAAGGAAAAACCCAACTCCACTTCTCTCCCAATCCCAAAAGAAGAGAAGAAAAGTGGGGAAGAAAAGTGCAGACCGCGGCGTCTGTCTTCCACCTCCGAATTCGCCCCCCAAACCAAAACCAAATCCCTCGACAAAATCCCCAATCCCCGGCCATGGCGCGCCGCGCCCCCCGCCCCCGCCGGACGCTGGAGCTGCCAGACGACGTCATGGAGGAGATCTTCCTCCGCCTACCGGCGGACAACCCCGCGAGCCTCGCCCGCATCGCCGGCGGCTGCAAGAGCTGGCGGGCCATGGTCTCGGACCCCAACTTCGCCCCCGCCTACCGCAGGCTCCGCGACGCGCCGCCCGTGCTGGGCTTCCTCTACAACTACCGCTCCACCGACGACGAGGGAGCGCCCTACTGGACGTCCCACTTCCGCGCCGCCGCGGCCCTCCCCCCGCGGGTGCGCCGCGACCGCAAGCACTGGCGCGCTCTCGACTCCCGCCACGGCCTCGTCCTCTTCGACACCCCTGAGGGTGACGGGCACCTCGTCGTCTCCGACCTCGTCACCGGCGAGCGCTGGAAAATCGACGGCCACCTCACGTTCCCGGATGCGTGTAATGCTGCAGTGCTCTGCGCCAGGGACGGATGTGACCACCGTGATTGCCATGGCGGCCCTTTCCTGGTGGCCTGCGTGGACTCCGTCGTGGCAGGGGACCGGAGGATAGCCAGCGCCATGGTCTACTCATCAGTTACTGGCAAGTGGATCGACCCGACCTTCCTCGAGCACCCGAATGTCATCGATGGCAGGGGGCACAGTGCTGTGCTGGGAAATAAGGTCTATGTCCCCTGTGTGGAGAGTGGCAGTGTCGTGGAGTACAACACGCGTGAGAACAAGCTATCTGTGATCAAGGCGCCATTTGAGGTCCAGCACCACAAGATTGAGCTCATGGGGGTGGAGGATGGAATGCTGCTGTTTGCGTCTGTGGTGAAGCCTAGGCTCTACCTATGGTCGATGGAGGCTGGTCCCAGAGGAGCTGCGGGACGGGCACGAAGCAGGTTCATCGAGCTCGGGCCGTTGCTCCCTAGTACTGCCCTCGTGGACAACACCGAAGTGTCGGCGGTTGGTTTTGCGGAAGGTGTTGGTGTCATCTTCATCAAGACAAGGGTTGGGTTGTACACCATTCAGCTCAAATCAGAACAAAGCAATCAGGTGCACAGGGGGTACATCAATAAGGTCATGCCCTACGTGAGCTTCTACACTGAAGGTACAGATAATTGCTTCCAAACATGCACATTAAGTCAAGAACGCTAAGCACACCATCGACTACTATTATTGCTTGTAGCTTAGATAGTTGAATAATTTAAGTCGGAGAGTTCCTAGTGTGGTATGTGATTCCTAAACGTCGGTGACTATGTAGAGTTTTTCTGCATAACTAGATAGATATCTGTATGTGGGTCTGCTCGCATTTTTCTGGTTTTTGGGTGATTTGTAGAGATGTTAGGAAGTAGGAACCCATTCTTTGTGCTGTTATACTATTCATTCAGGTGTTGAGTCGTGCTGCAGACCTGGGTGATTATAGGCAACCATGAGTAACCCGTGATTTTTCATGCCATGTTGTCTTTGTGTCGATAGAAGCCAGAGAAAAAGATACAGTAGTCGTGTGGAATTGGCGTTGGGCAGATTAACTAGCCAGCTGACTAAAGAATTCCATGGTGAATGTATAATTGGTGATTTATGTTTCATTGGCTGCGCTATTATATGTTATGCTGATTGGCTTTACTAGCCGGTAAGCCTTAGTTAAACTTTGCTGATCATGTCCTAAGATTGGCAAGAGCAGTTTGCAAATCGGTCAAGTGATCAGAGCTTTGCTGTGAGCCAAGAGGTCTCTGGCACCCAAACACCCGTGTAGTATTTTGGATAGGATAACCTAGTCCCAGGCATGCACTTGTCCATGAGCCTGCTCGAATGAAAGAGATGATTTCATTGTTGTGTACTTAGAGCATTGTAGGTCCAGATTGAACCGTGTTGTGATGTGGATGCTTTACTGCTATCGCTTCGTTGATTTGGTCAGCTAGAAATGAAATGATTTTGAGAGCAGTGTGCTCCTCTCTACTCATCATGTCATCTTATGAAGCCTTGTCTCTACATGAGTTTCTACACTGGAGGTACAGACACGCACATTAAGTCATGAACGCTAAGCATACCATCGACTACTATTATTGCTTATAGCTTAGATTGTTTAATAATTTAAGTCTGAGAGTTCCTACTGTGGTATGTGATTCCTAAATGTCAAAGAGTATGTAGAGTTTTTTCTTCTATTTTTCTGCACAAGTAGATACATATCTGTATGCATGTCTGCTCCTTTTTGTCTAGTTTTTGGGTGACTTGTAGAGATGTACTAGGAAGTAGGAGCCCATTCTTTGTGCTGTTATACCATTCAGATGTTGAGTCGTGCTGCATACCTTGGTGATTGTAGGCAACCATGAGTAGCCTGTGATTTTTCCTGCCATCTTTGTCTTTGTGTTGATAGAAGCCAGAGACAAGGATACAATAGTTGTGTGGAATTGGCGTTGGGCAGATTAACTAGGCGGCTGACCAAAGAATTTGATGGTGGATGTATAGATTTATGTTTCATTGGCTGCTCTATTAGTCTATTATATATGTTGCGCTGATTGGTGTTACGAGTTGGTAAGCCTTAGTCAAAGCTTTGCTGATCAGGCCCTAAGATTGCCAAGAGCAGTTTGCAAAGCAACTAAGTGATGAGAGCTTTGCTGTGAGCCATGAGGTCTCTGGAACCCAAACATCCTTGTGGTGTTTTGGATAAGATAACCTAGTCCCAGGTATGCATTTGGCATTTGCCCACGAGCCTGCCCAAATGAAAGATACGGTTTCATTGTAGCATTGCACGTAGGTCCAGATCGAATCGTGTTGTGATGTGGATGCTTCCTGCTATCACTTTGTTTATTTGAACAGCTAGAAATGAAATGATGATTTACAATAAAGGACTGTGGGGTTTTTACCCTACAGTAAATATTCAAAAAAAAAAAGAAATGATTTTTGAGGGCACTCTCTTGTCATCATGTCATCTTATGAAGCCTTGTCTCTTATGGTGCAGCATGGGAGCCTTTGCCAGCATCTGATGAAGCTTAATGCGCAGTTGTTGATGCTACAATGATATGACCAAATGGCGTCAGGACCTGGGTTTACTTTTTCTGCCGAGGAAGAATTTGAAGTGAACTTGAGCCTCATTCACTGCCGGTTGTGTTGAACAGTTTGTTTAGTGTGGATGCGCTTTTGTCCTATTTGTGCTTGTGCCATGAACTTGAGTTCGTTCATTCGTCCGGGTTGGGTGCGGCTCAAACTGTCCGTCAGGAGAAATTTTAGCGATCGGTTGACGGTTTTGTGGCATGAATTGGTGCAGATTTCTCCTTCTCTATCTTTGGCTGTTAGAGACGATGTTGGTGTCTTGAAAGGTCACTCTCCTGAGATTTATGGTGTGGAATCTCTCTATTCTATGCAGTAAGAAATTTCAGGGAAGCTAAAATCCCCACCAGGGTTCATTTGTTTCTGTCTGTGGCTTCACGCTATGGACAATTTCTCACTTGTTTGTTGAATGGCCTGTGGTCAAGCTGTTATTATGCCTTGTAGAGCTGTACTGTGGACTCTTTGGAAACATCGCAGTGATCTTCACTTTGATCCTTTGAGTAAGGTGGTGAACACAGGAGCATCGCGTACTCGGGAGGTGGAGGCCGCTGTGCCTGGAGAAAAAAAGGCGGCCCCTGACTCTGATGAAGATGGAGAAAATGCCCTGACGAGGTGAGTCGAACGCGGTTGTGGATTCAGTTTTTCTTTTTCTTTTCTTTTTGTGAATAGTTTCTGCAGTGGCAATTCCCCGCGACATTGAATCAGCTGAACCTGTGTTCTTTCTGGATGTAAAGACAGATTTCATTCAAACGATGGTCCTTTGAGTAAGCAAAAAAATATATCGCATTAGGTAGCCTTTCGTTTCGTCCTGCAACTCTCCTTTTTCTTTTGCGAATAAACTGTCCGCTAGTGCTACTGCACAACCAGGCATCATCAGGAAATAAGCCTCCGTTTCTGTTGGCGTGTGTAAACATGTTATGTTTTCCTGCTTAGCCACAAACACATTTTTTTTTTAATTTCTTCAACTTTGTTAAACGAAGATCATATATCAGATACTACAAGGATAGAATTAAGGAATAAGAGCAACTCCAACAGGCCGACCCACGGACGACGATTTCGTCTGCTTTTTATCTGTTTGGATCGGCCAGACGGATACGGATGTCCGCTTTCGCATTTGGGTCAGGCGCGTGTGCCCAACGCTGGCCTGAACCCATTTTGACGGCGAAAAAAATGAAAGCATGCATATTAAAAAAAAGAAACATTATTAATTAAACATTAAAGCCGGCCATGAAGACTGGCGAGAGTCCACGCGTTCACATTTGCATTTAAAAAAATAAAAACAGCCTAAATACGAGGCGGCGTGCTGCCCTAGGCGTCGTCGTCGTCCTCGGGGTCCGTGAGGTTGATGAGCGTCGGCGCCAGCCTGGCCCAGACGAACGCTGTGTTCCAGAGCGCCGTCATGTCGGGCAGTGCCGGCGCAGGCAGTGCCGGCGCGGGGGGTGCGCAGCCGCCTGGGCAGCCGTGGCCTGGCGCGCCTCCTCGGCCTCGCGCTGCTCCTCCTCAAGGTCGCGCTCGAGCATCTCGAGGTACTCGTCGTCGCGGCGCTCCTCGGCCACCCTGATCTTGCGTCAGTGCTCGAGGTACGCCTGCTCCTGCGCCGGCGTCGCTCCCATCCGAACCGGCGGCGCGTGTACCCACTCGCGCACTACTCCCGTCCAGGAGTAGCGCTCGATGAGGGACGGCTCCCGCTCCGGCTTCGGCTTGGTGGGGGACGGCGGGGCCACCGGCGGCACCATGCTGTCGCCCGCCGCGGAGAGGGCAAGGGCCTGCGCCATTGCCGCCTCATACCGAGCCTCCTCTTCCGCCTTCGCCCTGCGCCGCTCGTCCTCCTCGCTCTCCCGGCAGACGGCCGCAAGGGCCGCCTGGTAGGCGTCCTTCGCCGCCTGGTCCTCCTCGCGGACGACGAGCGCCGGTGGCGGCGACCTCCGGTCGACCTCGCGCACGCCCCGTCGCCTCGCCTCCTCGTGCTCGAAGGCGAACCACCTCGCCCAGTTGGGCGAGTCGGTTGCGTAGGCGGGGTCGCGGCGCTGCTCCGGCGTCAGCAGCGCCCGCTGGCGCCGCACCTCCTCCGCGTGAGCACGAGCCGACTGCGGCGCCGCTGGCACTGGGATCCTATCTGGATCCAGATGTCAGTCGTGCGGCAGCGTCACGTCGGGATACGGCAGAGGCTGGTGGTGCTGCCAATGCCACTCCGTCTGGTGCACTGGCACGTTCACGCGCTGCCTCTGCCGGCGAGGCGCCGGCACCGGCGGAGGTGGAAGGAAAGGGGTGGCGGGGGACTTGTCCTTGGCCTTGCTGCCGCTGGCGCCGGAGAAGAGGCCCATCTCGGTGTGGTTGTGGTGGCTAGGGTTTGCCGGCGACGAGGGAGCAAAGGATGGCAGATGTGGACAGTGAGTTTGGATGAGGACGGTCCCGCCGCACGGTCGGCTTAAAAAAGGACAAGCGCCGACATTGACGCGTGGGCCCCGTCGTCATAAATTAAGCTGACCGCGTGGGCAGCGGGTAGTTGGATGGCCGTCATGTGGGGACGCGACGGACAGTGAGAAGGCGCACAAAGCGTCCGTTCGGCGTCCGCGCCGACGCATTTGGGGCGCAAATTTGGGCCGCAAATGCGTCGGCGCGGACACGACGTGGACGTGATTTGGGTTTGGGTCGGCGCGTTGGACCGCCACTTTTATCCGCGTCGACCCAAACGGACGCAGGCGGACGAAATAGGTCTGCCCTTTGAAGTTGCTCTAATGGTGGTTGATCTGTCCGCACCGTATCTACCCTCTACTTGGAACTGAAGCTAGCAATGGCGTGTGCTGCTCCATTTGCTTCACGTTCATGTATAGCGTTGAATAGTTGATGCGCCGAACTCGCTCATTAGCGCTCGGCAGTCATCTATGGAGCACCGGGCCCGATGCTCCATAGTCGGAGGAGGTTCAAAATTGCTTGTACCACTTCCGGGGAATCACTTTCAATCATGATGGGAGTTGACACCCACTTCTTGGCCCAGTCGTAAACCGAGTAACAGGGACATCAATCACGTATTGCTTGGAAGTTGAAACCACAGGAAGCTGCCACAAACCCGCCAGATAAATCACGCAGGTTATAGCCACAAAGGCATCTTCTTCGTCTTATGAGTCGGCGATGATCGCTGCATCTCAGGAAGGAAGTATGGATTGTCGCAGAGCACAAATAAAATTCTGCACTTGTAGAGTGAGGACGTCCTGAACCCAAATGCATATGAACCTGCTTTAAAAAAATGCATTTTAAATGCGTTTTAAAATGTCAAAAAAAAATTCAAAGGTTTAGAGAAAACAATCGTCAAACTTTCATAATTCTATCGCTAGCCATCTGATGTTCTGACCTCAACACATAATTCTATTACAGTATTAAATTTAATTAATAAAAATAAAGGTTAGAGAAAATGTGGCAACACTTTTATTTTTGAGAAACATTCTTTTGAGGGAGAAAATGGCAACACTTTTTTTTTAGAGAAACATGATGGCAACCTTCTGAACTGTGCGGCAGAGAATGGGCCATCTGCAGTTCTGCACTCGACCAGGATGTCCCTGTTACTCGGTCCTCTTCCCCTCGTCCCTTTCCAGCCCAGCCCATCACTACCCTTCTCCAAAAAAACCGAGAATAGAAATCCGCCACCCCACGCCGCGGCGGCGCTTCTTCTCGACTTTCACCGCAGCTCGCCCCAAAATCCCCGGCCGAAACCCCATTTCCAGCGACGCCGGCCCAACCCCTCCCGCGGTGAGCCCGCCACCTCCGACACAGCGTGGCTGCAACTCGCCGCCGGCGCTGGTCGACGACGCGATGCGCGAGATCTTCAAGCGCGTCCTCCCGGACGACCCCAGGAGCCTCGTCCGCGCCACCGCCGTCTGCACGAGCTGGCACGGCATCCTCTCCGACGCCGACTTCGCCCGCGAGTACCGCGCCTTCCACGGGGCGCCGCCCGTGCTGGGCTTCCTCCACAACACACGCCACAAGAGGCCGTGCGAGAAGGGGAGAATCAGAGACTACGAAAAGGAGCACGTGGTCTCCAACTTCGTCTCCACCGCGTCCTTCCGCCCGCCGGCGTGCCACGAGCGCCGCCACTGGCGCGTTCTCGACTCCCGGCACGGCCTCGTCCTCTTCCACACACCTAAAAGGGACGAGGACTTCGCTATCTGCGACCTCGTCACCGGTCGCCGGTGGGGAGTCAAGGCTGACCCCGACTGCGCTGACATCATCTGGAATGATTGGTCTGAAGAGGATGAAGACGAGGGCATAACCTGGAATGCCGCGGTGCTATGTGCTAAGGACGGCTGCCATCACATCTACTGCCATGGCGGCCCTTTCCTGGTGGCCCTCGTCGGCTCCGACGAGGAAAAGACCTCTGCCACCGTCTACTCATCGAATACTCGTAAATGGAGTGACATTGTCTCTGGTGAGGAACCTCATGCCATCGAGACGACGGGGCACACTGTCGTTGTGGGAAACAAGGTCTATTTCCCCTGTGAGGAGACCGACAGTCTTGTCGAGTATGACATGGCTGGGCAAAAATTGTCGGTGATTGCGCTAGCTGAAGAAGAGGATGATGACCTGCCGTGGCTTCACCTCATGGGTGTGGAGGACGGGATGCTGATGTTAGCGACTGTGATGAACTTTACACTCTGCCTATGGTCAATGGAGGCTGGTCCTAGCAAAACTGCAGTATGGGTGCGAGTGTGCGACACAGGGTCATCGAGCTCGTACCGTTGCTCCCTGCTAGTGCCCTCATTGGCGTGTCGGTGGTTGGTTTTGCGGAAGGTGTTGGTGTCATCTTCGTGACTACAAAGGCTGGGCTGTACACAGTTGAGCTCAGTTCAGGCCGAAGCAAGAAGGTGCACGGGGAGACTTTTTTCAGAGAAGTGATGCCCTACACGAGCTTCTACACTTGAGGTGCATACTAGCCTCATACTGTTTTTCAAACATGCACATTAAGTCATCAACACTAAGCACACCATCGACTGCTATTACAGTTCTTTTGCTTGTAGCTTAGATTTATAGATCATTTTAGTTCGAGAGTTTCCAAGACAATGTGCGAGTTCTAATCATTGATGAGTATATAGTTTTCCTTCTCATGTTTCTGCATAACTAGATATATATTTGTCTGTAGGTCTGCTGATTTTTTTTGGTTTTCTGGGTGATTCTAGATATGTAGGCATCCTCCTTTGTGATGTTATACCATTCTGATACATACAAATCAGAGGGAAAATAAATATAGTAGTTGTGTGGAATCAGCCTTAGGTAGGTTAACTAAGCAACTGACCAAAGACCTTCATGGTGTTGGGGATGTACGCTGCACTGACTGCTCTAGCATAGATGCTGTGCTGATCAGGTTCAATGAGTAGGTTAACTTCATCGGAGCTTTACTAATCAGGCCCCTGTAACACTAGGTCATTACTGCCTAGAACAGTTTAATTATCAGAGCTTTGCTCCAAGAGGATTAGTGTACCCATAACCTAGTCCCATTGCTGATAAATTAACCGAAGGAAAAAAGATGGTTCCGTTGCTATGTACCTCCAACGGGATGCATGCTCAGTTGCTCCTATGGCTCGGTTGATTTGGCCAGCTGAAAATGAAATGATATTTTCTCGAAACATAGACGACTTTTTTGACTCATCCATTAATTAACAAGAAGAGAGTTGCCCAGTTAATTGACGGAAAACCGGGCGAAAACCGTCATAAACTTGCCCACTCATGGGAACTACTCCCGAACTATGGAGCCACAGGACCCCCCAACAAACACACCCAACACAGAACAACTGCAACCTCCAAAGACCCCCCAACAAACACACCCAACACAGAACAACTGCAACCCCCAAAGACCCCCCAACAAACACACCCAACACAGAACAACTGCAACCCCCAAAGACTTGGGTCACACTAATTGAACCCCATCGACCAACAACAACTCGAGAAGGACATAACAACAGAGACAACAAACACATCTGATCTGAGCCCACGTTTGCAGCCTAGACAATTATGTCATGGAAGCACCTGCGCTTCCCCATTATCGCTCTTGCCATTGCACTTGCTAAATTTCTTCTTGCGGATGCCAACTTGAGGGCGAGCATCATCCTTCTTGCATTTGTCCCTCGATGTCTTCTGCTTCAAGAGACATCCAATCATTTTTCCGATTTAGCATCCAAGTTAGATAGCTATTCAACAAGCTTGATGGCGAAAATGTTTCTGAGGTTAGGCACTGAAGCTCCGACCACAAGAACATCATCCCACCCGATGGACCCAGGCGACTGCGTGCCAGCAACTTCTAGAGCAGCACCGTCCTCATCAGTGGCCACCTAGCAAGGCTCCAGAGGAGGTGAAGTGGGCGCCCAAGCCACGAGTGAGGGCACAAGTGAGTCCACCTTCTTGGTGAAGTTGTCATCAACCAAGTGGCTCCCAGAAGCAAGCAGTACATGCCGGCTGCAACAAAATCATGAACAACATATACTACAACCACGATCAGGCGCCTCCAGTTGCTCACATGACAGAGGCGAATAATCTCCCTCGCACGAGGTCGTCGGTGAATTCACCTTCATATGCTCCACTTATGGAGGCGTAGTAGGGCTTAGACATAGCTCCTGAAGTTCAGGCATGATTGCAGCACCAAAGCCACGAGAACAGCGATGGGCTCACCCTCAGAACACAGTGGACAAGGCAAACATCGACGAATTATCGCCAAGACGAGGGGGAAACAACCATAAAGCCTTGCCCCCTTGTCTTCCGTGGAGCCAACACCGGTAACACCAGGAGTACGCGACGTTGGAGCAGTTTACAACATAGCCGGCATGGGGGAGAGCCTGCTCAGAGTAGCCTCCACCCGCTCCAGAATGCTCCCAACCTAGGCTAGAAGCCTCACAGCAGCTTGGACTGATCTTCAAGACCCACAGTGAAGCGCGTCCGAGGGAAGCGTGAACTTCATCGGACCTTCACAGGAAGCTGGACCTTGATGATGTTCGATGTCGATGTTAAGGCGGGACATGCACACAACAAGGAATGCCAATGAGCTAAGTGAACACTAGGGGTTGCGGCACTCGCGCGCATGGTGACCGTTCTCCAAACAGTGGGAGCACCGTAGGCTGCAAACAACCGCACGGTGCCCAAGAGCTCTGCAGCATCTACCATGAAGCCAAGCGAGGATGAGATGCGGAGCCATTGTCAGGGCCAGCGATGCCAGATGCCTCGGACCATGCCGTGACAGCACATACCGCCAACGCCCGCTTGTCACGGTCTCATGTCTCATGCCCCATACGAAGCTGAGCGGATGGAGCAGAGTATTTGGTAGTTGGTGGCGTCTGTGGGACTAGCTCCTCATCGTCACTAGCGAGGGAGTGCGAGCCGCAGCTGAGGGCGGCGTGGCAGGCGGTGGAGCTGGGTTGGCTGTCACCGGAGGGAGATGGTCATGGGGCCGCTGCTGGAGGGCAGGCGGCGGCGCTGGGATGACTATTTGCTGGAGGGGGCTGTGTGCCGGGCTTCTTCATCCGCCCTCCGATTGCATCAAGTCGGCCAACTACAGGGGGGCGGAGAGAAGCCTTGTCTGGTGGCTGGTAAGTTCCTCTCCCCCCTTATTTTTTTTCTTTCCCCTCTCCCTCTTTTTTTTTCCCTAGAGTTAGACTGTGTCCGTGTACATAGAGTCTAGGGTTCTTGATTTTAAGTTAGGTTACCCCATGTAAGACTCCAAAATCTAACCCCTTGTAGCTACTTTCATGCATACTGACATTGAACAACTTTCATGCACACTGGTATTGGACTTCCAGAATATGTATAGTGTGTGCATACATTGGTGTCCACCAGATGTCGTAACTTTTTATCTGAAATTTGACTTCCCTAGAATGCACCATGATAAATGCTTATGGGATGAGAATTCCAATAGCTGTACACCATTGATACTTCACCCTCTGTTACAGTCAACTATTTTTACAGTAAGCTACACATATTGTTATTGAATAGATCTAAGCATCTGCTATGTATGCTTACATTCAGTGACACATATTGAACACTAAATTGTTGAGAAGATACTACACATATTAAACTGATAGCTTGGTGGGTTTATTTCACAAGCAACCAATGAACAAGACCTGTATTCAGATATGTCAGTTCTATCTATCTATTTATTTATTTAAGCAAGTAGCATATGGAAGGAAGGTGGCATGGATCCTCTTGATGCCATCTTTTGGTACTAGTTGATCCACTGATTATTGTGCTTGTTAATCCAATTTGGGAGGTTACTGAGTAAAAACATGCCATTATTTGGTATTAGTCGATTAACTGATTATTGGTGATAGAAAAAATGTTCCATTGTTTGTTTGTTGCTTTTCTTGTTGGGATGCAAGTAGATGTAGTAGATAACAAATCAGAAGTCCATTTTTAACTTTGGTTGTTGATAATAATAAAACCAAGTTATGTAACTGCAACTTGTTAACAACTGCTCCTCCTAACTTTGGTTGTTGATGCCTCTGATGTTGTGTTGGTATGTATGCCTGCTGGTTTGGTTGCTGTATGCATATTGTATAAGATGCCATATTTAATAACGGCTTTGTGCCACTATTTTTTACTTTGTGGCTGTCACTTCTCTTTGAGATCACAAACATGTACTACCTCTGTACACTAATCTAAGACGTTTTTACGTCTTACATTAGTTTACAGAGGGAGTACTACATAACTTGCCTGTATTCCTTTCAAAATATGTAGTGGGCGTCCTTTGTGAGAAACCAACTGCTAATGACTGTTTAATTGCATAGCAGCAGATAAACCGAAACTATCTTCACATCTATTCTTCTACACGAGGATGTTGCAGAAGAAGGGCGAAAGTGCCGCAACCTAGATCGATTCTTGTGTACTTTTCGGTGGAGAGGCTTCATATTTATTTGCTGGATTTTTGCCCATGTCATGGTTGCAGAGATATTGACTCTAGTTTGAAGGATCTGAGAATTTTTCACATGGTTTAGTTGCTATTTGACACTCAGAACTTGAGATATTGTCGCAATGGTCGCATGTCGATTATGTTCAAAGTTCGGAGCTTTAGCTTGGAGAACAACAGTTCTGATTGCTATGCTCGCTTATTGTGAACCACTTATTATGCTGCTGTTGTTCCGAACTGCTGCTATTGATGCCGAAATACAAGAGGATTAAATGCATTATAAGTGACATGAATTGCATGTTGAGTGGTATTTGGTCCCCAAGGGGAATGGGTGTAGGGTGAGGGTACTCTGCAGCCGAACGCAGCCGCAGCATGGGGGCGATTTCCAGCCTCCGATGAAGCCTCACGCGCAGTTGGTTGTGGTACAACGATATGACCAAATGTGGCCGAGACCGATGGATCTCTCTACTGTTCCTGCCAAGGAATGTTTTGAAATGAACTTGGGTGTCTTCTGTTGCTGGGGGTGTTGGACGGTTTGGCTAGGGCGGATGTGCATTTGTACTCCTATTTGTGGTTTTGTCTAAACTGAAGTTTGTTAGGCTTTAACCCCATGAGGGCATCTCAGTTTCACCTTGCAACACGATCTGAGTAGCATACAAGGCTGGCTACAGTGGCGTGGCTGAGATGGCTATTTATTTTCAAGGATTACCAATTTTACTAAAAGAAAGAATCCTTGTTTTACAAAAGGCTCTTGAAAACAAATCATGAGCATAATCTTATTGTTTCCGTTCCATAATTCTTGTGGTAGTTTTAGTTCAACCATCGTCTTTGTCTCACAGTGATAAATTCCAAACATCGCCGAATAGAGGTTGTGGCCAAGTTGGTCATGCATTGTTGATAATTGCGTGTGCATCCGCATGAGTTGAGTTGATGATGAGCTCGACCGCGTTGGGTTGGCTCTCCCATTTCGAGATCGAGGGTGGATCGACTTGACTCACCTTTACAGATTCAGGATATCGTCAGTGGATAGTAGGGCTGGCATGTCAAGAATTTACTCAACAAGAGGATGCGACGGGGATCGACACTATGCTATGGTAGAGTAGCACCGTAGCCCGTAACCGGCATGCAGAACGTTGTAAGCAAACCAAACCCTTGAGCCGTGATTGCTCCATTGATTCCTCCTTGGTATCGGCCCAAATTTGAATCGTGTTTGCATCGGCGCGGACACTGCATGGACACATGTGACGCCCGCCCTTGTCCCCTCTGACCCGCTCATCGGTGGCACAACACCCATTCTCCCCTTCCCCTACACACCTGACACCTCCAGCCACGCCGCCACCGCTGTCGCCTCCCACTGCAGGCCGCACCGACGCTGCCCAGGCCGTCGCTGGCATCCACACATTTCCCCCACCTCGACACCGCATCTGATGCCCGCTCTTGTTGGCGTTGGTAGTCTCTTTTCACCACCACCGTAGCACCTCCACGGCCATGCCACCACATCGACTTCACAGCCGCCTACCTAGCTCCAAGCCTGTCGGCTATGCTCCACGACAGCCTCCACTTTGACAGACGTGCTGCTTGTGCGGGGGAGATGCGTGGGGCTCTTCACCGTCCGGCTTCTCGACCACTATTTTGGGGATCAGGGTAATGACACCAAAGTTCAAGCGCACCATGTCGAGAGTCCCAATATAAAATTCATGGAACATCGGCTTGACCAGAAGCTAAAACTGCATACAAAACTTCTGGAAGAAGGCCACTGACAGGCTGCCTGGGCCAGGTAGCTAGACTTCATGTCAGCAATCCCCTACCCATCTCCTCCGGCAAGAAAGGCAGAGATAGTTCCAAATTCTCAGTGCCAGAAACTTTGGCTGCTATTGGCCAATAATCATCCGCCGGAGAAATCCATAGCAGGGTTCCGTCGTGAAGAGCTCCTTATAGAAGGAGTAAATGTGCATCACGATATCTCCTAACTACTCAACGAGGACATCTCCCTTCCACAAACAAGGAATAGAGCATTTGCGACATCGCGCATTAGCAATAGCTTGGAAATAGGCGGTATTAGCGTTCCCCTTGTAAGAGTCAATTCCGACACCCCCGCCCCCACCGTCTGATGCTGCCAAAAAAGCTCTTCACCCTTGAAGATCTCCATAAGAGAGGCTTCGAGGGTGTATTGCACGAGCCAGTCATCGACAGAGATGTCAACGCCGCCGACAATCACATCCAACGCCTTGATCCGGTCAAGCACCAAGATTGCCCCCACCAACGCGTGAATTGTCACACTGATTTGTCATAGTGATGCCAAATGTCGACAACACAGAACACCCTTGGCGGAGCGGCAGCCGCCTTCGCCCACCTAAGCCGCATTTCTTCCACAAAACCTGATGCAATAGCCCCAAGGTTTCAAAGTGGAAACACTTCGATCTAGGAGGCACCATCCCCGATGAGAAAAGCAGGGGTGAGTGATCAGAACCAAATTCTGGTAACCACCTTTAGGGAGCTTAGCGGAAAAGCCACCTCGCACTGAACGGACACAAGGACCAAATCCAATACACTCTGGATTGGGTTGAGCTCTTTATTAGTCAAGAAAACCTAGCCCCTACGCGAGCGATCTCGCGAAGAGCCATCTCCACAATGTAGTCATTGAAAAGATGCATGTGCGGAAGGGCCACAATAGTCGAGCTTCTGTCCATGCGCTGCCAAATCAGGTTGATGCCCCCCGCCATTACAACCAAGATGGGACTTCGATCAACCTTGGCCTTCAGCTCCGATAAAAAAAACTGAAGACTGCCTGTGGTCAGCCGGGCCATAGACAATTATCACCTTGCAACAAAGGTTCAAAACATCTCTAGGCCAGGGACATGCTAAGAAAGAACTCCCCACGATCCATATCCTCCACTACGAAAGTGACCTCCTTGACACCCAGCAGAATGGCCCCCGCCCCGAGTGTGAATATCGAAGTCGATAATTAATTAATAAGTCCTCGATTTATTTTCCAAATCAACGGATGACCTTCACTTTATCTTACATACGCTAAGATCGCTCGGTTGTTTTGTTTGTACTATATGCTAGCATATAGCACAGCTAAAAGGAAGTACGTACTATCTGTCAGAAAGTGCCTATGATGTCCAACAACGAAGTGTAGGTGCCAGTGATGGCAACAAACGCCCCAAGCAGCAGGATGCCGACGATCGCCGCGACCTCGACACGGCGCAGGCCTTTGGCTTTGTAGATCTTGAGGTAGCAGAGGCAGGGGAAGAAGACTGTGCCCATGACGCTGAGGAAGGAACCGATGAAGGACATGAGGAACCCGAAGAACGGCACCATGGACGCCACCGCGACCGTGCTGATAAGAACGGTGGTGCTGACAGCCACCCTCGCCGACCCACTCCCCGCGAGCGAGAGCCTCTCCTCGATTGCCGACGTGATGGGCGCGACGAGCAGCGCGTACTTGGTCAGCGGGTTGATGAGAGTCATGACGATGGCGATCTTGGTGTAGAGCCTCCCTGATGGCAGGTTGAGCGTCACCTGCGACTGCACGTCCTCTCCGTAGATGAGGTAGCCCAGCACCGCCGTGAACCCGTAGTTGAGGCCGCAGAGCACCGAGGAGATGAGCAGCACTTGGGAGAAGCGCTCGCGGTTCTTCATGGACGAGTATATCGTGGGAAAGACGACATGGCCGGTGAAGCAGACGAAGTAGAGGCCGAGGGAGGCGGGCAGGCCGGCGAGGTTGAGGACGTTGCCGTTCGTGCGGAACCCGGATTCAGAGACTCCGGCCCAGACCAGCGACGCCGTCAAGGCCGCCGACGCGACGAGCCCGAGCGCCGACACGTAGGCGAGCACGCCGAGGTTCCTGAGCCAGGTGGTGGGCAGCACGACGGCGCCAGCCAGGACGATGAAGAGCTGCTTCCCGCGCAGCCGGTAGCCGGGGAGCAGCTCCACGCCGGCGCCGGGGAAGAGCTTGTCGAGGTTGTCGCCCTCGAGGACCAGGAAACTGATGGCGACGAGGTAGAGCTCCACGTACATGAACACGGCGACGGTTCTTCGGCCGGCGGCGCCGAAGGCCAGCTGGCCGATGTCCGGGTAGGTGGCGACGGAGCCGTCGGCGCGCATGCAGCGCGCCATGAGCGTGCCGGTGTAGTAGCAGACGGCGCCGACGAGGGCGAAGAGCGCCAGGCTGAGCCACCCGCCCCGCGACACCGCGTACGGCATGGTGAGCACCCCGATGCCCGAGACGGCGTTGGTGAGGTTGAGGCACGTCCTGGAGAAGGAGGCGCCGGCGCTGCGATACGGAGGGAGCTGCGCCTCGGCGTCGCGGTCAGCTCGCTGCCCGGTGGCCGTGAGAAGTGGCTCGCCGAGGGGGCTCGCCGTCGCAGCGAGGCGGCTCGTCGTGTGGTCTTCCATCTCTGAACAGCCACAAGATGCAGTCGATCGTTCGGACGATTGATGCTGCTGTGCTGCCTTGCCAGGCTACGCGCGGCCGGGGCTGTTTATAGTGGGTGCTGGTTTATGAGACTTTGGCACGTGACGGTCTGCCGGCAGTTTGCCAACGCATGCAACGATGACTCCAACATCGGCCAGTCAAGAGATTTTGACACGCCAAAGTTACACAATCTATCAAGAGTTTTTCACCTTTGCTCCACTCATGTGTGGTCCATGCAACCACATGTGAAGGAGTACTTCACCCTCGTCGCGCCGCTACATTCACGTACGTGCTAGGACACGGTCGATACATATGCATGTGGGCGGACGCTTGCATGTTCGTGATAACGGTGCGTTTTCAATCCGGGCACATGCATGCATGCAGGACAACCGTGTAACTCCTTGTACCCACAAAAGAGACCTAGCCCGTTTTAGAGAGGACGTGAACAATTTATGGTTGGATCCCTATAAAGGTGGTTGTACCTTTAGCCCACGGTGCAGCAAAATCTGTCTTTGCTTAGTGTTCGGCTATTCGTGGAGTGTTTTCTTACGGGCACGCAACATTGAGGCTCTCTGCTGGGTAGAGTACCTTCTAAAAACCACTCGGCCTATTTACTGGTACACGCGGTGCCGCCGGGTCTTTGCCGATTATCGCTAGAACAATACTTGACATAGGCAACAAACTCCGTATAAATTCAAATAGAATACCCAGCACCCTTTCAGCTCACGCCATGTTCCTACCTCCCAGTATATATCTATTAAGCTACTAAGCACCATAATTTTGAAGCCTCTTGTTTTTTTTTTGAGAAAACTCATCAAGCTTTTTATTCCAAAGCAACGTTCATAGATACAACTGTTGGGTCATGAGGATTTCCCAACCACACATGTCTACCTAATTGTAGGTTACAAGAAAACTTGGCAAGTTTATGAGCCTCATAGTTATAGTTTTTGTGCTCATGAATGAAATTACATAACTGAAAACTACTTTTACGACCTATTATTTCATGTACTATAGCAGCATGGAGTCTTCCCGTCCCCCTGTTGATGTCGTAAACCACTCCTTGACAGTCAGACACAACTGTGATCTTATGCAGATTAAGATCCTCTGCAAGAGATAGAGCTTCCCTGCAGGCGAATGTCTCGAGCATCACTGGGCCAGTCACTCCCGGGTACACCACCGATGAGGACCCAAGGCATAGACCCTGACTGTCTCTACAGACAGCCGAAATTGGTCCTCCTCTTTGTGGCGGGTGACCGCGCCGTCAACATTAATCTTCATACAGTCTTGAGGCGGGGCAAGCCACCTTTCTTCAGTGAAACGGGGAGATCGACAGACTGCAGTAGGCGGCATGGTCGGCTTTTGTAACTGCTGCAGCTCATGTAAGTAGGAATCCACAAAGGCGGTTGTTTGGACCGGGCTCTGGAATATAGCCTCGTGGATTGCTTTTCGCCGAACATACCAAATTGACCAGAGTGTTACTACCATCCTTGTGAACGGGTCATGACTCATTGTAGCATATAGTTCGAACATCTAGTGCTTGGCGTTTGGTTCTTTATTGGCTGTCATCTGTGACACGAGTTGCTCATCTGAGAGAGCCCAAATATAGCGTGACATGGTACACGAAAGGAGCGCGTGTCTCCATGAGTCCTCGCAGCCACTCAGGGGACATGCATCTTGGACGGCCATGTTTCGCTTGTGTAAGGCATCCGTAGTCGGAAGCGAATGCCTCGCCAGCCTCCACATGAAAACCTTGACATTGGAGGGCACTATTAAATTCCAAAGTGATGTCCAGGATTTACCTTCAGCTATTTCGTTGGATGTTCCACTTCTTAGCTCGAGCCAACTCTCTCGCTGAAGCTTTGTTTTGATCATAAATTTATACGCTGAACTCACCGAGAATCTGCCCTTGCTGTCCGGTGCCCATGCCCAAAAATCTTCAGTGTTTCGAGTGCATACTGGAATGCGCAAAATCGCCTCTGCATCAATGGGTAAAAATATGGAGCAAACCAACCCTACATTCCAGGAAGCGTTGGCTGGCTGTAGCAGGTCTGAAACCCTCTTTGGAGGATTTGGTATAAGCGAGGTTATCGGCCTTGGCGTTGTTTCTTTGGGGATCTAGTTGTCTTGCCAAATACTTGTGCTTTGGCCGTTACCAATTCTAAGTATTACACCCTGCTTGAGCATATCCCGACCGTCAAGAATAGCTCTCCATATTTGGGACAGACGCGCTCCAAGTTCAGCCTCGAGAATTGATGCTTGTGGAAAATATGACGCCTTGAGGATACTTTCACTAAGAGATGAAGGTTCTTGCAGCAACCTCCATGCTTGCCGTGCCAATAGTGCAAGATTGAACAATTCCAAGTCCCTAA
>NC_041386.1:12714182-12731059 GCF_002162155.2 Triticum dicoccoides | reverse complement strand
ATTTAGGCCGTGTCATCACCTCCTGTGAGACCCAAGCTGGTTTTCATTTCCCTTGCTTGCATCCCCACCAAAATTTACGTATGATTGACTTGATGTGATTACATAAACCACGAGGGAGTTTGAAGCAAGACATCGAGTATACGGGGATGGCTTGAGCTACTGATTTTAAAAGAACCTCTTTACCTCCCGTCGACAGACACTTGCTCATCCATCCCTTTACTTTGTCCCAAACACGATCACTCAAGTACTTGAAAGTGCTTTTTTGGAATGCCCAACATCTGTCGGCATCCCTAAGTATCTATCACTCAAAGACTCATTTGGCACTTGAAGATAACCCTTGATAGCATCCTTCACAATCCGTGGGGTCTTCTTTCTAAAAAATATAGACGACCTCTCCTTGTTAATTCGCTGCCCTAAGGCCATACAATATGTATCCAACAGGTTTGATACCTCCTCAGCTTCATTAATGCTTGCCCTGAAAAATAGCAGGCTATCATCTGCAAATAAAAGATGGTTCACCTCCACTGCCGTCGGTGCCACCTTAATGCCGCAAAGTTGGGATGACTGATTGTGTGAATTTAACAGGCACGAAAGGCGTTCTGCTGCCAACAAGAAAAGATATGGAGAGATAGTGTAACGCCCGGATAATCATGCTACAGTAATCCCACGCTAATCATGCCACGTCACCTCGGTTACTGTTGCTAACCTCGCAATGATTTGAAACCGTTTCAAATTTAAATTCTAAATAAGTCAAACGACAAAAGTTTTCAAAATATTAAACTAAAATGTTCGGAGGGTGCAAATAAATGCTTAGGTATTTATGGTGAGGGAACCGTGCTTTTATAGGAAACCTAAATCCATAAAATGAAATAAAACGGTAAAGAAATAAATAAAAGAAAATGCAAAAGAGAGAACAAAAGGAAAAAGAACAAAAAGGAGAGAACCCTCCCCCCGGACCAGATGGCCCAGCTCACAGCCAGGCCGGCCCACCTGGCCCATCCGGCCGACCCGGCCCCGCTCCCCTGCCTCGTCCCCTTCCCTGTTCCCCGACCCAGGTCGGAACAGGGCACGTTCCCGCCGCACCCCCCTCGCCGGCGTCGAGGAGGGGATAAGGCCGCCACGCCTTCGCCTCCTCGATCCCTCCTCCCACTCGCCCTCCCTCGGTTCCTGCACCCTCCCCTCAGATCCACCTCGCTCCCTCCTTGTTCCCCCACCACATCCGACGCCGCCATGAACCCGCCGCCATGAAACGCGGCCACAACCCTCGCCTCGCCTCGTCTGCGTGTCCATCGTCTTCGCCTTCGTCTTCCTCGTCCACTGGTGGCCGCAGTTGGAGCTCGGAGCCACCGCAGCACCCACGACGCCGCCGTCTTCCTCCTTTGCTCCGACAAGCTACGCCGCCGCTCTTCACCAACTCCGGCGACGCCCCTGCAGCTACTAAACCCACCAAGGGCCACCGTGTGTGCCGCTCGGTGAGCCCCCACTGCTTCCTCTCTCTCTTTCGCGCCATACCTAGTTGGCGCCGATGCACCCGAACGCCCCGCTGCGGATCTCGTCGCCGACGAGTCTCCGGTGACCAAATGGTCACGGGCCCGTGCCAGTTACACTCATCACGCCCCGCAGATCCTCCCCAACCTCTCCATTTCTTCGCTAGCTCACCCCAGCTCCACTCTTCTCGAGCTCCCGAACACGTCGCCGCACGCGCTCGTCGCTGGCAGCCGTCCGGTGACCCTTTTGGTCCCGGGCTTGTGCCGTTGTGCTCGCGTGCGCACGTAGGCCTCACCCCGCCCTTCTGTTTGCCCAATAGCGCGCCGCAGCGCCCATCCCTCTCACGGCCGAACTCCGGCGTCCGCCTCTCTGTTCGCCATCGCCGCTCTGGTGCGTCTCCGGCCACACCACCGCCACCACTAGATGCGGCTCACAGCACTCGTTCGAACGCTACCTCCCGCGCTCGAAACGGACCATCGCCGCGGATTTCTGGCCACCTCCCGAGCCGCGCCGCCACGTTTTGCCTCGTCGGCGTCGTTTCGGCGCCGTCCGCCGACGTGGCTAGGCGGGCCCCACCCCTGGGTCGCTGCCTGTGGGCCTGGGGGCCCCAACTGGCCACGTTGACCGAAGTTAACTTCGCTGACGTGGCAGCTACTGCCACTGACATGCGGGCCCCATGCCATAAAACAAATAAAAACAAATATATAAACTGCTAATTAATTAAGTTAATTAACTAAAACCTAATTAGACACTAACTGCTGGGCCCACCCACTAATTAACCTATTTAGTTAGTCTAAACCCCCTATTATTGCCCCCTGACAATGACATGTGGGTCCCACTGGACCCACCTGTCTGGTTTGACTGGTCAACCGACCAGTTGACCTGCTGACATCACTCTGATGTCATGCCTGCATCATCATTCACTATTCTGAATAATGTTGGATTTAAATAATTAATTAAATTCCAGAAATTAATAAAATCTTTAGAAAATCATATCTTTTAATCCGTGACTCGGATTAAAATACTTTCTACATGAAAGTTGCTTAGAACGACGAGACGAATCCGGATACGCAATCCATTCGTCCGTCACACATCCCTAACATATCGAACACGCAACCTTCCCCCTCAGGTTCATCTGTTCGGAAACGCAAAACACCAGGGGTACTTTCTTGGATGTTTCCCCCCTTCACCGGTACCACCTCGTACCGCGTTAGGGCACACCTAGCATCACGCCTTGTCATGTCATGCATCGTCATGCATTTGTTTGCATTATATTTATTGTTTCTTCCCCCTCTTCTCTCACTAGACATCAAGACCGACGCCGCTGCTACCCAGTACGACTACAGTGTTGACGACCCCTCTCTCTTGCCAGAGCAACCAGGCAAGCCCCCCCCCCTTGATCACCAGATATCGCCTACTCTCCTCTATACTGCTTGCATTAGAATAGTGTAGCATGTTACTACTTTCAATTAATCCTATCCTGATGCATAGCCTGTCCTTGCTACTACTGTTGTTACCTTTACCTGCAATCCTAATGCTTAGTATAGGATGCTAGTTTATCATCAGTGGCCCTACATTCTTGTCCGTCTGCCATGCTATACTATCGGGCCATGATCACTTGAGAGGTGGTCACGGGTATATACTTATATACATAATATACGATACTTGTGGTGACTAAAGACAGGTCGGCTCGTACGAGTACCCGCGAGTGATTCACGGATTGGGTCCGAAAGGACGTTTGTCCCGACGGCCCTCTGAGTGGATCTTTATGGCGGAGCGACAGGGTAGGTTGAGACCACCTAGGAGAGAGGTGGGCCTGACCCTGGTCGGCGTTCGCGGTTATTTCAAGATAACACATTTAACGAGATCTGGGTATTTGATTTGAGTCTGGCTACTGGCCTATACGCACTAACCATCTACGCGGGGACAGTTATGGGCACTCGACGTCGTGGTATCAGCTGAAGCCTTCGTGACGTCAGCAACTAAGCGGCGCGCGCCGGGTTGGACTAGAACGCCTACTCTTATATAAGGGAGGCTAGGTCTGCTCACCGGCCGCGTACGCAACATGCAGGTGTGCAATGGGCGATGGGCCCAGATCCCTGCGCCATAGGATTTATACCGGCGTGCTGACCTCTCTGTTGTGCCTAGGTAGGGCTGCGACGTATTGATCTTCCGAGGCCGGGCATGACCCAGGAAAGTGTGTCCGGCCAAATGGGATCGAGCGTGTTGGGTTATGTGGTGCACCCCTCCAGGGAAGTTAATCTATTCGAATAGCCATGATCTTCGGTAACAGGACGACTTAGAGTTGTACCTTGACCTTATGACAACTAGAACATGATACTTAATAAAACACACTCTTCCAAGTGCCAGATACAACCGGTGATCGCTCTCTCACAGGGCGACGAGGGGAGAATCATCGGTTAGGATTATGCTATGCGATGCTACTTGGTGAACTTACCATCTACTCTCTTCTCCTGCTGCAAGATGGAGGTTACCAGAAGCGTAGTCTTCGAAAGGACTAGCTATCCCCCTCTTATTCCGGCATTCTGCAGTTCAGTCCACATGTGATATCCTTATTCCATTTGATACCAACGCATACATATGTAGTGTAGCTCCTTGCTTGCGAGTACTTTGGATGAGTACTCACAGTTGCTGTACTCCCCCTTTCCCCCCTTTCTATACCCGATTGCTGCGACCAGACGTTGGAGCCCAGGAGCCAGACGCCACCGTCGACGACGACTACTACTACTCGGGAGGTGCCTACTACTACGTGCAGCCCGCTGACGACGACCAGGAGTAGTTTAGGAGGATCCCAGGCAGGAGGCATGCACCTCTTTCGATCTGTATCCCCGTTTGTGCTAGCCTTCTTAAGGCAAACTTGTTTACTTATGTCTGTACTCAGATATTGTTGCTTCCGCTGACTCATCTATGATTGAGGTCTTGTATTAAAGCCCTCGAGGCCCCTCGCTTGTAATATGATGCTTGTATGACTTATTTTATTTGTAGAGTTGTGTTGTGATATCTTCTCGTGAGTCCCTGATCTTGATCGTACACGTTTGCGTGTATGATTAGTGTATGATGGAATCGGGGGCGTCACAAGTTGGTATCAGAGCCGATTGCCTGTAGGAATTCCCCTTCCACACTCCTTGGCCGAAGTTGAGTCTAGATATTATAAAAACTTTTACTAACATGGTTGTGTGCCTTACGGGCCCACGTCGCCATCTGGGTGGTATTAGGATCTTTTACTCCTCGATCCTTACTCTGGGACTCTGAACTCTCTCCTACTCGGGTTAAACGATTTTACTAACTCTAACATTAGGATCCCGTGACCACGTTCACCCCAAAGTTGGATAAGCCCTAGTTATTCTTTAGAGTAGTATTTGAACATTATCCACATTGTCATTTGACTCCTGCAAAAACATTTTTGTTTTCAGATGGAACCCACGAGGCAGGTCGTGCGCCACACGACGGCCATTGGTGCCTCAGGATCACCTGCTGTGTTGGTTGAGATGATGACCTATCTGGGTTATCACTGGCTCCCTGAGTACACCGTCTATGAGGAGTATCAGGACTTCAACCAGGAGCAGTACCGTGCCATCGTCCACCTCTACTCTCAGGAGTATGACTCCACTACCGTGCTGCACACTGCTCATGGTGTTGGAGTGACTATCGATATGGTGGTCCACGATGCTGACTATGCTGCTCTGACACGTCTTCATGGAGAGTATCGGGAGTTGGACACCTCCCCCTTCAGGCACATTGCTATCGCATCCGATGTTGGTGCGGAGGGATACTACACTGCTGCCTACTCCACTGTCACCCGAGAGCCCTTCTACCATCATAACCTGGTTCTGCATGCTGATGGGCTGGATAGAGCTAACCGAGCTCTTCACCACGAGTTGTACACCACCTGTCAGCACCTGTATCGTGCTCTGATGCTGTTGCACCCCTCTGTCCGATCTGGTGATCTGTCGCGTTCTGCGATCTACCCTGCCAGTACCGTGATGCCCCAGGGCGTCGGCTGGCCAGATGTGGGAGGCTACTCTCCTGCACTTGGTCCTCTCCTGCCACCTGCACATCGGGTTCCGCACCAGAGTATCCGTGGACCCCAGGCTACTCGCGTGGAGGTCTTCCCTTCGCGTCACTACCAGCTGTCAGGCTACACCTACCTCCATAGTTCCTCCTGGGACTGATGTAGGCTTGCTTGTTAGTGTTAGATGCCTTCGCCGCGAGCCTGCGTGCCACCTATGATGTTCTTAGTCTGTGTACCGAACTCTATGCATGATCACTTTTGTAAGATGTGCCAACTACTATGTAGTATCTATCGTGTTCCTTTCATTATGCATGTTTCATCATGAATGATTCTTGTCCTCGCAATTTCTCAATGCTGAACTACTCCTGTTATATATTAGCAGGATGGTTAGACCAGATGGTCGTGGTCGTGGTGGCAACGCCCCACCACCGCCTGAGTACATGGCTGGTATGATCCAACAGCTTGAGATGAATCGCCAGTTCATGGAGAATATGATGGCTCAGTTTCCTCGCCCCAATATGAACCAGCAGCCAACCCCAGTAACTCTGCAGGATTTCATGCGCCTGAACCCAACTGTGTACCGCAGCTCAACTCAGCCTCTGGATGCTGATGACTGGCTCCGTGACATCACCTATGAGATGGAGTCTGCTGATGTAGCCCCCGCCAGCTATGTCACCTTTGCTTCCTTCTTCCTGAAGGGACCCGCAACTCAATGGTGGGACAGCCACAGGCGTACTCTGCCAGTTGGAACAATCATCACCTGGCCAGACTTCCAAGCTGCCTTCTGTGCTTGCTTCATTCCTCAGGGAGTCATGGACCATAAGAAGCGCGAGTTCCGCAGCCTCACCCAAGGCAACAAAACTGTGGAAGCTTATCAGCGGGAGTTTCTGGACTTGTCCCGCTATGCTGAAGAAGACATTGCAACTGATGCACGCAGACATGAGAAGTTCCATGATGGCCTTCAAGCTGATATCAAGCTCGCACTTCTAGTGCATGACTTTGCTGATTTCGCCACCCTGGTGAACAAGGCCATCAATGTCGAAACTTGTCTGCAGGAATACCAGAGCTCTCACAGGCGCAACCGTGACACGGGCTCATCTTCGGGCCCGTCTTCGCAGAAGTGTAGGATATGGATTCCCAACAACATGTATCAGCCAACTGCACCTGCTCCAAGGCAGTCATATGGTGCACCGCGTCTGCCTCCCCCACCAACTAGGCAGCAAAGACTTCCAGCTCCACCACCACAAGCTCCTGTTCCTACTCCCAATAATGGTCTGTGCTTCAGGTGTGGTCAACCAGGACACCGTGCTAGGGAATGTAACCAGAACCAGAATCGGCTGGCCCTCCCTGCAGCTGGCCATGGAAACAACCAACCTCGCAACAACAATGCCAGGTATTATGGTCATGTTCATGCCAACCACGTTGATCTTAATGAAGCTCAAGACCAGCCTGCTACCGCGATGGGTACACTCCTCGTAAATTCAGTACCTGCATCTATTTTATTCGATTTAGGAGCATCGCATTCATTCATATCAGAAGATTTTGCATACAAGCATGACGTCAAATGTGAGGAGATGAACACTTCGGTATTGGTAAAAAACCCCGTGGGACAATGTCAAACCTCACTGGTTGGCATCGACGTCCCTGTGGAAATCGAAGGGCTAGAATTCTATGCCTCTCCCATTATCCTGAAGTCATCTAACATCGACCTCATTCTGGGGATGGATTGGTTGAAAGCGCATACTGCTTCTATAGTTTGTGCCACTAAGGTCGTCCATCTGCTACACCCTTCTGTTGAAATAATTGCTTACCAAGCTCATCTAGTTCAGAACGTCGAGGCACGGCTTTATGCCTTGAATGCGTTGAACGCTGCACAACTCGAGGGCATTGAAAACATTCCCGTCGTTCTTGAATTCCAAGACGTCTTCCTAGAAGAACTTCCAGGGATTCCCCCTGCTAGAGCTGTCGAATTCATCATCGACTTGAAACCCGACACCCCCCCTATAGCCAAACGACCCTACAAGATGCTGCCGCATGAACTCACTGAGCTTAAGGAGGAAATCAACAAATCTCTTGTCAAAGGTTTCATTCGCCCAAGTTGCTCTCCTTGGGGAGCACCTTCTCTCTTTGGTAAAAAGAAGGATGGGACAAACCGATTAGTCCAAGACTACCGCCCTATAAACCAAGCTACCATTCAGAATAAATACCCGCTTCCTCGGATCAATGATCTTTATGATCAACTGGCTGGCTCATCAGTGTTCTCCAAACTCGACTTGAGGTTGGATTACCACCAGATTCATGTTCGTGAAGAGGATATCCCAAAGACCGCCTTCATGACTCGGTATGGGACTTACGAGTACACCGTCATGTCATTCGGCTTAACGAATGCTCCCGCCACTTTCTCTTGCCTGATGAATTATATATTCATGGATTACCTCGACAAGTTCGTCGTGGTTTATCAAGATGATATCCTTGTATTTTCTAAGAACAAAGAAGAACATGCTGAACATCTTCGTCTTGTGCTGGAAAAGCTTCAAGAGCATCAACTGTATGCTAAGTATTCCAAGTGTGAATTTTGGCTCCCCGAAGTAACCTATCTTGGGCATGTCATCTCCAAGGATGGTATTGCCGTCAACCCTGAACGAGTTCAGGCTATTCTCGATTGGACTCCTCCGAAGAATGCCAAGCAAGTCTGAAGTTTTCTCGGTCTCACCAGCTATTGCCGTCGATTCGTCAAGAACTTCTCCAATATTGCCAGGCCTCTGACTAATCTATTGCATAAGGGTGTCAAGTTCGACTGGACAGACAAGTGTCAGGAAAGTTTCCAGGCGCTCAAAAACAAGTTGACTTCTGCCCCCGTGCTTGCTCCACCTGATACTAAGAAGGACTTCGTCATTTACTACGACGCTTCCCGTCAAGGATTAGGCTGTGTCCTAATGCAAGAGTGCAGAGTGATTGCTTATGCCTCTCGTCAACTGCGCCCTCACGAAGAAAACTACCCAGTTCATGACCTCGAGCTTGCTGCTGTCATTCATGCACTGAAGCAGTGGCGACATTACCTTCTTGGTAATCGTTGCGAAATCTTCACCGACCACCAAAGTCTGAAGTATTTGTTTACTCAGCCAGATCTGAACCTCCATCAGCAGAGATGGATGGAGACTATTGCAGACTTTGACGTGGGTATATCCTATACCCCCGGCAAGGCTAATGTAATGGCCGATGCCTTGAGCCGCAAGTCTTACTGCAACCACTTCCAGGTTCACAAAGTTCAGCCCTCGCTTGTCGAAGAATTTAGAAAGCTGAACCTTCATATTGTTCCTCCTGGAGCACTCGCTCCCCCTGCCCCAGAGTTCCGAAAGATGAATCTTCTTGTTGTTACTAAGGGTTCTCTAAATACCCTGGCTGTCGTACCAGATCTCGTAGCTGGTATAAAGACTATTCAAGGTTATGACTCTGAAGTCCATAAGATTAAACGCCATCTAGCAGAAGGAAAGCCCTCATTCTTCACTATCGCCGATGATGGCGCCTTGTACTTCAAAGGCCGCCTAGTGGTACCATGTTCGAAGAAAAACCTAGATAAGACTAAAAGGGTTATGAAAGAAGCTCATGATACGCCTCTATCTATCCATCCTGGTAGTACCAAGATGTATCAGGATATTCATCAGAGATTCTGGTGGTCTAATATGAAGCAGGACATTGCTCGTTATGTTGCTGAGTGTGACATTTGCCACTGTATCAAAGCAGAGCATCAAAGGCCTGCTGGAACTCTACAACCTATCTCTATTCCTGAATGGAAATGGGACCATGTTGAAATGGACTTCGTCACTGGATTTCCCAAATCGCAGAAGGGTAATGATGCTATTCTTGTCGTCATTGACCGGCTTTCTAAAGTTGCACATTTTTTGGCGGTCAAAGAGACAACCACTGCTAGTCAGTTTGCTACTCTCTACATATCCAGAATTGTTTCACTTCACGGTATTCCACTCGTTATCAGTTCAGACCATGGCAGCTTATTCACTTCAAGATTTTGGGCAAGTTTCCAAGAAGCTATGAGAACTCATCTGTCGTTCAGTACGACGTTTCATCCTCAGTCGCAAGGACAGGTTGAACGTGTCAACCAAGTTCTCGAAGACATGCTTCGAGCTTGTGTAATTTCCTTCGGTAAGAAATCGGAGGAATCTCTTCCATATGCCGAGTTCTCTTATAATAATAGCTATCAAGCTAGTCTGAAGATGTCCCCCTTTGAAGTACTATATGGACGAAAGTGTCGAACCCCTCTGAACTGTTCAGAAACTGGGGAACGTCCACTTTCGGTCCGGATATTATCCAACAGGCCAAAGAACAAGTTCGCATTATTCGTGAGAATCTCAAGACTGCTCAAAAACGTCAGAAAAGTCAGTATGATCGTCATCACCAAGACATGGTCTATCAACCTGGCGAAAAGGCTTATCTTCGAGTTACACCAATGAAGGGTGCTCACCGCTTCGGGTTCAAGGGCAAGCTAGCTCCTCGCTATATTGGTCCCTTCACTATTCTCAAAAGGCGTGGAAAAGTGGCATATCAACTGGATCTTCCGCCGAACCTTTCCCAGGTTCACGATGTGTTCCACGTGTCACAACTCCGCCCTTGCTTCAAGGATCCAATCCGAGCAGTGGATCATGAAGTGCTCGAATTGCAACAGGACCTCTCCTATAAAGAGCATCCGGTCCGCATTCTCGACCAAGCTGAACGCCGCACACGTCAGAAGGCGATCAAGTTCCTCAAAGTCCAGTGGCCAAATCACTCTGAAGACGAAGCCACTTGGGAACGCGAGGACCGCCTGCATGATGAATACCCCCCTATTTCCTTCTACCTCCTAAATCTCGGGACAAGATTTCCTGTAGTGGAGGAGATTTGTAACGCCCGGATAATCATGCTACAGTAATCCCACGCTAATCATGCCACGTCACCTCGGTTACTGCTGCTAACCTCGTAATGATTCGAAACCGTTTCAAATTTTAATTCTAAATAAGTCAAATGACAAGAGTTTTCAAAATATTAAACTAAAATGTTCGGAGGGTGCAAATAAATGCTTAGGTATTTATGGTGAGGGAACCGTGCTTTTATAGGAAACCTAAATCCATAAAATGAAATAAAACAGTAAAGAAATAAATAAAAGAAAATGCAAAAGAGAGAATAAAAGAAAAAAACAAAAAGGAGAGAACCCTCCCCCTGGACCAGATGGCCCAGCTCACAGCCAGGCCGGCCCACCTGGCCCATCCGGCCGACCCGGCCCCGCTCCCCTGCCTCGTCCCCTTCCCTGTTCCCCCAACCCAGGTCAGAACAGGGCGTGTTCCCGCAGCACCCCCTCACCGGCGTCGAGGAGGGGATAAGGCCGCCACGCCATCGCCTCCTTGATCCCTCCTCCCACTCGCGCCGCTCTCTCCCTTGGTTCCTACGCCCTCCCCTCAGATCCACCTCGCTCCCCCCCTCGTTCCCCCACCACATCCGACGCCGCCATGAACCCGCCGCCGTGAAACGCGGCCACATCCCTTGCCTCGCCTCGCCTGCGTGTCCTTCGTCTTCCTCGTCCACCGGTGGCCGCAGTTGGAGCTCGGAGCCACCACAGCACCCACGACGCCGCCGTCTTCCTCCTCTGCTCCGACAAGCTACGCCGCCGCTCTTCACCAACTCCGGCGATGCCCCTGCAGCTACTAAACCCACCAAGGGCCATCGTGTGTGCCCCTTGGTGAGCCCCCACTGCTTCCTCTCTCTCTTTCGCGCCATACCTAGTTGGCGCCGATGCACCCGAACGCCCCGCCGCGGATCTCGTCACCGACGAGTCTCCGGTGAACAAATGGTCACGGGCCCGTGCCAGTTACACTCATCACGCCCCGTAGATCCTCCCCAACCTCTCCATTTCTTCGCTAGCTCGCCCCAGCTCCACTCTTCTCGAGCTCCCGAACGCGTCGCTGCACACGCTCGTTGCCGGCAGCCGTCCGGTGACCCTTTTGGTCCCGGGCTTGTGCCGTTGTGCTCGCGTGCGCACGTAGGCCTCGCCCCGCCCTTCTATTTGCCCAATAGCGTGCCGCATCGCCCATCCTTCTGACGGCCGAACTCCGGTGTCCGCCTCTCTGTTCGCCGTCGCCGCTCCGGTGCGTCTCCGGCCACACCACTAGATGCGGCTCACCGCACTCGTTCGAACGCTACCTCCCGCGCTTGAAACGGACCACCGTCGCGGATTTCCGGCCACCTCCCGAGCCGCGCCGCCGCGTTGGCATCGTTTCGGCACCGTCCGCCGACGTGGCTAGGCGGGCCCCACCCCTGGGTCGCTGCCTGTGGGCCTGGGGCCCCAACTGGCCACGTTGACCGAAGTCAACTTCGCTGACGTGGCAGCTACTGCCACTGACATGCGGGCCCCATGCCATAAAACAAATAAAAACAAATATATAAACTGCTAATTAGTTAAGATTAATTAACTAAAACCTAATTAGACACTAACTGCTGGGCCCACCCACTAATTAACCTATTTAGTTAGTCTAAACCCCCTATTATTGCCCCCTAACAATGACATGTGGGTCCCACTGGACCCACCTGTCTGGTTTGACTGGTCAACCGACCAATTGACCTGCTGACATCACTGTCATGTCATGCATGCGTCATCATTCACTGTTCTGGATAATGTTGGATTTAAATAATTAATTAAATTCCAAAAATTAATAAAATCTTTAGAAAATCATATCTTTTAATCCGTGACTCGGATTAAAATACTTTCTACATGAAAGTTGCTTAGAACAACGAGACGAATCCGGCTACACAGCCCGTTCGTCCGTCACACATCCCTTACATATCAAACACACAACCTTCCCCCTCAGGTTCATCAATCCGGAAACGAAAAACACCGTGGGTACTTTCCCGGATGTTTCCCCCTTCACCGGTACCACCTCGTACCGTGTTAGGGCACACCTAGCATCACGCCTTGTCATGTCATGCATCGTCATGCATTTGTTTATATTATATTTATTGTTTCTTCCCCCTCTTCTCTCGCTAGACATCAAGATCGACGCTGCTGCTACCCAGTACGACTACGGTGTTGATGACCCCTCTCTCTTGCCAGAGCAACCAGGCAAGCCCCCCCCCCCTTGATCACCAGATATCGCCTACTCTCCTCTATACTGCTTGCATTAGAATAGTGTAGCATGTTACTGCTTTCCGTTAATCCTATCCTGATGCATAGCCTGTCCTTGCTACTATTGTTGTTACATTTACCTGCAATCCTAATGCTTAGTATAGGATGCTAGTTTATCATCATTGGCCCTACATTCTTGTCCGTCTGCCATGCTATACTATCGGGTCGTGATCACTCGGGAGGTGGTCACGGGTATATACTTATATACATAATATATGATACTTGTGGTGACTAAAGAAAGGTCGGCTCGTAGGAGTACCCGCGAGTGATTCACGGATTGGGTCCGAAAGGACGTTTGTCCCGACGGCCCTCTGAGTGGATCTTTGTGGCGGAGCGACAGGGTAGGTTGAGACCACCTAGGAGAGAGGTGGGCCTGGCCCTGGTCGGCGTTCGCGGTTATTTCAAGATAACACATTTAACGAGATCTGGGTATTTGATCTGAGTCTGGCTACTGGCCTATACGCACTAACCATCTACGCGGGGACAGTTATGGGCACTCGATGTCATGGTATCAGCCGAAGCCTTCGTGACGTCAGCAACTGAGCGGCGCGCGCTGGGTTGGACTGAAACGCCTACTCTTGTATAAGGGAGGCTAGGTCTGCTCACCAGCCGTGTACGCAACGTGCAGGTGTGCAATGGGCGATGGGCCCAGACCCCTGCGCCATAGGATTTAGACCGGCGTGCTGACCTCTCTGTTTTGCCTAGGTAGGGCTGCGACATGTTGATCTTCCTAGGCCGGGCATGACCCAGGAAAGTGTGTCCGGCCAAATGGGATCGAGCGTGTTGGGTTATGTGGTGCACCCCTGCAGGGAAGTTAATCTATTCGAATAGCCGTGATCTTCGGTAACAGGACGACTTGGAGTTGTACCTTGACCTTATGACAACTAGAACATGATACTTAATAAAACACACCCTTCCAAGTGCTAGATACAACCGGTGATCGCTCTCTCACAGGGCGACGAGGGGAGAATCATCGGTTAGGATTATGCTATGCGATGCTACTTGGTGAACTTACCATCTACTCTCTTCTCCTGCTGCAAGATGGAGGTTACCAAAAGCGTAGTCTTCGAAAGGACTAGCTATCCCCCTCTTATTTCGGCATTTTGCAGTTCAGTCCACATATGATACCCTTATTCCATTTGATACCAACGCATACATATGTAGTGTAGCTCCTTGCTTGCGAGTACTTTGGATGAGTACTCACGGTTGCTTTGCTCCCCCTTTCTCCCTTTCTATACCCGATTGCTGCGACCAGACGTTGGAGCCCAGGAGCCAGACGCCACTGTCGACGACGACTACTACTACTCGGGAGGTGCCTACTACTACGTGCAGCCCGCTGACGACGACCAGGAGTAGTTTAGGAGGATCTCAGGCAGGAGGCCTGCGCCTCTTTCGATCTGTATCCCCGTTTGTGCTACCCTTATTAAGGCAAACTTGTTTACTTATGTCTGTACTTAGATATTGTTGCTTTCGCTGACTCGTCTATGATCGAGCTCTTGTATTCGAGCCCTCGAGGACCCTGGCTTGTAATATGATGCTTGTATGACTTATTTTATTTGTAGAGTGGTGTTGTGATATCTTCCCGTGAGTCCTTGATCTTGATCGTACACGTTTGCGTGTATGATTAATGTAAGATTGAATCGGGGGCGTCACAAGTTGGTATCAGAGCCGACTGCCTGTATGAATCCCCCTTCCATAATCCTTGGCCGAAGTTGAGTCTAGACATTACAAAAACTTTTACTAACATGGTTGTGTGCCTTACGGGTCCACGTCGCCATCTGGGTGGTATTAGGATCTTTTACTCCTCGATCCTTACTCTGGGACTCTGAACTCTCTCCTACTCTTAACGTCTGGATGTCGGGTAACCTCCATATTTTATACCCATTGTCAAGTACATATCCCGCCCGTACTGACACCTGATAAATGGATGAAAATTGTCCTCTGTTTCCACTCCACACTGTAGGCATCTGCTTGTAAGCTCTAAGCCAATTATGTGCTTGTTCCTCCAAGTTGATAGTCCATCCGTTGCCACCCTCCATGCAAAGTTGGTCACTGTTGGCGGTGCACCATACTTCCAAATAAAATCCCAACAACTCCTTTGTCCCGACGGCCACGTGCTAGACGAGACCGTACTCCCTCTGTGGCTCCTCAAACGCCGTATGATAAGCACTTTTAACTGTAAAGTTACCCATCTTCTACAGACCCCATGCAATAACGTCCTCACCCAGCCTTGGGGATGCTCTTATTTTCAAAATCTCGTCAACATCCATTGGAACAAAATATAGGGCGAGTAGCTGACTATTCCAAGAGCCATTGTTATTCAACAAGTCTGAAACAAAATGAATACGACATAACCCTTGCCGTGAAATAGGTTTATACGAGAATGGCCGAGGTATCCAATTGTCGCGCCACACTCTTCTGCTTCTTCCATTACCAACTCGCCATATTAGCCCTTTCTTTAGTAACTCTAGTCCATGACCGATGAGCTGCCAAGATGATGAAGCATTACCCGCGAAAACGGTATCCTCAAGTTTACCTGCAGGATAGTATCTTGCTTTAAGTACTTGAGCGCATAAGCTGTCAGGCCTAGAAATAAGTCTCCACGCTTGGCGAGCGAGTAAGGCTTGATTAAATAAGCGAAAATCCCAGAAGCCAACACCACCTCTGTTCTTGGGCTGCATGAGACTCCACCACCTCGAAAGAGCGAGCCTGCGCCACCGACGCCGAAACCTTCCTAATCCTCCGCATAATGATGTCTGCAGCTGCACTTGCATTGATGGATGAATTCAGAAGGTAAGACTTGGATGTTGCAATTCATGGTGCCTGAAACAAGCTCGGCAATTTCAGCACAACCTTTTGCATGCCTATGGATGCACCTAGGGATGTCATGGACTGATCTTCCATTGCCAAAGAGCCTTAGCCCCCTGTGTTTGAGCTGGAGCTGGGAGGAGATGGGAGGTCGGTGCGGGAGCCGGGAGGAGGCGAGGGGAGTTGCGACATCTCAGAGATGCATACAGGGATGTGTGTGATGGCGAGGCTGATTCCGAAGCCGTCAATGAGGTGGGCGAGTAGGGAGGCCGTGTACGAGAGCTAATGGCTGCGGTGGACAACAGTAGTGAGGCGGCGGCGTGGCAGCCGTACATGATGCACACCGCTCCATGGCGGCGGCGGATGGTGCCCAATAAGAAGATGCCTAAGATTGCGAGAAGTGGCGAGGCTTTACCTAAGACTGCCCTCAGGCTGGGCGAACCGCCTAAAACTGGTCTAAATGCTGCCTGAGATAGGGAGAAAGAGCGGTTTCTGAAAACTCCTGGCGTTTGTGCCATTTTCTACCTAAATCTGGGCGCTTTTTGGGCGATTCCCAGACGTGCCTGACTGTGTGGCCTAAACCTTGGCTAGCTGCATGCATGCACCCGTTCGCTCGGTTCTGCTGGTTATTCTTATTATCTTACACTGTTCTTCTTTTTTTTACGGGTGATCTTACACTTTCCTCCTGAGAGATGGCTGACAGCCTGAGACCCGTTGCAACTGGAATGCGGCATAAAAGGAGGCGAGACAATTATGTACTAGAAATCATGGTCGATCACTAAGCACGTAAATCAATTCAGAAACTTACTGCAAGCTTGATCCTCAAGTGGCATTGCACGAGAGAGAGAAGTGAAAATAAATTCACAAAATTTGGAAAAAGGAAAAACAAATTTGTAAAAATTTCACAAATTCTATCGGCATTAGCGTCGGGGCGTCGGAGGCTGGAAGCACCGGAGCCGTTGAGGTTGAGTCGAGCAGGGCGCCGCCGCTGCATGCACTTGCAGCCAGTGGAGAGTGGGCTCAAGCTTGCTTACGTCACGTGTAGGGTTTCATTTTTGGGCTTTGCCATGCGGTGGACTCGTTACTAGTGGGAACGACTTCAGAGAGAGTACACGGGCTGGGCCAGACTGCCCTGCAGGCTCATTCTACATTTTCGTACACGTCAGAAACATAGTATTTCATATACACGTTCAGCATTTTTTAAATACATGATTAACATTTTTTGAAAAATATTTTTTTATTTCTAGTTATTTCCATGCACATTAGTTTTTACTTAATCATAATTCACCGTCATCCAAATTACCCTCGAAGTCGACGATAATTACCAACCAATGCCATTCGTGAACCGGGACCAGTGGTGGAGCCAGGGGGGCGAGCAGG
>NC_041386.1:12686780-12713710 GCF_002162155.2 Triticum dicoccoides | reverse complement strand
TTGCCTCAATCGTTAAGTCTGCACAATAGAACAGGCCCATACATAAACCCATGTAAGGCCTCCTCGCTCTCAGGTCATACATTAAGCACCCCTCCCACGATGTGATTAGGGTTGTTGTCTGCCTCTTTTCCTCTCCGGTTTCTACCGATCTGATCCAGATTAGATACGCCAGCATCGCGACGAATCCTGCACTGTAATCGTGAATTCTCAAGACTCCACCCAACTAGCCAAGGTCTCAAGATTAGCACTACCCACCACTGTCTACCATCTACTAATCCGCTTATTTATTTGGTGAGGAAGGCCTTTTGTTACCGCTTGTTTTGCATTGCGGGGCGTCGTATGATCTGCTCGCTTAGTCATTAGAGTGGCGTTGCACACAAGGGTTGGTAAAATCACATTAAACTAGCAGTACTCTATGTGCGCGCGATGGGTGAAGCTAGCATGTTAATTACTACTCCAATGCAATACTTTCAGATAGCTGCAATTTTTGAATGTCTACTATAATTTGATATTACCAATTTTCCTCAATTCTGAATTTTTATTATCAAAATTGTAATCAAATTTTAGTTCCTTTGATTGTGTGATTTATGATGCTAATTTTGACACTTTGACACGATATTCAAAGGAAAATAGCCTACAAGTTGCTTCAGCGTTGTATACAAATCTTCGTTGAAAGTTACATTTTTTTCTTTTGCACTGACTAGACAATCTTTTGTCAACTTGGCTTGGCCCCCCCTATATCCAAATCCTGGCTCCGCCACTGACCAGGACTAAAGGCCCTTACGAATTGGGACTAATGGCCGATTCTCCACTAGTGTTTTCAGTTGCCCCTTTAGCCAGGGGTTCTGGTGGAGTATTGGTGTGGAGTGGAACACTGATTTAAACATTCATATGATGATCATGGATGCAAAGAACAGATATAAATGGGACTTCTTCATGGAAATTCTTATCGCAGGATGCTGGGCCATTTGAAACCAAAGAAATGATGAAATATTTGAAGACACAAGATGTTCCTTACTACAATGCAGGACCAACTTCACCAGACACTTCAAAGACACAATGATTAGGGCTAGCCCGGTATTAAGGAGGGCATGATTTCTTGGATAGATAGTATGTAATATTTATTTGTGTAATCATGCTCCTTGCTAACTGACAGTAACTGGCATTATCATGCCACCTTATAACTCTTTTTAACCCTAATATATAATGAAAAAGATCACATTACGGAGTTTTTTGATGTTCTGACCTCAACACATAATTCTATTATAGTATTAAATTTAATTAATAAAAATAAAAATAAAAAGGTTAGAGAAAATGTGGCAACACTTTTATTTTTGAGAAACATTTTTTGAGGGAGAAAATATGGCAACACTTTATTTTTTAGAGAAACATGATGGCAACCTTCTGAAATCTGAACTGTGCGGCAAAGAATGGGCCATGCTGCACTCGACTAACCCACCAGGTGATGGTCCTGGGTGGCCCGGCTGCGCATAATGGTCATCTTACCCTTGTCCCTCTCCAGCCCAGCCCATCACTGCCATTGTTCCCGGTTTTCGTTGCAATTGTGATGCAATAGCCCGAAGGTTTCAAAGTGAAAACACTTCGATCTATGGGGCACCCTTCCCCGACGAGAATAGCAGGGGTGAGTGCTGAGAGCCAAATTTGGGTAACCGCCTTTATGGAGCATAGCGGTGTGACGAATCGAGACCGACGCTCTAGACATCTTCCATGTTTCTCATTGTCGTCATGTGTTTTATTTGTTTGTTGCATTTCATCATGTCATCATGAGCATTGCATCCACATGTTTTCATAAAACTTGCATCCGCTCGTAGTTCTCGCTTCTTCTTTGTCTCTGTTGACCTCCTCTTAGATCAACCGAACCGCTCTCTTCTCTTTTTTTCAGAGCCCATCAAACCCCCTTGCCTCCATGGCCTTTTGACAAACCCCTCGCGTAACCGGGCAGTCGTGACCGATGGGTCCGGATCATCCCCAAACATCCCTAAAACATCTTCGGTTCATTGTTTGGACTTCCTAACCTATTGATTCTGGGCCGTCCGATTACGATCGGAGGGACCAAATAACCCTAAGCTAATCCACCTGCTATATAAATATCCAAGCAACCCTAGACCCTAGCCGTCCCATCCATCCATTCCATTCCCGCAGCCGCCGCCACTGTCTTGCATCTCCATCGGGATCCTCCCAGATCCACCTCCCTCCAAACAGCGCCCGAGCCAACTGCCCATCGCCACCACAGCCTCCGACAACCTCCCTTGTTCTCCGCGCCGCTCCAATCCCAGCCTGCTTCCACCACGCACCCAATCCATCCATCCCCTCAACTACAGGAGGCCGACCGCACCGCCGCCAGGAGGCTTTCGATGAGAGGAGATCCTCCCATGAATCCGAACTCCCCTGCCCGAGCCGCCTTCGTTCCCGACCCTGTCAACCTCGCGCCGCCGACCGTGCCCTTCGGCGACCAAGGCTTCCCTGTCCTCTCCATCGCCTCCTTCCCCGCGTCCAGCCACTGACCCCATCTGGATGTCGCCGCTACTCTTTACCCCGAGCCATTGGAGCTCTGCCCCGCTTCTGCCTCCTCGTTCGAGCGCCACTGATGACCCACAAGTATAAGGGATCAATTGTAGCTCTTTTCGATAAGTAAGAGTGTCGAACCCAACGAGGAGCAGAAGGAAATGACAAGTAGTTTTCAGTAAGGTAATGTCTGCAAGTGCTGAAATTGTAAGTAGTAGAGTAGTTTGATAGCAAGATAATTTGTAACGAGCAAGTAACGGTAGTATAGTAACAAAAGTGCAGAAAGGTAGCCCAATCCTTTTGAGGCAAAGGACAGGCCAAAACGGTCTCTTATGATAAGCAAAGCATTCTTGAGGATACACGGGAATTTCATCTACTCACTTTCATCATGTTGGTTTAATTTGTGTTCGCTACTTTCATAATTAGATATGTGGGTGGACCGGTGCTTAGGTGTTGTTCTTACTTGAACAAACCTCCTACTTATGATTAACCCTCCAACAAGTATTTGCAACTACGAGGAAAGTATTAATAATATATTCTAACCATAGCATTAAACTTTTGGATCCAATCGGTCCCTTATGGAATAGCGCATAAACTGGGGTTTAAGTTTCTGTCACTCTCGCAACCCATCATCTAATTGCTACTCCACAATGCATTCCCTTAGGCCCAAATATGGTGAAGTGTCATGTAGTTGATACGTCTCCAACGTATCTATAATTTTTGATTGTTCCATGCTATTATATTATCTGTTTTGGATGTTTAATGGGCTTTATTATGCATTTTTATATTATTTTTGGGACTAACCTATTAACCGAAGGCCCAGTGCCAATTGCTGTTTTTTGCCTATTTCAGTGTTTTGCAGAAAAGGAATATCAAATGGAATCCATACGGAACGAAACCTTCGCGAGGATCTTTTTTTAGAACAAACGCAATCCAGAAGACTTGGAGTGGAGGTCAAGGAAGCAGGGAGGCGTCCACGAGGTAGGGCAGCGCGCCCAGGGGGTAGGCGCGCCCCCCACCCTCATGGGCCCCTCGTAGCTCCACCGACCTACTTATTTCGCCTATATATACTCTTATACCCTGAAAACATTCAGGGGAGCCACGAAACCACTTTTCCACTGCCGCGAGTACCTGTGAGATCCCATCTGGGGAACTTTTTCGGCGATCTGTCGAAGGGGGATTCGATCATGGAGGGCTTCTACATCAACACCATAGCCTCTCCGATGATGTGTGAGTAGTTTACCAGAGACCTTCAGGTCCATAGTTATTAGCTAGATGGCTTCTTCTCTCTCTTTGTTTCTCAATACAAAGTTCTCATCGATGTTCTTGGAGATCTATTCGATGTAATACTTTTTGCGGTGTGTTTGCCGAGATTCGATGAATTGTGGGTTTATGATCAAGTTTATCTATGAACAATATTTGATTCTTCTCTGAATTCTTATATGCATGATTTTATATCTTTGCAAGTCTCTTCAAATTATCAGTTTGATTTGGCCTACTAGATTGATCTTTCTTGCAATGGGAGAAGTGCTTAGCTTTGGGTTCAATCTTGCGGTGCTCGATCCCAGTGACAGGTAGGGAACCGACACGTATTGTATTGTTGCCATCCAGGATAAAAAGATGGGGTTTATATCATATTGCTTGAGTTTATCCCTCTACATCATGTCATCTTGCCTAATGCGTTACTCTGCTCTTATGAACTTAATACTCTAGATGCATGCTCCCTTGTTCTCCGCGCCGCTCCAATCCCAGCCTGCTTCCACCACGCACCCAATCCATCCATCCCCTCAACTACAGGAGGCCGACCGCACCGCCGCCAGGAGGCTTTCAATGAGAGGAGATCCTCCCATGGATCCGAACTCCCCTGCCCGAGCTGCCTTCGTTCCCGACCCTGTCAACCTCGCGCCGCCGACTGCGCCCTTCGGCGACCAAGGCTTCCCTGTCCTCTCCATCGCCTCCTTCCCCGCGTCCAGTCACTGACCCCATCTGGATGTCGCCGCTACTCTTTACCCCGAGCCATTGGAGCTCTGCCCCGCTTCTGCCTCCTCGTTCGAGCGCCACTGATGACCCACAAGTATAGGGGATCAATTGTAGCTCTTTTCGATAAGTAAGAGTGTCGAACCCAACGAGGAGCAGAAGGAAATGACAAGTAGTTTTCAGTAAGGTAATGTCTGCAAGTGCTGAAATTGTAAGTAGTAGAGTAGTTTGATAGCAAGATAATTTGTAACGAGCAAGTAACGGTAGTATAGTAACAAAAGTGCAGAAAGGTAGCCCAATCCTTTTGAGGCAAAGGACAGGCCAAAACGGTCTCTTATGATAAGCAAAGCGTTCTTGAGGATACACGGGAATTTCATCTACTCACTTTCATCATGTTGGTTTAATTTGTGTTTGCTACTTTCATAATTAGATATGTGGGTGGACCGGTGCTTAGGTGTTGTTCTTACTTGAACAAACCTCCTACTTATGATTAACTCTCCGACGAGTATTTGCAACTACGAGAAAAGTATTAATAATATATTCTAACCATAGCATTAAACTTTTGGATCCAATCGGTCCCTTATGGAATAGCGCATAAACTGGGGTTTAAGTTTCTGTCACTCTGGCAACCCATCATCTAATTGCTACTCCACAATGCATTCCCTTAGGCCCAAATATGGTGAAGTGTCATGTAGTTGATACGTTTCCAACGTATCTATAATTTTTGATTGTTCCATGCTATTATATTATCTGTTTTGGATGTTTAATGGGCTTTATTATGCATTTTTATATTATTTTTGGGACTAACCTATTAACCGAAGGCCCAGTGCCAATTGTTGTTTTTTGCCTATTTCAGTGCTTTGCAGAAAAGGAATATCAAACGGAATCCATACGGAACGAAACCTTCGCGAGGATCTTTTTTTAGAACAAACGCAATCCAGAAGACTTGGAGTGGAGGTCAAGGAAGCAGGGAGGCGGCCACGAGGTAGGGCGGCGCGCCCAGGGGGTAGGCGCGCCCCCCACCCTCATGGGCCCCTCGTAGCTCCACCGACCTACTTATTTCGCCTATATATACTCTTATACCCTGAAAACATTCAGGGGAGCCACGAAACCACTTTTCCACTGCCGCGAGTACCTGTGAGATCCTATCTGGGGACCTTTTTCGGCGATCTGCCGAAGGGGGATCCGATCACGGAGGGCTTCTACATCAACACCATAGCCTCTCCGATGATGTGTGAGTAGTTTACCAGAGACCTTCAGGTCCATAGTTATTAGCTAGATGGCTTCTTCTCTCTCTTTGGTTCTCAATACAAAGTTCTCCTCGATGTTCTTGGAGATCTATTCGATGTAATACTTTTTGTGGTGTGTTTGCCGAGATTCGATGAATTGTGGGTTTATGATCAAGTTTATCTATGAACAATATTTGATTCTTCTCTGAATTCTTATATGTATGATTTTATATCTTTGCAAGTCTCTTCGAATTATCAGTTTGGTTTGGCCTACTAGATTGATCTTTGTTGCAATGGGAGAAGTGCTTAGCTTTGGGTTCAATCTTGCGGTGCTCGATCCTAGTGACAGAAAGGGAACCGACACGTATTGTATTGTTGCCATCCAGGATAAAAAGATGGGGTTTATATCATATTGCTTGAGTTTATCCCTCTACATCATGTCATCTTGCCTAATGCGTTACTCTGCTCTTATGAACTTAATACTCTAGATGCATGCTGGATAGCGGTCGATGTGTGGAGTACTAGTAGTAGATGCAGAATCGTTCGGTCTACTTGACACGAACGTGATGCCTATGTTTATGATCACGCCTAGATATTCTCATAACTATGCGCTTTTCTATCAATTGCTCGGCAGTAATTTTTTCACCCACCGTAATTTATGCTATCTTGAGAGAAGCCACTAGTGAAACCTATGGCCCACGGGTCTACCTTACATCATATAAGTTTCCGATCTACAATATTTTACTATTTATTTTGCAATCTTTACATTCCAATCTATACAACAAAAATACCAAAAATATTTATCTTATTATCTTTATGAGATCTCACTTTTGCAAGTGGTCGTGAAGGGGTTGACAACCCCTTTATCGCGTTGGGCGTTAAACGATAGCTCTTGCTAGGAGGCAAACAAATTTTATTTTTTTTCTTTACTTTTTGTCAATGTTTAGTAATAAATAATTTATCTAGCCTCTGTTATGATTGTGTTTTTATGTTTAGTTAGTGTTTGTGCCAAGTAAAGCCTTTAGGATCTTCTTGCGTGATTGTTGTTTGATCTTGCTGATAAAAACAGAAAGTATGCGCTCATGAAAATAATTTTCATTTTTTACCAGAGAGCGATAAAATACCAATTCCAGCTGCAGTAGATCAATATACAAATTATTTAGGCCGTCCTAATTTTTCAGAATTGTTGGAGTTACAGAAGTATTCGAAACCTCCAGATTGCTACAGATTGTTCTGTTTTGACAGATTCTGTTTTTCGTGTGTTGTTTGCTTATTTTGATGAATCTATGACTAGTATGGGGGGGATGAACCATAGATAAGTTGGAATACAGTAGGTTTAACATCAATATAAATAAATAATGAGTTAATTACAGTACATTAAAGTGGTGGTTTGCTTTCTTATACTAACGGAGCTCACACGATTTTCTATTGAGTTTTGTGTTGTGAAGTTTTCAAGTTTTTGGGTAAAGATTTGATGGATTTTGGAACAAGGAGTGGCAAGAGCCTAGGCTTGGGGATTCCCATGGCACCCCAAGGTAAAATCCAAGGACAACCAAAAGCCTAAGCTTGGGTATGCCCCGGAAGGCATCCCCTCTTTTGTCTTCATCTATCAGCAACTTTACTTGAGGCTATATTTTTATTCACCACATGATATGTGTTTTGCTTGGAGCGTCTTGTATGATTTGAGTCTTTGCATTTTAGTTTACCACAATCATCCTTGCTGTACACACCTTTTGGACAGACACACATGAATCGGAATTTATTAGAATACTCTATGTGCTTCAGTTATATCTTTTGAGCTAGATAAATTTTGCTCTAGTGCTTCACTTATATCTTCTTAGAGCACGATGGTGGTTTTATTTTGAAGAAATTTTTGAACTCTCATGCTTCACTTATATTATTTTGAGAGTCCTAAACAACATGCTAATTTGCTTTGGTTATAAAATTAGTCCTAATATGATGGGCATCCAGGATGGGTATAATAAAAACCTTCATATAGAGTCCATTAAATACTATGAGAAGTTTGATACTTAATAGTTGTTTTGAGATATAAAGATGGTAATATTAGAATCGTGCTAGTTGAGTAATTGTGGAATTGATAAATACTTGTGTTGAAGTTTGCAAGTCCCGTAGCATGCACGTATGGTAAACATTGTGTGAAAAATTTGAAGCATGAGGTGTTCTTTGATTGCTTTCCTTATGAGTGGCGGTCAGGGACGAGCAGTGGTTTTTTCCTACCAATCTATCCCCCTAGGAGCATGCGCGTAATGCTTGGTTTTGATGACTTGTATATTTTTGCAATAAGTATGTGAGTTCTTTATGACTAATATTGAGTCCATGGATTATACACACTCTCACCCTTCCATCATTGCTAGCCTCTTCGGTACCATGCATTGCCCTTTCTCACCTCGAGAGTTGGTGCAAATTTCGCCGGTGCATCCAAACCCCGTGATATGATACGCTCTATCACACATAAGCCTCCTTATATCTTCCTCAAAACAGCCACCATACCTACCTATTATGGCATTTCCATAGCCATTCCGAGTATTATTGACATGCAACTTTCCACCGTTCCGTTTATTATGACACGCTCCATCATTGTCATATTGCTTTGCATGATCATGAAGTTGACATCGTATTTGTGGCAAATCCACCTTCATAATTCTTTCATACATGTCACTCTTGATTCATTGCCCATCCCGGTACACCTCTGGAGGCATTCACATAGAGTCATATTTTGTTCTAAGTATCGAGTTGCAATTCTTGAGTTGTAAGTAAATAAAAGTGTGACGATCTTCATTATTAGAGCATTGTACCATGTGAGGAAAGGATGATGGAGACTATGATTCCCTCACAAGTCGGGATGAGATTCCGGACGAAAAAAAGAGGCCATGAAAAAAGAGAAAAAAGGCCCAAATAAAAAAAGAAAAAAGGAAAATGAGAGAAAAAGAGAGAAGGGGCAATGTTACTATCCTTTTTCCACACTTGTGCTTCAAAGTAGCACCATGATCTTCATGATAGAGAGTCTCCTATTTTGTAACTTACCTATACTAGTGGGAATTTTTCATTATAGAACTTGGCTTGTATATTCCAATGACGGGCTTCCTCAAAATGCCCTAGGTCTTTGTGAGCAAGCAAGTTGGATGCACACCCACTTAGTTTCTTTTGTTGAGCTTTTCATATATTTATAGCTCTAGTGCATCCGTTGCATGGCAATCCCTACTTCTTGCATGGACATCAATTGATGGGCATCTCCATAGCCCGTTGATTTGCCACGTCAATGTGAGACTTTCTCCCTTTTTGTCTTATCACACAACCTCCCTACTTCTTGCATGGACATCAATTGATGTCCATGGCTCGCGCTCACATATTGCGTGAAAGTTGAAAGAGTTTGAAAAGGCTAAGTATGAAACAATTGCTTGGCTTGTTATCGGGGTTGTGCATGATGGGAGCATTTTGTGTGACGAAAATGAAGCATGGCCAAACTATATGATTTTGTAGGGATAAGCTTTCTTTGGCTATGTTATTTTGATAAGACGTAATTGCCTGGTTAGCATGCTTGAAGTATTATTATTTTTATGTCAATATTAAAATTCTTTCTAGAATCTTTTGGACCTAAACATTCATGCCGCAATAAAGAGAATTACATTGAAAATTATGTTAGGTAGCATTCCACATTAGTAGTCGACGTTCACATGACACCACTAAGGGAATCACAACATACATATTATCAAAATATCAAACACATATCAAATTCACATGATTACTTGCAACATGATTTCTCCCATGACCTCAAGAACAAAGGTAACTACTCACAAATGATAAACATGCTCATGATCAGAGGGGTATTAAATAGAATATTGGATATGAACATATAATATTCCACCAAATAAACCATATATTAATCAACTACAAGATGTAATCAACACTACCGGTCACCCACAAGTACCAATCTATAGTTCCGATAACAAGATTGAACACAAGCGATGAACTAGGGCTTGAGAGGAGATGGTGTTGTTGAAGATGTTGATGGAGATTTCCCTCCCCAAGATGGGAGAGTTATTGGTGATGATGATGACGATGATTTCCCCCTCTGGGAGGGAAGTACCCCCGACAGAATCGCTCCACCGGAGGCAAAAGTGCTCCTACCAAAGTTCCGCCTCGAGGCAGCGGCACTTCACCCCGAAAGACTCCCTCCTTATTTTTTCTAGGTCAAAATGACTTATATACCAAAAGATGGGCACCGGAGGTGGGCTGAGGAGGGCACAACCCACCAGGGCGTGTTTGGGCTCCCTGGCATGCCTAGGTGGGTTGTGGCCACCTAGTGGGCCCCCTTTGGTAGTTATTTTCTCCAATAATTCTTAAATAATCCATAAAAAAATCTCTGTGAAGTTTAAGCTTGTTTGGAGTTGTGCAGAATAGGTGGCCTGGCGTAGCTTTTCCACGTCTAGATTTCCAGCTGCCAGAATTCTCCTCCTTGGTGTGTACCTTGCAAATTATGAGAGAAAAGGCATTAGAATTACTCCAAAAAGCATTATTATGGATAAAAACATTGTAAATAATAGTAAGAAAACATGATGCAAAATGGACGTATCAACTCCCCCAAGCTTGGACCTCGCTTGTCCTCAAGCGAAAATCAAAATTGAAAAACACGTCCATATGCTTTGAGAGAGAGGTGTCGATAAAAAACAAAATATGGACATAGAAGCATCATGTTGATTATTATAACAGCAACAAAATTAAACATAGGACTTTTATCATATACTTCTCATGAATAAGTAATAGTTCATTACACAATCGAAGTATAAAGCAAAAACTCTATTAGAAACCAACAAACTATGTTCTTAGTCAACTTTGCAACTACAATTCATCATCTTTTTAGGAAGGGTCACTGCAACCTCTTGAGCACTGCGTTGGCCGATGGGCTCAGCAACAATCCATTGACATGTCAAAAAGGATGTATTACCAAGATTATATGAACAAGTTTGTGTTGGGGAAGGCAAGAATGTTGTCGATGATAACTTAAATCATCGAGGGGCAAGGATTGTATTTCTCATCATGAATTCGATTTATATCCTGGAAGAGCTTAGAATGTTGATGATGATCATGACACATTCGTCGAGAGATTTCATGAAGATGTAATCGATCGGCAATGACATCAAGTCAAAGGAAAGATGAAACGGAAGGTTATTGGAACCACGGGTACGACACAAACTCGAAATTAAGCTTGTTGTTCGAGGTGAAATGATAAGATGAGGAAGATCGACATAAGCTTAGCTAATTGTCGGAAGTTGCTCCGGGCATAAGGACCAGGTAGCATAGTTAAAAGTTGACACGATAAAAATATAGCCGATCAGGCTAGGAATGATGTGATGGGGTATGAAACTTCCCAGTATCAAGTACTATGTGTAATGCCGGAAGGTAAATCGGAGTAGAGGTTGGACGGGGGAAATGATTTGCAGAGGATAGTATCTTAACTTATCCAGTAAATGGAATCAAGGAGGAAATATGGTCGGAACCACGATTGCAAAGGATCAATTCATGGATACAAGATTTTGAATAAGAAGGACATTGCCGGATAATAATCCAACGAGGGGTCTTATGGTCTACAACGGAGCTGATGCGAGTATCGGTACTCTATCAGAGGAAGAAAGAATGCAAGGAGGTCAGATTATAGAAACAACTGACTAACTCAAAGCTCAATTGCAAAGGAATTATGAATTCCTAGACAGGGGATCAGAAGCAATGCTATGACTAGGGATGGATAGGTAGAATAGCCTTAGGGGTACGATCGATGGCGATTTGATTGGTCGAGATCTAGCACCTGTTAAAATGACGTCCGAGCCGGAAGGATGAATTCTAGGATCTGATTGAGGATTGCGAGCATTCGCAACAAATTGTATCAACGGACTCAAAATGATAATGGAAAAGGATGACAATAAGATTACTAGACTTATGGTATTAACCATAATGCAAGCAAGCAAGAAATTCAAGAACAATAGGCCGTTGAGGATTTTCAGAAGAACAAATGGTATTACGAAGACTTTTGTGAAATACATGATCAACTGAGGAGGAGCGGATACTCGATAGGTGCACAAAATTATCCGTAGGGGTATTCAGGTGACAAGAAACTACAAGGCGGTAAGCTCAAAGGATTCTCGGAACAACGGAGAGCAGTTTAGGGCATCTTGTAATAACAAGAGCAACAAGGAATGATTGTATGAATGAAAAGTGTATGTAGTTATCCATAAGGATATATCGGTGGTAGGGAATTGCAAACGCAATGAGCACAAGCTCTCGGGATAACATCGAAGAGTATCTTTCGAATCTTCTGGTGCAGCAGGCGATCATCTGTAGTAAGGGGCTCACCGGAAGGAAGTAAATACGAGAACCTAGAGTTAGAGTTAGCAAAATCCTTTAACCCGATTAGAAGAGAGATCAGAGTCCCAGAGTATAGACAAGGAAAAAAGATCCTAATACCACCCAAATGGCGACGTGGGCCCGTAAGCCACACAACCATGTTAGTAAAAGTTTTGTAATGTCTAGACTCGACTTCGGCCGAGGAGTGTGGAAGGGGAATTCCAACAGGCAGTCGGCTCTGATACCAACTTGTGACACCCCCGATTTGACCATACACTAATCATACACGCAAACGTGTACGATCAAGATAAGGGACTCACGAGAAGATATCAGAACACAACTCTACAAATAAAATAAGTCATACTAGAATCATATTACAAGCCAGGGGCCTCGAGGGCTCGAATACAAGAGCTCAATCATAGACGAGTCAGCAGAAGCAACATTATCTGAGTACAGACATGAGTTAAACAAGTTTGCCTTAAGAAGGCTAGCACAAAAACAACATCGATTGAAAAGGCAAGGCCTCATGCCTGGGAGCCTCCTAACTACTCCAAATCATCAGCGGTCTCCACGTGGTAGTAGGCACCCTCGGGTAGCAGTAGTCATCAGTGGTGTCGTCTGGCTTCTGGGATCCGTCATCTGGTCGCAACAATCCGGTATGGGGGAAAAGAGGTAGCAAAGCAGCCATGAGTACTCATCCAAAGTACTCGCAATACTTACATTAGATCTAAACTAAGTATGCATCTGTATCAAAGGAAAATGGTTGTATCTATGGACTAAACTGCAGAATGCCAGAAAGAAGGGGAAAACCTAGCCTATCGAAGACTAGCATCTTCTGGAAACCACCATCTTGCAACAGCAGGAGGGAGTAGAGTAGCATAAAGTAAAGTAGTAGAAGTTTTATCAACCTCGGCCAGAGATCCTTTCTCGACTCCCTGCGAGAAAGCAATCCCAGAGCCATACTATCCATTTCTCATCGCAATCCATTTCTCATCACAATTATCCAGTTCTAGTTGTATCGATCGGGATACAACTCCAAGTGTCCGTTACCGTAGGACAGGCTATCGATAGATGTTTTCTTCCCTGCAGGGGTGCACCAACTTACCCACCATGCTCGATTAACTCCGGCCAGACACACTTTCCTGGGTCATGCCCGGCCTCGGCCAAACAATACACCGCAACCTGACCTAGGCTTAATAAAGAGGTCAGCACGCCGGACTAAGCCTATGCCCCAGGGATCATGGGCCATCTCCCCAGGAACTCCTGCACGTTGCGTACGTGACCAGTGAGCAGACCTAGCTACCTCCTTCAAAAAGGCAGGTGCTTACCAGTCCAACCCGGCGCGCGCCGCTCAGTCGCTGACGTCTATCAAGCTTCGGCTGATGCATACGACGCATAACGCGCATAGTATGCCCACGTGATGGTTAGTGCTATCAGGCCAGAGGCCCCTTAGATCAAATATCCAAATCATAGTGGATTAGGAGCATGCGGTAACGAGCATGACTCACGAAAGATGTGACCCCGTCGCCCCGTCTTGAGGATTTGCGGCAAGGGCTAAGAATGCCTGGCCACGCCTCATAAGTATCTCGCGGGCACCTTCCAGGTCAACCCAACTCCACATCACTCGCTATTAAGCTCGCGCGGGTACCCCTCAGGGCCGACTCGTCTTTAGTAACATGGTTCAGTTTACATAGTAACCATAGTAACTGTGTGTCTAACACCAAGGGAAAAACCCGAGGAATCACCCCCGGTGAATCCCACTTGATGTTATCATCAAGGTGAACGTAAGAGGATCCACCCTCGAGGTTCACATTTGATGGGTTGCACGACAGAGCCGTAAAGGAAGTGGTTAAGGAGGAAATCACCCTCGATGACCTCGACCGTATAGCTACACTACAGAGATCTCATCAGGAGTGATGTAAGAGGTTCCACCCTCGGCACTCGATGGTAACTCTGCAAAGTCGTACAACTAGGGGGGAAGTGATGTGCGGTGTCGGGGCCTGGACGTTGATCATGTTGATCGAGTCATCGAACTTAAAGCGAGGCAACTGGGACAAGGTGGGGTCATTGATGGATCTCTAACCAACCTATACTAAGCAGTTTAGGATAAGCAGGTAAGGTATGGAAGCAGGTAACAAAAACAGGCTGTGCATTAGAGTAGGATCATACATAAAGTAGTAGCAGTTCTAATGCAAGCATGAGAGGGAAAGAAATGGGCGATATCGGAATGCTCAAGGGGGGTTTGCTTGCCTGGTTGCTCTGGCAAGGAGGGGTCATCGTTGACGTAGTCGTACTCAAAGGCATCAGCGTCGGTCTCGAGGTCTATCAAAGAGAAGAGGGGGAAGAAACAATAAATATATAGCAAGCAAGTGCATAACAGGACAACAGGCAGAGCTAGACGTGTTCTAACACGGCGCTACGCGATACCGGTGAAGGGGGAGAAATCCGGGAATGCTTTCCCGATGTTTGACATTTTTGGACAAACGAAACGGAGGGGGAAAGTTGCATGTTCGCTATGCTAGGGGTGTGTGGCAGACGAACGGAGGGCGTATCCGGATTTGTCTCATCGTTCTGAGTAACTTTCATGTATAAAACATTTTCATCTGACTTACGGATATTTTTCTACGGATTTTCCAAGTTTTAGCAATATTCTGAAATTCCTGAAATTACTTTAATTCAAAATAATAAACAGACAAATTGCTATGGGTACACAGGAGTGTACCCAACAACGAGTGCATGTGCATGACATGTGGGGCCAGGGGCAGGGTTGACCCAGTCAATATTTTGACTAGTCAAAAGTGAACAATGCACGTGGGTCCCAATTGTCACACACACATTTTATTTAACAGATTCTTGTCTAATTTAAATTGCTTAATTAGGAGGGTTTGGGATTAAAATAATTACGGGCTCCCTAATTAACAGTGGGGGCCGGGCCCATGTGACAGAAGCCCAAATAGGCCTCCGGCGAGGCCGTGCCCGCACGCACGTACTCGTAGAGTACGGCGCCGACGGCCATGGTGCTGGCCGGGGGGAAGGCACAGTGTAGGGGGGAGGGTCGGGCTCCGGCGGCCGGGCGCGACCCCCCGACGAGGCCACCAGCGGGCGTAGGCGAGGCAGGAAGGGCGGCGCAGCGGGAGGGGCCGGCGCGGCACGGTGGCGCAGGAGCGAGGCGGGGCAAAAGAGGCGCGGGCGCGGCCAAGCGCGTGCAGGCGCGCAGACCGGGTAGCGGCACAGGGCGAGCTGCAGGCGGCAGCAGGAGCGACAACCGGTAGCAGGTAGTAGAGGCAGTGAGCAGCGAGAGCAGCAGTGCAGGTAGCGGCAAAGCAGCAGACGCAACGAGGAGCTAGCGAGGAAGGCAGCAGGGGAGTGGCCGGGAGGAAGCGGGCGCGCACACGGACGGTGTGGGTCGCGGCCGGGCGTGGCCACGCGAGGCAGGGCCATGGCCAAGCGCAGGCAAGCATGTACGGGGTGGCCAGGATGTGGTACCCCGGCTCAGAGAAAACTGGAACGCCCCGTATTCCAGCCCAGAGATCGAGGAGAAGTCTTCTGGAATACGACACTGCTTAGCATAGAACAAACCAACTTTCTATTATTACATGAATAAGATTACAAGGTCTCCGATATTACAATGAATAACATCGACACGGTGACACTACGCCATCCTCAGTTGCTCTATGCAAGCAGCAGAGCAACTCGAAGCAGCGGAATAACTCTAGCAGCGGAAAAACTACTGGCAGCGGAACAACGATGACGGTGGTGAACTCCACTCCGCAGGGACTCTGGCTGGAACGCTCATCCTAGCTCGCAAACACAGGAACAACACCAAACAAGAAAGCAATCCAGGCACGACCTGCAAACTGGCATGACACGCAAGGTCAGTACATTGAATGTACTTGCAAGCTCACAATAAACCAGAAGCATTCAAGACAAACAACAGCATGGCATTTACAGGTTAAGCAGGAATTAACATCAGATCCTTATAACAACATGACATGAGCACATGATATCCAAAGTAATACTCCAAATTAATACCGGATACCATCATGAAAATAATCATAATAGCCACTAAGAATCCAAAGGCAACATGAACTTGATACCGATAAAACAATATGAGCATGGCATGAACATATGAATCTGACGATACTAGCATGCAACATGATGACACTATATGCACTATTTATACTGCTCGGGTTATCTCGTAACCATCACGCGCATCACTTACCCACCTCGGACATTACACGATCATCTCAGGATCAAATCAAGCTTGGTATAAACAATACCGTAGTAATCATTAAATGATCACAAGGAGCTTGATCTTTACCCATGATTCTCACACAACATCACGAATATCCAACAACTCGGTATCCTCGATACCACGGTGATCATTCCGGCGATCACAACCAAAGTAACTCATGATCCTTACGGTGATCATCACCAAAGTAACTTGTGATCCTTACGGCGATCACCACCAAAGTAACTCATGATCCTTGCGGCGATCACCACCAACTTATTTCATCACCGAACCGGGGTTGTCATTAATCAAGTTATTATTAATACTGTTGACTCACGGTGGGACCGGAATGAACTGGTCCCTTATCCGCGGGCGTGGCTATCGATAGATTTAATACACACTCTGCAGAGGTAGCACACTATACCCACACCATGGAACCCATGGCCTCGCACTCCCATTCGGGTGGACCAATGGCATTCCAAAAAAACTGATCTACTGCCGTGACACTCTCCCGGCCACTCCGACCCGCTCCCAACTGGGCTAGTCTTGGGTGGCCCCGTGCCTACTAAAGACACCCCGACCACCGTCGTGGTCAAAACACTCCCACTCGGGGACTGGATCCATAAAAACAAAAACAACGGGCACACAAGGTTATGTTCGCCTACCTGATCAGGGTAAGCACGCCCATAACCTTCCCTCGTGGGAGGCACCAGCGAGATGCACGACAATAGACCCAGTTAGGACCTTACCCATACGGTAAGTGTGGTTGCACTGGTCAGTTTCGATATGGTGGCACCATGACTCAGCCAACAATTGTTCAAGTTCAATTAAATCCGGTTAAACTTGAATGCAATATGCTGAGCCATGATAAAATAACATGATGCAATTACAATGCATGAGCATAATATCAACATAAGCACGGGATGCAACATAACTGTCCATCATATCAACTATGAAATAATATCCAACTGAACATGGCATAATCACGAGCATAAATATTACAAGTGCAACACTACTCATAGTATAACATAACATGACCACTAGCATCAACCATAAATAATATGCAAGAACTTATCAATAACATCACCGAGTAACACTTAACCAACTAACAGCAATGGAACAATGCCTATTAACAGTACTCGGTAACCGATGTTAGTCATGCATCGAAGAGCATGACCAACCCAACATGTACTACTATCAAGCATGGCAATATGAAAGTAATACTAGCAATTAGCAGGGCATGATAACCAGGTGCATAACAACATAGCAAACAAGTAAGCACAATCCCAGAAGCATTTCCGAAACAACGATAACCATGTTTTAAATAAGAATTCATTTAATAAATATTCAAGTTGAAAACCATGGCTACTGCATGACTATCATGCAAGTGGGTATTGTGGCTTGCCTGGGGATGAAGAATACTCCGGGAAGAAGTGTGGTGAAGCCGCGAAAAGATTTGCCGGAAACAGTTCTCTCTCAGAGGGGCTGTTTACGTGCAAGGGCAAAAAGGTCATTTTCGTAGTGTCAAACCATAGTGAAAATGAAACCAACATAACGGGCTCGACGAGACGAAGAAATGGGCTTTGGAATCACCTCATTTGGAGTTCTGGTTAAAAAGATATGAAGGGTTGAAGTTCAGGGACTTTTCTGCAAAAATATCATCACAAACAAGTCCCTGAGTGGATAAGGCAGAAGTGCAAAGTTAGAAATACGCTTTCTGACTAAGAAAACACATTCTGGGCTGAAATAGAGAGGAAATACGCTTTCAGAAAAGGAAAACGTACTCTGGCCGAAACAGAGGGAAAATACGCTTTCCTGAAGGTGAAAACGTACTCGACCGAGTACGCCTCCACTTAATCCAGTCAGCAGGGGCAGGGCCGGGGCTTGTTTCGCTGACGTGCGTGTCCCACGGGCTGTGGGGCCCGTCACTTATCCATCTAGGCAGGCGGGGTCAACGACTGCGGCTGCGAGGTGGGGTCGGGAGAGACGCGGGGCCCGCCTGGCTCTTGTCTTCTTCCTCCTCGCCGTCTCCCCGATCGGAAGCAGAGGAGCAAAGGCGCTGCCGGCGACGGGCGTTGGCGATTCCGGCCACCTCCGGCCAAGTGGAACACGCCGGCGAGGTCGAGGAAGGACGGAGCGTCCATTCAGAAGGGAAACGGGCACCGGGGAGAGCTAGGGTGGCCGTGGCTGGAGGCAACAAAGAGCACAGCCGTCGGCGGCCGATCATGGGAGGCGCAGCCACAGGGCCTCCGGCGACGAGGCAAGTAGGTGTGGAGGATCAGGGGGTCGAGGGGAGTTCTGTGGTGGTGGAAGAACGATGAGGGAGAGCTCGAGTGGCCGGAATTTAGGCCCACCCAATCGGTGGCCATGGCGGCGATGGTGGAGCAGGAGAGCTCTAGAGGCTCGGGCGAGGGGCTGGGGAGGGCTAGTGGAGTGTGCGGAGGCCGCTGGTGTGCTCGAACGCTTCGGGGGAGGGCTATATATAGTCGGGCGAGGGAGGCCGTGGCCGAGTGCCGCCGCTCGAGCTCGGCCAAAGCTCTGGCGAGGCGCAGCGATCACGGGGAGGCGCGGGATCACGACGAAGGGGGAGCGGACGAGCTACAAAAGGTGCACATGGCAAGAGGGGCCGAGGGCGCAGAGGAGAAACGGCCGAACACCATTAAAGCTTCGGTCGGCCATAGTGTGTTCGTGGGCGCGCGGCGACGAGAGCTGACGGAGGGGCTGACGAAGGGGGGTGGAGGGCTTCAGGAGAACGGCGACAACGTGGGCTAGCTATTGGATATGCCCGTGCTCGCTGAGACGCCGGGTAGAGAAGGGGCCCGAGCAAGAGGCCATTCTGGGTGCGGCCATTGCACGCCAAAACTGTGGTCACCGCGTGCACTCGTGCACACAGTGCCATGAGCTAAGCCAAACGATGTCTGGGGTGGAGTTCTTCCTAGGGAGGTTGCATCTGATGTGGTAGATTGGTTAAAAGTGACATGGTTAAAAGGTAGTCAAGCTCTGAAGTTTACTGCAGCAAACTTTGAGGAGCACTGGCGATCCATAGGAGAGGGATTGGAAGCAATAAAGTTGTCTAGTAGATTCAGGGTAAGAAGGACTTACATCCTGGTAATTTTGAGAAGAATTGGACCACTAATTAATATAGTTGCTTTACAACTAAGTAATCTGGTCCAGAATGAAGGTCATGATGATGCTCTCAAATGGAGGAGCCACTTGAGCTGAACTTTGGCAAGACAGGCTTATTTGGCCATATGAAGATGCTGCAAAAGGTTTCATACCAATTGGATAAACCAAAATGGTACTTCCTTCACAAACATTTCCACTGACCAGAAACTTGCAAAAATTCTAGAGGACAAATGGCTTGATGAAACATGCCCAAAATGGGTGGAGGTAGGTTATATGGATAAAAGAAGGCCTAGAAAAATTGGCAGCCATAATGGAGCAAGATACAATATACTTGCTTCACAAACTGAAATTTTGGACAGAATCAAAGAATTGATAGTGAGCTCACATGGAGGCATCACATGAGCTCACTTTGGTGGAGAGTTATGATTTGGTTATATGAAGGGCCATGCAAAATTGCAACTCATTTGGATATGCCTAGCTTGTACTTCCTTCACAACCACTTCCCTCAGACAGGAACTTTGGAAAATTATAATTAAATAATTAATAGGTAAATGAGGTTGCACTTTGGCATGTGGCAATGATATGGACAGGAAAAGGTGTCCAAGGAGTTTGAGTTTAATTGGGAAAAGATAAATGGCACTTTCTTCACATTCTGCCATTTTGGACAGAATAGGAAATGAATTATTTGAGCATGATGGGGAACATGTCAAATGAAATATTTTGCCATATTTGAGAAAGATGTGACCCAAACAATTTATGAGAATTACTTGGGAATTTTAGGAGTGATAGAAATATATGTTGCTTCACAACCTAGGGCAATTTGAGTTATTCCTTTAATAGAAAAGGAATATTCCCAAGGAAAAGAATATTGGGATAAGGGCTAGGATGAAAATGACAGGGTCTAGGGAAGGATTTGGGAATGCAAGCCACTCTGGAAGCAAAGAAGAGGGCATCTTCTTCAGTTTCCAGACCACAAAGCCACGGAAAAAAGAAAACTCAAGCAAAAACCTCAGAAAAACAAAAGAAAAAGAAAGGGCCAAAGATCAGGCTGTCACAAACCTTACCCCCTTAAAGAAATCTCGTCCTCGAGATTTGGTTGCTCAGGGAACAAGTATGAAAATACTGACTTAAGGAAACCGTTTCCATCTCGGGTATCCAGTTTCTTATTTTTGTTCCCACTAAATTTTTATCTGACTGACCCTGGGGTGGTTTGCTTTAATATATCCATATTCTGACAGATCTTACCTTGCTTGTTCATGCTTATAGAGACTCCAGTTTCTTTTTAGATCTTCTGACTTAACTGACTGTGATGGATTCTCACGACTGAAATATATGTCGGGCTCACAAATCCAAGAGTGATTTCCGCTGGGTGTGTCATCCGGCACTGACAATCTTTCATGAAGTGGTGACCAGATTTTCCTAGTGGACACCCAAGCTCTAACTCCTTGCATTGGGTTTCTCCACTAAATGTACGTCCTTAGGGTTCCAAATAGTGAATTGGGTCATAACCGCTTTCCTGACAGATTCTAGCTTATCACGGAAGTTTCGGAATCATCTTAACTGGTTCCGTTGTCTTGAGTACCGGATCCGTACCAAATATTTGATTGTTGCCTGTCATGGCTAACATAAGAGTTTGACATGTAGGATAATATCTGCAGACTTGACTGGCGGTGGTTCTGCACCACGCGGGCTTGCAACAATTTTCATACCCACATTACTGGTCTTGCTCCTTCATTATTGTTTTCTTGGTCTGGATCCTTGGTTGAAAGAGCTGGGTCATATTGCTTCTTCGTATCACCATAGGTACTGTCGGTGCAATTTTTCGGCAATCGTAGCCTATCCTCACTTTTCTAACAAGGTACCCCATTTAATTGCAGGTTCAACACCCCTCAAGTTCTAACTGATTCTTGCTTCTGACCAAAATGTTGCAGATCTGATTCTTGGGATTTGCTCCCATATGCTATCAATTTACAGCGTACTACCTTGTACCAACGTCTTACTGAGGAAGATTGGCTGATTTGTGCTCGAAACTTTCATCAGACAGCTTGCTAAAGAAGACTGGGTATCGTGCTTCAGAAGCTTACCCCCTTAAAGACTTTGCTGGGGAAAGACTCAGTACCTTATTCCAGAAGCTTTTGCGGTTGCTTACTGAAGAAGGCAGAGTACCTTGTACGGGAAATCATCCATATATCATACTGAGGAAGATAGATGAATCTTGCCTTGGAAGCTTTTCAGGTATCTTGCGAGGGAAAATTGGGTTGCTTACACCAGAAGCTTCTTACTGTGATATGCGGACCGATTTCCACATATATAACCATCATACAATTTTTGTTATTGATTTCTTGTATGAAACGGGGTTTTGCAGGACTATCCTCCTTTCTGAGTACATGCCATATTCTTGCTTGCTTCCAGGTACGTCGGGTTCCAAAATCATCCTCAACGAAAACTTAAACTTGTATCTGAGCCATACCTTTGATAATATTCTGTCAACCTTGCACACAATTTATCTTCTTGTTGATTTGATCATTTCTGCTATGAGGAGTGCACACTGAGGGAGACTTGAGACTCAGTAACATGATCAGATATCTCCCAATCTGAATCCAGTCGGCTGAGAACTCCATACTATTGTGAGGAGTGCATGTTATTGCAAACTTTATACTGACATTCCATCCAGGATTTCTTTTGTATTCAGACGAGCTATTTCCAATTTCACTGCAGTCTGCTGACAATTCCATTCTGTTTAGCTGAGTTTCCAAATATATGCATGACTCTTCGGGTCCGGTGTCGGCTGACGTGCAACTTTAATAAGGAAAAATTTGTAACATTGAAGGCCCAAAGAAAGAAACAAAATAAACGACTAAAACAAAAGCACACAAGCATACTACTAATATAATTAATCAAACAATCATCACATATTACTGCTACTCACACAATAATATGCATGCACATCTAAGCACACAAATCACACGGAAACTCTGGTATTACGGTCTAATATGCTGTGGCGGTGTGCACGAAAATTATATCCATGTGTGGAAGGAGTTGGCGTAACCGAAGCTACACCAAACACTGGCTGAACAGTGGCTGGATCTGGATGGATACACAGGTGAGAACGGACTTGACGATCAAGTAATGAGACACAAAAGTCACGACCACCTCTTCATCAAGCGTACGAAGGGAATCGTACCCGTCCAAAGAATGAAATGACATGGCAAGATAACAGTGGAAGACTAGATTTATTGATATTGCCCTTTTTTGATAACCAAGATCAGTAAGGGTTGCCAAGGGAACGAGATGGAGGGCAATGGATGATGATGTGGTCGTATCACACCGAGGAGCAGGCATGCTAAGAAAGATGGTGCAGGCGGTAGACCGAAAACGATGCCACCTACACTCACAGGATTAACCGTTAGTGACGAAATAGCAATCTATATGCATGCTATGTGCTACGTCTTGAGCTTGCGTTGGTTTTCCCCGAAGAGGAAGGGATGATGCAGCAGAGTAGCGTAAGTATTTCCCTCAGTTTTTGAGAACCAAGGTATCAATCTAGTAGGAGGCCACGCTCAAGTCCCTCATACCTGCACAAAATGATAGCTACTCGCAACCAACGCAATTAGGGGTTGTCAATCCCTTCACGGTCACTTACGAGAGTGAGATCTGATAGATATAATATTTTTGGTATTTTTGATATAAAGATGCAAAGTAAAAAGTAAAGGCAAATTAAAAAGCAAAACAATATTAAAGTGATGGATATTGATATGATGAGAATAGACCCGGGGGCCATAGGTTTCACTAGTGGCTTCTCTCAAGAGCATAAGTATTCTACGGTGGGTGAACAAATTACTATTGAGCAATTGGCAGAATTGAGCATAATTATGAGAATATCTAGGCATGATCATGTATATAGGCATCATGTCCGTGACAAGTAGACCGAAACGATTCTGCATCTACTACTATTACTCCACTCATCGACCGCTATCCAGCATGCATCTAGAGTATTAAGTTAAAAACAGAGTAACGCCTTAAGCAAGATGACATGATGTAGAGAGATAAATTCATGCAATATGAAATAAACCCCATCTTGTTATCCTCGATGGCAACGATACAGTACGTGCCTTGCTGCCCCTTTTGTCACTGGGTAAGGACACCGCAAGATCGAACCCAAAGCTAAGCACTTCTCCCACAAGCAAGCAATTCAGGCATGACCTGCAAACCTGCAAATTTTCGACATAATCAAAGAATTGATGGTGAGCTCACATGGAGGCATGACATGAGCTCTACTTTGGTGGAGAGTTATGATTTGGTTATATGAAGGGCCATGCAAAATTGCAACTCATTTGGATATGCCTAGCTTGTACTTCCTTCACAACCACTTCCCTCAGACAGGAACTTTCACTACTAGGGAAAACCCTAGCAGTAGCGCTGGTTTTGTGCCCACTAGTAGGGCGGGTAGGCGCGCTACCAATAAGGCGCTACAGCTATTGCTTAGCAGTAATGCGTGCCCGCACGCGCTACTGCTAGGACAAGTAGCTGCAGCATTTGTTCAATCCCACACTACTGCTAATGTAACTACTGGCAGCGCGTTTTCTGTCCATCGCTACTAGTATTCTTTTTTTATTTTTAGTGTATTTATGCGCCGTCGTACAAATATTGGTACAATACCAGTTATGAGGTTTACATCATTATGTCCATAACAGTGTGTCAAATGAAGGTGGATTAGTTTCAAGTGGAGGCAATATGTGGTGCATGTCGAAAGTATACTACAAATCCAAACTTGATCTAGTTTGGACTAGTAGTACTTTCGATGTGCACCACATGTTGCCTCCACTTGAATCTAATCCGCCAACACAAGCTATTTAATCATCATCATAGTCATTACCACCAACATTAGCTATTTAATCATCATAGTCATAGTGTAGCACACATCATCATCTTCAAACTCTCATTCTAGCTAGCTAATCACCACCAACACTAGCTAATAATAATCATCATAGTCATTACCACCAACACTAGCTATTTTATCATCATAGTAATAGTGTAGCACATCATCATCCTCAAACTCATTTCTAGCTAGCTAATCACTCCTGCTACTCTCTCTTAGGTAAAATAACATAAAACATGTGTAGCTCTCCTCCTTGATCAAGTTGGAGCATGCAGATGAACCTGTCTCCTAATTGTGGGTAGCACATCTTTTTGCTGCCCCCTAGTACTTCTCTGCGCTCCCCCATCACATATTTGGTCCAGTCTTGCACTATTAAGCATTCATCGCTGATCTTGAATGCACTAAAGTAACATGTAGGATATCTTGGCCGTAAGCTAATAATACTCATGGTACCTTTAGTCTTGATCCCATAAGGCACAACATTCATCGGGAGTCCCTGTTGAAGAACATCGTATGGTAACATACTTAGCAGTGAAGTTTAGCTTCAAAAATAATGTATGGAAAAGATGCACTGAGGACAAATAGTAAAAATCTTACCATCCTTCCTAAATGGATGTGACCGTAGTTCATTACGAACACTATTGGTCGCACGTTTTCAGTACTAACATTTCTAAGTGTAGGAAGAAAATTTGTGTTGACAGTATCAAGATCCTGAAGCCATGAAACATAATGACTTAGATCCTTGTAGTTTAGTTTAGCCCCGGGATAGTAGTAGGTCCTGTCTACCAAGCGCTGGACATGTTTGCTTGCACCGAAATAAGCTAACAATACAAATTAGTTGTCAATTATTTTTGAATAAACAATATCAAAGACATAAATATGGTTGAGAAACTTACATAATGGTGTAACTGGAGGCGTCTGCACATCGACCCAGATGTCGGTATTACCTTCAATATCATCTTCCGGACGAATATCAAAGGTGATAACCATATCAGGCTCAAATGCATAAGTCTTGCATAGTGCTCGCCATGTTTTGCATCCAAAATAGGTGTAGTCATCTGAATTGTATAATTTTGCGTGGAATATATAACCATGCTCGGTCTTCAAGTAAACTTTATTTACCTCCATAGTATGACTGAAACCTATCTTATCCAATACAAAAACTCTTGCATGGCAGGGGATACGCTAGTAGAATAGTAAAAAATATAAGTTGAAGCAAATGAAGCAGATGTCATGCTTAATTACGAAAAAAGACTTGTCGTTGTGACTTACTGTATCCACTTCGAAGTTCTCGTCCAGCTTGATGCTGAAGCGCCTATCATCATCTAGGAAGATTCCGTCGCACAGGCCGCGCTCGTCTTTGCAGTATTTGCAAATACCGAAATCCTTTTTGTCGTCAGACATTTCCTATGTTCATAGTTAAAACATTAATTGAAAATCGATCGAAGACAACTACCAGGATACTCAACACACAAATCCGGGGCACTTGATATTTCCTACATATTCTGGCAAAAGTCATGCCAAAATTCACGGGAAAATCCGGCATGACCTTTGCTAAAATAGGACATATCGAGCACCTGAAATTTGCCGGAACGTAAATGAATCAACACTCCGGCAAAACATAGGCTACTTGGAGGTGTAACCTGCAAACATGACCGGCCACTTGGATATTGAGTAACACAAGATATACATTTCAAAATATCTTATAGGACTGCTAGGTAGCATGCATTCAATAAGCAAAAGTAAATCATCTCATGCGTCCGTACATCGTCGAATATTATCACTAATACATCCCGAATAGTGTCATACATCTAACATCACTAGTACAACTAAAACCCTAGCACACGACGGGTATTGGCGCGGGCGGTGGACACCCATAGAGAAGGAACCATCACGGGATCATAGCTCCAGTGAGATCCCTGGAGAACCTGCCAGGTATTAGAGAACCTGTGCTCCAACGCAAACAAGTAGCGACGGACGTGCGCGTCGTCCTCACTGACACGGTGACGCACCACGTCCGCGGAGTCCTCGAGCCTCTGGACCATCACTGGCCCATGTGACCGCCACCAAAGAAGGTACGGGTCAATGACAGGCTGGCTCCTCACCAACCTGCGCCCCCCGGTAGGTAGCGCCTCCTAGTACCACCCCGGTGGAGCCCAGTCCCGGACATGGCCCATCTGGTCAAGCAGGTGTCGTCCTCCGCCGACTCGACGACGAGGATGCGGGATAGGCATCGTCCACGTCGATGCGAGAAAAATTACTTTAACTAAAAAAATAGCAACAAGTTCTTACTAATGAGTTCTATTAATTCAATTAGTTCTTACTAAAAATAAACTTACTATAAATAATACTCATGGTACCTAATACCTAATTAGTACCTAGTTCTTACTAACTAATTAGTACCTAGGAACTACTGCCCTAATTACCATATAAGTAATTAACTAACTAGCACTAAAAATAGCCTAGGGTTCATACTAACTAGCACTAAATAGCTAGGATTCATACTAAGCAGAGAAGAGGGATCGGAAGGGGAGAGTGCTTACAGAGGGCGGGGAGAGAGATGGGGTCGGGGGAGACGGCGGCACCGAGGCGCGGCGAGGCG
>NC_041386.1:12655724-12686348 GCF_002162155.2 Triticum dicoccoides | reverse complement strand
TTTAACAGTAGCGTGGGGAGGCAAAATGCACTGCTGCTAAAATCCGTAGTAGTAGCGCTGTTCGTAGAAGGGCGCTACTACTATACCTAGCACGTCGGGAATGGTGTGGCAATTATAGTAGTAGCGCATTCTGTCCCTGCCGCGCTACTGCTAAGTAGCAGTAGCGCCTCTTTTTAACAATCGCTACTGGTAACATTCTGTGTATAAGGTTTTCCCTAGTAGTGTTTGGAAAATCATAATTAAATAATTACTAGGCAAATGAGGTTGCACTTTGGCATGTGGCAATGATATGGACAGGAAAAGGTGTCCAAGGAGTTTGAGGTCAATTGGGAAAAGATAAATGGCACTTGCTTCACATTCTGCCATTTTGGGCATAATAGGAAATGAATTATTTGAGCATGATGGGGAACATGGCAAATGGAATATTTTGCCATATTTGAGAAAGATGCGACCCAAAAAATTTATGAGAATTACTTGGGAATTTTAGGAGTGATAGAAATATAGGTTGCTTCACAACCTAGGGAAATTTGAGTTATTCCTTTAATAGAAAATGAATATTCCCAAGGAAAAGAATATTTGCATAAGGGCTCGGATGAAAATGACAGCTCTAGGGAAGGATTTGGGAATGACAAGCCACTCTGGAAGCAAAGAAGAGGGCATCTTCTTCAGTTTCCAGACCACAATGCCATGGAAAAAAGAAAACTCAAGCAAAAACCTCAGAAAAACAAAAGAAAAAGAAAGGGCCAAAAATCAGGCTGTCACACAGGAGCAGCGGTGACGTGAGCGAACGGGGCTACCGGTGGCAGAGTGACTGCGAGCTCGGCCGGAGCTCGCACGGCACGACGAGGAATCCGAAGGGGAACGGCGGGGGATCAACGCGGGACTCACCAAGGGAGCGGGTGGCATGCTCGGGGAGGTCCGGGGAGGACGAAGCGGCATAGATCGACGGCTCGAAGCCCGGTGGCCGTGGGGAAAAACCCGTCGATGCAGTGGTGGTGGTGCAACCCTCGATGAACAGGGACTTGGAGGAGAAGCGGTGGTCGACGGCGGTCCTCCTAGACAACTCCTCAAGCGCCGGGGAGCACACAGGCCGCGGCAACGGCGATGAAATGCGCGGTCACCGCGCGATCTTGCGAGCGCGTTTTTGAGCGGATGGGGCGGGAGGCGATGGGGAATCGAGGGGGAACTCGACGAGGGCGAAGTAGGGTTTCTCAAAGACGAGTTTATAGGCTGGGGGAAGCGACGTGGAGGGCATCCACAGCCATGGCGCACGGGATGTGCGCCACGCACCTCTCCGCCTCCTGTAGCGAGTTGGAAGAATGGGTCGGGCTGCACTGTTGTTGATGGGCCAAAGTGCATAGTGCCCCTTTCTATTTTTCTTTTACCTATTTCTGTCTATTACCTTTTGTTTTCTATTTTCATCACCGTTTTGCATCTTCTTTTAGTACCAAATAAGTTTTGTTTTGAACAAAACTTGGCACATAAATCTGACACAATACCTTGAGATGGAATAAAAAGTTTGGGGTCAAGAGGAGTTGTCTAATCATTTTTAGAAATTTGAAAATGCCAATTTTAAAAGTTGTTGGACTACTAAACAATTTCCAGGAGCACTTTCAGAATCTAAAAGAGGTTGGTTCTAACATGACAAATACCTAGGGATCATTTGCCACACTTTGAACATTTTCGTTTTCAGGTTTGGCAAATATGAATTTTGACTTTAGATTGGATTTGAATTTGAATTGTGATCTGGATCAAGTGAAGATTAGATACAGTAACATGATGACATGGCACCATTAACAGGGGATTACTGTAGCATGACACTGGGGGTGTTACATATAGATTGAAAGTAAAGATTGCAAAGTAAAATAGGTTGGAAACTTATATGATGGAAAATAGACCCGGGGCCATATGTTTCACTAGTGGCTTCTCTCAAGATAGCATAAGTATTATGGTGGGTGAACAAATTACTGTCGAGCAATTGATAGAATAGCGAATAATTATGAGAATATCTAGGCGTGATCATGTATATAGGCATCACTTCCGTGACAAGTAGACCAACTCTTGCTTGCGTCTACTACTACTACTCCACACATCGACCGCTATCCAGCATGCATCTAGAGTATTAAGTTCATAAGAACAAAGTAACACATTAGGTAAGATGACATGATGTAGAGGGATAAACTCAAGCAATATGATATAAACCCCATCTTTTTATCCTTGATGGCAACAATACAATATGTGTCATTTCCCTTTCTGTCACTGGGATCGAGCACCGCAATATTGAACCCAAAGCTAAGCACTTCTCCCATTGCAAGAAAGATCAATCTAGTAGGCCCAACCAAACTGATAATTTGAAGAGACTTGCAAAGATAACCAATCATGCATAAAAGATTTCAGAGAAGAATCAAATGTTGTTCCTAGATAGACTTGATCATAAACCCACAATTCATCGGATCTTGACAAACACACCGCAAAAAGCGTTACATCGAATAGATCTCCAAGAAGATCGAGGAGAACTTTGTATTGAGATTCAAAGAGAGAGAACAAGCCATCTAGCTAATAACTATGGACCCGAAGGTCTGAAGTAAACTACTCAGACATCATCGGAGGGGCCATGGAGTTGATGTATAGGCCCTCCATGATCGGTGCCCCCTCCGGCGGAGCTCCGGAAAAGGCCCCAAGATGGGATCTCTTGGGTATAGAAGGTTGCAGCGGTGGAAATAGGGTTTCGTGGTGCTCCTGGATGTTTCCGGGGTATGTGAACATATATAGGAGGAAGAAGTAGGTCGGTTGAGCCACGAGGGGCCCACGAGGGGGGTGAGCACGCCCCCTGCCTCGTGGACACCTCATTCGTTTCTTGACGTACACTCCAAGTCCTCTGGATCATGTTTGTTCCCAAAATCACGCTCCCGAAGGTTTCATTCCGTTTGGACTCTGTTTGATATTCCTTTTCTGCGAAACACTGAAATAGGCAAAAAAAACAGCAATTTGCACTGGGCCTTGGGTTAATAGGTTAGTCCCAAAAATAATATAAAAGTGTAAAATAAAGCCCATTAACATCCAAAATAGATAATATAATAGCATGGAACAATCAAAAATTATAGATACGTTGGAGACATATCAAGCATCCCCAAGCTTAATTCTTGCTCGTCCTCGAGTAGGTAAATGATAAAAACAGAATTTTTGATGTGGAATTCTTTCTAGCATGTTCTTCAATGTATTTTTCTCTATTGTGGCATGAATGTTCGGATCCGAAAGATTCAAGATAAAAGTTTATTGTTGACATAAAAATAGTAATACTTCAAGTATGCTAATCAAGCAATTATGTCTTATCAAAATAACATAGCCAAAGAAAATGTATCCCTACAAAATCAATAGTTTGGCCATGCTTCATTTTCGTCACACAAAATGCCCTCATCATGCACAACCCCGATGACAAGCCAAGCAATTGTTTCATACTTAGCATTTCAAACTCTTTCAACTTCTGCGCAATATATGAGCGCGAGCCATGGACATAGCACTATGGGTGGCATAGAATATGATGATTGAGGTTGTGTGAGAAGACAAAAAAAAGATAAAGTCTCACATTGACGCGGCTAATCAATGGGCTATGGAGATGCCCACCGATTGATGTCAATGCAAGGAGTAGGGATTGCCATGCAACGGATGCACTAGAGCTATAAATATATGAAAGCTCGTCAAAGAAACTAAGTGGGTGTGCATCCAACTTACTTGCTCACGGCGACCTAGGGCATTTGAGGAAGCCCATCATTGGAATATAAAAGCCAAGTTCTATAATGAAAAATTCCCACTAGTATATGAAAGTGATAAAAATAAGGGACTCTCTATCATGAAGATCATGGTGCTACTTTCAAGCACAAGTGTGGAAAAAGGATAGTAACATTGTCCCTTCTCTCTTATTTTTTTGTTTGGGCATTCTTTTATTTATTTATTTTTCATCCGGAGTCTCATTCCCACTTGTGGGGGAATCATAGTCTCCATTATCCTTTCCTCACATGGGACAAGATGATCATCACACTTTTATTTACTTACAACTCAAGAATTACAACTCGATACTTAGAACAAAATATGACTCTTTGTGAATGCCTCCGGCGTTGTACCGGGATTGCAATGAATCAAGAGTGACATGTATGAAAAATTAAGCATGGTGGCTTTTCCACAAATACTATGTCAACTACATGATCATGCAAAGCAATATGACAATGATGATGCGTGTCATAATAAATGGAACAGTGGAAAGTTGCATGGAAATATATCTTGGAATGGCTATGGAAATGCCATAATAGGTAGGTATGGTGGCTATTTTTAGGAAGATATAAGGAGGCTTATGTGTGATAGAGCGTATCATATCACAGGGTTCGGATGCACCGGCGAAGTTTGCACCAACTCTGAAGGTGAGAAAGGGCAATGCACGGTACCGAAGAGGCTAGCAATGACGGAAGGGTGAGAGTGCGTACAATCCATGGACTCAACATTAGTCATAAAGAACTCATATACTTATTGCAAAAATCTACAATTCATCAACACCAAGCACTACGCGCATGCTCCTAGGGGGATAGATTGGTAGGAAAAGACCATCGCTCGTCCCCGATCGACACTCATAAGGAAAGCAATCAAAGAACACCCCATGCTTCAAATTTTTCACATAACGCTTACCATACGTGCATGGTACGGGACTTGCCAACTTCAACACAAGTATTCATCAATTTCACAATTACTCAACTAGCACACCTCTAATATTACCACCTTTATATCTCAAAACAACTATCAAGCATCCAACTTCTCTTAGCATTTAAAATGTATAACCAAAGTAAATTACCATGCTGTTCTAAAGGACTCTCAAAATGATATAAGTGAAGCATGAGAGATCAATTATTTCTATAAAATAGAACCACCACTGTGCTCTAAAAGATATAAGCGAAGTACTAGAGCAAAAATTATCCAACTCAAAAGATATAAGTGAAGCACATAGAGTATTCTAATAAATTCCAATTCATGTGTGTCTTTCCCAAAAGGTGTGTACAGCAACGATGATTGTGGTAAACTAAAAAGCAAAGACTCAAATCATACAAGACGCTCTAAGAAAAACACATATCATGTGACGAATAAAAATATAGCTCCAAGTAAAGTTACCGATGGACAAAGACGAAAGAGGGGATGCCTTCCGGGGCATCCCCAAGATTAAGCTTTTGGTTGTCCTTGTATTTTACCTTGGGGTGCCTTGGGCATCCACAATCCTAGGCTCTTGCCACTCCTTGTTCCATAATACATCTAATCTTTACCCAAAACTTGAAAACTTCACAACACAAAACTTAAAAGAAAATCTCGTGAGCTCCGTCAGTAAAGGAAAACAAACCACCACTTCAAGGTACTGTAATGAACTAATTATTTATTTATATTGGTGTTAAACCTATTGTATTCCAACTTTTCTATGGTTCATAAACTCTATTACTAGCCATAGATTCACCAAAATAAGCAAACAACACACGAAAAACAGAATCTGTCAAAAAACCGAACAGTCTGTAGTAATGTGTAGGTTTCGAATACTTCTGGAACCCCAAAAATTCTAAAATAAATTGCTGGACGTGAAGAATGTATCTATTAATCATCTTCAAAAATAATTAACAAAATAGCACTCTCCAGTAAAAAATGGCAGCAAATCTCGTGAGCGCTAAAGTTTCTGTTTTTTACAGCAAGATCGCAAAGACTTTCCCCAAGTCTTCCCAAAGGTTCTACTTGGCACAAACACTAATTAAAAGCATAAAACCACATCTAAAAAGAGGCTAGTTGAATTATTTATTACTAAACAGAATCAAAAAGCAAGAAACAAAAATAAAATTGGGTTGCCTCCCAACAAGCGCTATCGTTTAACGCCCCTAGCTAGGCATAAGATTTCAACGATGCTCACATGAAAGACAAGAATTGAAGAACAAAGAGAGCATCATAAAACACGTGACAAACACATCTAAGTCTAACACACTTCCTATGCATAGGCATCTTATAGGGAAACAAATTATCAAGGCAAGCAAAAACTAGCATATGCAAAGAAGCAGAAAGAAACAATAGCAATCTCAACATAATGAGAGGTAATTTAGTAACATGAAAATTTCTACAATCATATTTTCCTCTCTCATAATAATTATATGTGGTATCATAAGAAAATTCAACAAAATAGCTATCACATAAAATATTTTCAACACGATCCACATGCATGCAAAGTTGACACTCTTCCAAAATAGTGGGATTAACATTAACTAAAGTCATGACCTCTCCAAACCCACTTTTATCAAAAATTTCATGAGATTGAACATGCTCCAAACATGTGGGATCTAAAGTTGACACTCTTCCAAAACCACTTTCAATAATATTGCAAACACTATTATCAATCTCATATTCATCATGGGGCTTAAATAAATTTCCAAGATCATAAGAAGAATCACCCCAATCATGATCATAGCAACAAATAGTAGTCATAGCAAAACTAGCATCCCCAAGCTTGAGGTTTTGCATATCATTAACACAATTGACATTAAGAGAATTTATGATAACATCATTGCAATCATGCTTTTCATCGAAGGAACTATCAAGTATGTATGCAATAGCAATGATCTCATGTTTAACATAAGGAACTATAACAAACTCATCTTCATAAATATTAGCATCATGTCCATCAAGGGATATTTCAATCAAATCATTGGAATCATTATTATCTATAGATTCATGCGTATCATTATTTTCCTCCGAAGCAACAGTCATTCTTTCAATAAATTCTTTGACATAGGCATTATGAGCATAGTTTTCATAGCAATATTTAAGTATGTCAAATTTTTCAGATTCGTAGAGAGTACCATCATACTTCTCAATCAAAGAAGCAACTTCATAAGCACCCTTAAAAGCCACAAATTCTTTAGTTTGTTCGATATCATAGTAACTATAGACACCCTTTGCATAAGAAGATAAAATTTCATTTTCATTAAACTCGCAAAGGTAGGGAAGGTGTTTTTAGGGTTCTTAGAGCAACAAGTAAAATCACAAATTTCACAAAGATTCCAAGCATAACACAACAGTCTGTTTATTTGATCCCATAAGAGTCTCCCTTTTTCAGAGAAATGGTGACGCACAAAATGAGCATGCTCATCTAAAGATTTCCGATCAACTAGGCTAGTTGGGGTTTCAGCACGAGCGCATAAGGATCGAAGATGATCCAAGTAGAACACTTTAAGTCGATCCATATCAATAGATTTTTAGCAAGCAACGATGCAAGCAAATAGAAGGCACATGGAAACACAAAGAAAGATACATACGGGAAGAAGGCGAATAAAACGGCAAAGGTGAAGTGGGGGAGAGGAAAACGAGAGGCAAATGGCAAATAATGTAATGCGAGGGATAAGAGTTTGTGATGGGTACTTGGTATGTCTTGACTTGTGCGTAGACTCCCCGGCAACGGCGCCAGAAATCCTTCTTGCTACCTCTTGAGCACTGCGTTGGTTTTCCCTTGAAGAGGAAAGGGTGATGCAGCAAAGTAGCGTAAGTATTTCCCTCAGTTTTGAGAACCAAGGTATCAATCCAGTAGGTGGCCACACGCAAGTCCCTCATACCTACACAAACAAATAAGAACCTCACAACCAACGCGATAAAGGGGTTGTCAATCCCTTCACGGTCACTTACGAGAGTGAGATCTGATAGATATGATAACAATAAGATAAATATTTTTGGTATTTTTATGATATAGATTGAAAGTAAAGATTGCAAAGTAAAATAGATTGGAAACTTATATGATGGAAAATAGATCCGGGGGCCATAGGTTTCACTAGTGGCTTCTCTCAAGATAGCATAAGTATTACGGTGGGTGAACAAATTACTGTTGAGAAATTTATAGAAGAGCGAATAATTATGAGAATATCTAGGCATGATCATGTATATAGGCATCACGTCTGTGACAAGTAGACCGACTCCTGCCCGCATCTACTACTATTACTCCACACATCAACCGCTATCCAGCATGCATCTAGAGTATTAAGTTCATAAGAACAGAGTAACGCATTAGGTAAGATGAGATGATGTAGAGGGATAAACTCAAGCAATATGATATAAACCCCATCTTTTTATCCTCGATGAGAACAATACAATACGTGTCGTTTCCCTTTCTGTCACTGGAATCGAGCATCGCAAGATTGAACCCAAAGCTAAGCACTTCTCCCATTGCAAGAAAGATCAATCTAGTAGGCCAAACCAAACTGATAATTCGAAGAGACTTGCAAAGATAACCAATCATGCATAAAAGATTTTAGAGAAGAATCAAATATTGTTCATAGATAGACTTGATCATAAACCCACAATTCATCGGATCTCGACAAACACACCGCAAAAAGAGTTACATCGAATAGATCTCCAAGAAGATCAAGGAGAACTTTGTATTGAGATACAAAGAGAGAGAAGAAGCCATCTAGATAATAACTATGGACCCAAAGGTCTGAAGTAAACTACTCAGACATCATTGGAGGGGCCATGGAGTTGATGCAGAGGCCCTCCATGATCGATGCCCCCTCCGGCGGAGCTCCGGAAAAGGCCCCAAGATGGGATCTCTTGGGTACAGATGGTTGGGGCGGTGGAAATAGGATTTCGTGGTGCTCCTAGATGTTTTCGGGGTATGTGAACATATATAGGAGGAAGAAGTAGGTCGGTTGAGCCACGAGGGGCCCACGAGGGGGGAGGGCGTGCCCAGGAGGGTAGGGGTGCCCCCTTCCTCGTGGACACCTCGTTCGTTTCTTGACGTCCACTCCAAGTCCTCTGGATCATGTTTGTTCCAAAAATCATGCTCCCAAAGGTTTCATTCCGTTTGGAATCCGTTTGATATTCCTTTTCTGCGAAACACTGAAATAGGAAAAAAACAGCAATTTGCACTATGCCTTGGGTTAATAGCTTAGTCCCAAAAATAATATAAAAGTGTAAAATAATGCCCATTAACATCCAAAAAATATAATATAATAGCATGGAACAATAAAAAATTATAGATACGCTGGAGATGTATCAGTCATGTGTCGGAGCCTTTAGGCAAGCCCACATACTCAACCATCGTATAGTCACTGGTGCGCGTCGGTCCTAAACAAACGGTTTTTAACCCCTTTTCGGGATGGCATTTGTAACCGTCGCCAAGTGAGTGTGGGCGGTAGGGGGGCTCCTTCCCACACGACCCAGAAACCGTCGGGGATAGGGCCCCTACAGTACTCCTACTCGTTTCTGCTTGCATTGCCATATCAGTCGGTATTTTATGGTGCTAAGTTTATGATGCGCGGCCCATCACAAACGGTTCACTATTATAGAACGTGTATGATGGGCGGCCCATCACAAACGGTTCATCGTTAAGAAGATTAGCTATTCGTCGTACGAGTGTCAGACAGGATTACAAAACATCGGACCGTCGTAACATCGTCATACACGACAACTATCACACACGCTATCCTGTGGTGGATCGTTTATGATGCATACTTCATCAGAAAAAGTTCATAGTTGCGAATCGTGTACGATAAGGCAACTAACACAAATGTTTAGTTCGCCCGCACCGTTTGTGATATTGTCTAACATCGCACACGGTTTGCAAATGACAACTATGTGCATGCTTGCACATGTTTCCTCTCTGTGAACCGTCTCGGATTATGGTGGATATCGCAAATGTTTGTGTTTTACCAACCGTGTGTGCTGTAACAACATGGAGAGCGTAATTTCACCCTAATTTAATTGTTGCTTTTCCAAATTGTACCGGATTTGTACTTGAATTTGAATTTGAATGTATGCTACAGCTTTATTCATATCCATCAGGTTCAAACAACCAATGCATTACTCGATTTATAGGTACACATGTTCAAGAATTACATAAGAACCAAATAAAGAATGATGAACCATAGTTTTATACTTGTATTATTAAAGACGGTAAAGAAAGAGGCGAAATATATTCTGGTTGCTGAACAAGGTGAAGCGGAATGCCCATATTGTGCCCTCCTCCATGCAGAAGGCACGCACGACTCTAGTCCAACCCCTTGTGATGGCCGACCGCCCATCCTTCACGGTCTTCATGAAAAATCTAGATAATCACCGTGTTCTAGTAGAAATACTTTAACCTTTGCATGCCCACCAATCATGTAGTTTGAGAGGTAATCTTGAGTAAACTGCTTTGGCAACCACTGCAAAGGAAAAAGATCCAGACATTGTCATCTAACACAACTCATTATGGGCAGTAAAAAGAAGGCTGCAGAGTTCTTACTTACCATCCTACAGTTCGCTGTTGTCTTGGATAAAGTGTAAAAAATAGTTTAATTGCCATCTTTGGACCCATTTTACTAACAATCTTTATCAGCTTCCTCACTTGATGTTGGTTCATCGATATCTCATTGCCCCATACGCAGAAAGGGTCGAAGCACAAATCTTTACCAATGACATATGTACCTAAAAGCACCAAGTTAATATTAGAAGCTAAATAGCAATTGCACAATGATGTAGCACAACACTCTTTTATAATATGTCTATATACATCTGTATGTGGTAGTCCATTTGAAATCTCTAAAAAGACAAATATTTAGGAAGAGAGGGAGTATCTTATAACATCCAATATACCCACATATTAGATGAGTTAACATCTTATATTATGGGACGGAAGGAGTTTAGTGCATTCTTAAAAATTATCGGTTGATTAACTACTACTGTATCCATGGGTTACAGTTAGTTTGAGCTAATTCAGGCTCAAATAGCCCTAAAGTATATCTAAACATGAGGTCTAGTTTGAGCTAGTTGCATCTATAACCCACCCAAAAAAACTATCCAACCCAAGAGGTGCTAATTGGAGCTAGTTCTCCTAGTGCATTTATTGTCAATCTAACCCTGCCATCCAAACAACTCTTTGGATGGAGTTAGTTCAGGGTTAGTAATGAGCTAGAAACTAACTCTAACCTCTAGCTAAGTTGAGTATCCAAACAGGGTTGTGTTGTTGTTGTTGTTGCTGCTGCTCTTCTACGTATATCTAGACATCATTAGAACATTAATGTAACACTCTTCCTTGTTGCTATGTAGCCTAGGATTGCATATTTAGACATTAAGTACAGTGCATGTTGCTATGTAGCCTCAGATATATTACATATGGCCCTAGTTAACCTAATGATAAATGGGTTGCTGATATATTCAGTTAAAAGTCTGATTCACCGCTTAGTCCCTTATCAGCTGTCGGCCTATATGGTACCAGCTACCGATATCCTGAAAAGTGAGCCGATATAAGCCATGGGATGAAACTAACCTCGATGGAAAACAACAGTCATTCCCAAAATTGTCCTGTATAGGTACATCGAGAAGCATGTTAAGCACAACAGTTCATACTTGCACATATAGAACATCACGTTATGAATAATTGGAATAAACAAGGCATACTACGAATAACCAAAGATAGCATTTGAAACTAGACATATGCTAACTATAAACAACCGAACAATCAAAAAACTTTAAAAGAGGCATATGCTAGCTACAACAGGCTTAACAACAAGCAGTATGCATTCCTATTGGTATGTTTAAAACTGGATTGATGAAATGTACTGCACAGTAAATAATTGCACATATAGAGCATCACATTGTGAACAACTGAAATAAACAAGACATACTGCAAACAACAAGATATTGCAATTAAAACTGGACATATTCTCACTACAGTACAAAAGGGACTCGACAAAACAAATCATGGGATTCCCCCTATGAAGAGGCATGAAAAAACAAATCATGGGTTTCCTCACTTGTCACAAATGGGCTCGTTCCCGTGGGAAGAGCACGGACCCTGGATGCGCTCCATGTTGTCGCAGATGGGCTCCTTCCCCTTGGAAGAGCACGGCTGTAGGGTGCCCTCCCCAATGTCGCAGATGGGCGCTTCCCCTTGTAAGAGCAGATGGGCTCTTTCCCCTTGGAAGAGTCGGAGAGGGTGCCCTCCTCGTGGTCGCTGTTGATGAGGTCTGACTTGGAAGCTGTGGATCCCAAGCCAGCGTCGCAGAATGTGTCCTTTAGAAATGACAAAAGGGGCTCGATGGCGATGTAGAATGGCAAATTGTTGACAGCAAGCGAGAGGAGATCAGCGGCGGGGCCATGGATGAGATCGACGGTGGTTGAACCCGAGGGGTTGAGGGTGGGCCACTTAACCTGTGACATAGCCCGACTCAGGCCATCGCTATCGATGACCTCGCTGTCGTAGCTGGTGGACGAGACATGCCCGCATACTCTAGCCCACTGCTTGAGTGCCTACCACCAGTAATGGTCGTCTGCTTCCTCGGCGATGTCGGGCGAAGAGACCGCTATACACCTCTTTTGGGCCAGTCGCTCCTCTAGCTCCACGGGAAGCGTAGCTGGGCTTAGGCTGTGACGCTCTGTAGTGGGGGATGGGGATCTGTGGGAAAGGGGGCGTTTAGCAGGCGTCATCTAATAAACTCAGGGTGGCCTGGGTATGGAGATCGGTGGGTAAGCTGCACGGGCAAACCGGCAGATGTTCACAATGGAGGCCTTATAGCGACGGTCGCGGGGACCTTGCTAGTGTTTCGAGCGAGGGAGGGGTGTGTGTGTGTGCGTGCACGCACGCCCAAGGAGGTTTTGGTGTGTGTGTGTGTGGAGGGGGCACGGGGTGTTTGAGGAAATGACGCGGGTACTGAAAATTTTACTACGCGGGAGTCAAACGCGGGATTGAAATGCTGAGCTATTGAAAATTTTGATGATAGTGCATCGCACACGGTCCAGAGATAACAACTTTGTGTTATGAAACAGAAAAACCCTCGAAGCGGGCAGATATTTTCTAGGGATGCATGCGGGACTGGGAACAAGAAACATCGCACATGTCCGGAGATAACAACCGTGTGTTATGAAACAGAAAAACCCTTGAGGCGGGCAGATATTTTTGAGAGGGGGAGCCTCGTGGAGCCCAATGTACTATGCGGATGTGTGCGTGACAGGTGCACCGGCATGGCACACGGTTAGTTCAAGTGAACTATGTCTGTTGCGTCATCCGACTTATCTAATGTTCATAACTTTGGCGAAAAATGATGCGGGAAAGGGTCAGAATACGACCACACTTACATGTCGACCAAATTTATGTATCAAAAGGGTGGTTTGATTTTCAAATCCCATATGCAACTTCGATGTGGCACCTGTCTCGCAAAGCGCACTGTATTGCTTGCCCCCACCCCCTTGTGTCGGCACGAAGGGAATCTTAAGCTATGAATGCATGCCCCCTCCCCCCAACCGAGGTTCACCCTAGCAAAGTGCGAAGTAGCTAGCATCCCCCCTCCTCCCTCGTGTCGGCACGAAGGGAATCCTAAGCTCTGAATGCATCCCCCCAACCGAGGTTCATTCACCTAGCAAAGTGTGAAGTAGCTAGCAGCCCCCCTGACGGTGTCCTGGACTAGGGGGTACTCACCACATCGTCTCCCGACTAGGTGGATTGGACCGAGGACGCCATGGCGGTTCACTCATGAGCCACTTCGGGCAGCCCATGCCGCATACAAGGAGTATTCCACAAGACTTTGTGATCAAGACAAGGACTCCTCTCCACCAACGTATTCGGCTAGGACTCTTGTTATCCTAGGCCTCTGGTGCATTATATAAGCCGAGGCCAGGCTAGTCGCTAGATTATTATTACATTATTCATCATACCCTCAGGCTTTAGACCACAACATATGATCTCGAGGTAGATCAACTCTGTACTTGATACTCCATCAATATAAACAAGAGCATGACATAGGGTTTTACCTCCATCAAGAGGGCTCGAACCTGGGTAAAACATCGTCTCCTTTGTTCCTATTACCTTTGATCCGAGAATCCACAACTCGGGACCCCCTACCCCGAGATCTGCCGGTTTTGACACCGACAATGGTGCTTTCATTGAGAGTTCCGCTGTGAGATCGACAAAGGATCAATGGCTCGCCTGCAGATCAACTGCGACGTCGGCGTCTTCGCCGCCGGCTCGACTAGTCACCTTGGCTTGACCAAAGACTGTGCCCTGCCTCCAATCTTCAGGTTTGTACGAGGGCCTTCATCAAACATCAACTCTTATATCTATCATGATCATGGAGGAATCATCCTTGGAGCTCGGGGGCTCAACGTCAACATTGCCCTCGGGCGACCGTGCTGTTCTTCCGGACAGCAAACTTGTATCCGCTGCCACCACCTCCTTGAGAATCTCTTTGACAATTCCTTCGGTGGAATTGTGAGGAATTGAGTCTAAAACAACCCTGAAAATTTTTGTCACGTTCCGATGGAGCAATCTCCGCCGATCTTCGATATACCGGAGCCCTGTCGAGTCTGGACGGGAATCAGGACGAGTTTAGGGTGTGGTCTCCAGATCCCAGCTCGAAGGTTATTTGGAAGATCCAACCGTTCATGTGCTTAGGAATTTCCATATCTACCACCTCTCAAAAATTCAGCTCGATCCGACCGTTCAAACTCCGAGAACCATCAGATTAGTGCATCACTTTCTGGATATGTTTTCTGCACAAATACGAATCCGACCCGAGATCATCTCTCTTCATGAATGAGATATTGGACAACCATTTTGGAAGAATCTCTCTCTCTCTCTAGGGTATTGTGTTTTGTTTCCGAACACATGCTCACAAATTTTGCTCCTTTTCGGAGGTAATCTTCACCGTCATGCTGGTGTCAAACCAATCCGGCAATATTGCTTCACGGCTGCCGACCTGCACTAGACACGTCGTCGCTTTGTTGAGCCGAGCTCAACTTCTTCAGATCATCATCTTAGCGATCCGAACAAAGAGTTCGGAATCGCAAAGGATAAATCATCACCAACATCGCCACCCTACGGATCACACGAAGCAGGCACACCGGCATCGCCGCATGGTCACTTCATCAAGCCGGCATTGACCGCGTCACAAGTTACGACCTGCGTCGGCATGGCCGCACTGTTGCTTCTTCAAGTCAATGTCCATCACGCCGAACTACTTCAACACCTTGGCTGACATGGCAGCTGCAACGTCTTCTTACCGACCCGCTCCGTCGCCTCGGCTGGACCGAGGGCTTCACCATATCTTCATCAAACCTACTCCGGGGACTTCAACGTCACCAGCCAACCTGCTTCAGCTCATCGGCCGACATGGAGGCTTCGACACCTCGGCTGGATTGGGGACTTTGCTATTTCTTTGTCAACATACTCCGGTGACTCCAGCGTCACCAGCCGACCAGCTTTGTCACGTTAGCTGGACCGGGGGCTTTGCCTCAGCGAGCCAACCTTTGCCAACATCGCCATGCCGTCGCTTTATCGCCCAGCATGCAATGGGTGTGCGGATCGAGTCCCAATTTTGGGTGTCTCCTTTCTTCGGATTGCTACAACAAATAAACCAGGTGCTATTAATCCTAGTAATTTTTGCTTGTTTGGGTTTATTTTTCCTGAGGAATTATTAGTCTGCTTTGTTCCATCATCTGTACATAGGTCTATCAAATGGTCGCGTGCTGGTTCGGCTTTGCCACGCCTTTACCGCATCACGCTGACGCCCTGCATCGACATTGACTTCGGTGCCAGGCCACATATCTTTAAATAAATTATTTTGCGTAAATTAATTACAAGAGGGTTTATATATATATATATATTATTATTATTGTTGGGCTACACTATTTTACATGTGTAGGTAATCGACTTCGACTGCGTCACGTAGTCACTTCGGCAAGCCGACGTCATCGTCCCAATTGGCCTAAATCGGCTCGCGTGATCACCTTGTTGGTCGAATTGTCATACCGACATGTTCGGTTGCCTTGGGACTTCGGCATCGCTGAGGGAGCTCTACCTCATCGAGTGTTCGGCACACATGTCATATTTCTTTTATTACTCACTTTGCATAAATTATTAATCATGCATCTTTTTTTAAAAAATATTATTATTATTATTACTATTATCTCCGGCTTGCACTATCTTCTGTGCACAGCTAAATGATCCGGATTGGGCAGCGCTATCACCTCGGCGTATCGACATACCACGTCACCTCGGCTGGACCGGGGGCTTTGTCATCACTTCATTAACCCACGCCGGGTACTTCGACGTCACACTGCCGGCCTGCATCGGCCGTGCTATGTCGCCACTTCGGAGCATCGAGCTCTTTGCGCTGCCACCTCGGGACCCGCTTGGGGGCTGGGAGCTCATCTCGTCGTAAGCTCGGACCGTGTCATCAATACCGAGCACATTAACTAGCTAAGTCGCTTTCATGCTCAAAAACTTTTAGTTTTCAATTTTGTTTGGTTCAACCAAGAATTATACTTTTTTTGGCAAAAAGTTGTTTCTGAAAAACTCCCTTGTCAAAACTTTGTTTGTGACACACAAATTCAAATACCCTGTTTACTTGGGGGCTTCCTTTATGAAGTCTTTCCTCTTGCATATGATTATACTTGTATGGCTTCATTCCTTGTTCGTGTATTACGCCACAATATGCACCATGTTGACTTAAGTGTTCCACAAGTTGGGTTGCCTTGCTCCTGTGTTTACCCCTACGTTCCCGATTGTTCGACTATGGAGTAAAGGGAGCACCTCTGCGATTGTCACGATCGGGTCATCCGAGATCGGACCTCAGACTGGGTGAAGCCAAAAGCTAGAGCTCATGGTCGGCACACAGCGGAACTCATGGTCGGCACACAACGGAACTCATGAGTACAAAAATCTATTGCACAAGTCTCATAGTAACAATGAGCAACCGAAGAAAGGTATCGATGGGGGAACTATTTTCTTCAAAGATGCTTCTTACACTTCGTCAGTAATATAGCATAAGTTCCTTGAGCGCGCTTTGTCTGTTATAACCTTATGGCCTGATTGCCTGGTTATCAGAGGCACCGTCGATATTCTCGACAGGTGGAGTACATAACACTTTTCGGCCCTTGACCGAAGAGGGAGAAGCTGACGGTCGGTTAAGATGCGTTTAAAAGTTCAGGTGAACACAGATATGATATAAGTACTTCGGTACATACAATCATTCTACATAAAATTATTTTACCCAAGTTTACTGGGGGCTCTTAAAATTTGCATGAGCCATTTTATAGTAAATGTGTTTTCTTCTTGGTCGTTGTAAAGTCTTTTTCTACCGCTCCTTTTTCGACTCGAGTGCATGGTCAATAGCTAGATAGCCTAGATTCTCTCTAAAGCCGCTCGAGTTTAGTTCGCTAAACCGGCCTTGGAGAAGCACTCCGCCTTCAGGATAAGGAGCTTGAAGCCATAGGCTGACCCGGTTGAAGTCTTGAGATCGGATGTGTCATGTTAAAGCACGACAGAAGCACAATTTTTTAAGACCAATTTTCGGATTGGCACCGAACACTTGATCTAGTTCGAACGTCGAGTTTTTACTGAAGTTTTTTGGTTTTCCAAGCCTATGGAACTTTTAAACATTTGTGTGTTTCCAGCATAAGTCTCACAGTGCAACGCCGGACACCTTTAGAGATTCAGCAAAAACATTCTCGGATATTGCTATATATGCATCGGTTTCGAATTGTGTCTTTGGTCAATAGTTGAGTTGCCCGGCTTCTGTGCTTGCCTCCTATGTTCCGCTTTGTTCGGCTAGGTGTGCAAAGGGAGAACCACTGCGATTGTGCTTCCAGCTCGCATGGTTAAGCACCTCAGTGGAGAAAGCCGAAAACTGACTGTCACAATAAGCGTAAACTGGTCAGCGATCCGATGACTATGTTAAATGGCGGTCCGTTCATAACATTGGCCGAAGTGTTTACGGCTTGACCTCGACTGTTGCCGAACACTAACCAGGGGCTTGTAGCTATCTTCCCCAGTTTAAAGCTCCTATGACTAAGTAAAAGTTATAAAGACCGCATATCTGATTGCCTTGTTTCTGCTAACACAACTACCTTCGGGCACCGATACGTCGGCTAAGGGTTGTCTTGTTATTGCGGAAACACCCTGCGTAGTATCTACAAAGGGGTAGAAGCCGACGATGTGCCAATTTCAACTGATAAACGGTCGCAATGGAGTCAAAATGAGTATATATCATGAGCGTTTTTATTCATTATACAAGCATTGGCTTTCGTAATTATTGTTATATAAAGCCATAAATATGCATCAATTTGACTTAAGATTTTGGCCAAGCTGGGTTGCCTGGCTCCTGTGATTACCCCTACGTTCCCGATTGTTCAGCTAGGCGGTAAAGGGAGTACCTCTGTGATTGTTACTACCGGGTCATCTGAGTTAGTACCTCAGACTAGGTGAAGCTGAAAGCTAGCGATCTTAAAGGATATAATTGGTCGGCAACGACAGAAGTGAAAATTTAGGTTCGCTATAGACCACATAGTTCGGGAACTTTCCCCAAACTAAATCCTCAATATTTTCCACCCACATTGATCGGAGGTGAGGTTTCATGATCATGATCAGCATGACAACCCAAAGAAAGGAATCGACAGCGGGACTATTTTCCTTGGAAGATATTTCTTACATTAAAAAGTAATATAACATATCTCTCCGCGTACCTTTGTTTATAAAACTGTATGACCTGATTGCCTTGTTTGTCGTAAATCTTTGCTCTTATAAAAGCTTTATAAAGAAGGATAAACACTCCCCGGCTAGTGGCCGAGGAGGTTGAAGTCGATGGTCGGTCAACAAAGTTTTGTACAATGCGGATCTGAGCATTAATGATGTAAAATACTTGGATACATAGGATCATAAATTGCGAGTAAAGTCGCTTTATTGCAGCTCATCTTCTAAAGACCAAGGGGCACAATCTCGCTGAGACAACCGAGAAACTTACATAAAGCTCTCCCAAATCCCAAGTGGCATCGATTTCCTATCTATTAAGCCCCTTGGGGCCAACCTTGGCGAGCCCAGCTTTCACTGGCTCTAGCTCCTTTAAGATATCTTTATTCTCTTTTCAAGAAGTTTGTGTTAAACACAACAATTTTTTTCTATCAAACGGATATCGATCCTTAATTCGGCCACCCGTGCCCACATTAAGGCTCGGGGGCTACTGGGTTTTGCACTCATTATTTATAAATATTAAAGGGACACATTGATCCCCTGATCTGGTGTTGCCACTCGACCAGTGGCTCAGGGGCTACTGCATTGCCTATTCAATGCAAAAAATTCAAAGTGCTAAGTGTTCGGCATAACCAAACTATGGACAAGCGCGTCTTTGGACGACAATAAATACCATATTGGACTTATCTGACATCAAGCTGATATATCACGATGACTTCTCATGACCCTCTCTCAGGGGTCCGTCCGCTGATCACTATTACCTCTAATATATTACACCGTGTTTCTATTCCTATGTATGCTACAGAGCTAGGAGTTGATCCTCAGGCCGATTCCACGACCTGAGTTTCAGAAACTACTAGGATCGACGGTTTCATATTTTCCTTCAGGTGCATCTCAGATTTTAGGCTAACAGACACATTGAGGGCTACTGGCAATACATCTTGTCAGCAAATAAATTTATACACATCGGAAATAAAATCCCCAAACAATCAGCCCATGGCCGAGGTGCTGAGCCACCTCGGAAGTAGTTCGTCATATAGCTCGGATGCGAGTGGCTGCCTCCTTAGAGGGCATTTCCGGCATTAAGCTCGGCTAAAACTTTTTGAACCAAGGAGTGATCTATGACACCTCGGATATAGTCCGGCGTTGGAGCTCAGATACAGTCCGACGTTGGTGCTCGGCTGCAAAAGATACCTCAAATGCAGTCCGGCATTGGGACTCGGATGCTAGAGGACACCACTGCACGGGAACAACTTCAAACCTGAGGTGCGCGTAAAAATAACAAGGCATTGATAAAGGCCGATAGCTTAAAGGGGCTCCTCGGATACCCGACGTGTAAACTCTTCGGATTTACTTTGGCGATCCTCAAGATCGAAGATGAGAAGATTTGTTGAACCAGCTTTCACGACCGATGACCGGAGATGAATAATAGTTCGGAAGGATCGAGGAGCGTACCCAACTTGAAGACCGGTTCAGGGGGCTACTGACGGTGTCCTAGACTAGGGGGTACTCACCACATCGTTTCCCGACTAGGTGGATCGGGCTGAGGACCGCCATGGCGGTTTACTCATGGGCCACTCCAGGCAGCCCATACCGCATACAAGGAGTATTCCACAAGACTTGATGATCAAGACAAGGATTCCTCTACACCAACGTATTCGGCTAGGACTCTTGTTATCCTAGGCTTCTGGTGCATTATATAAGCCAAGGCCAGGCTAGTCGCTGGAGTATTATGACATTATTCATCATACCCTCAGGTTTTAGAACACAACATATGATCTCGAGGTAGATCAACTCTGTACTTGGTACTCCATCAATATAAACAAGAGCAGGACGTAGGGTTTTACCTCCATCAAGAGGGCCCGAACCTGGGTAAAACATCATCTCCTTTGTTCCTGTTACCATTGATCCGAGAATCGACAGGTCGGGACCCCCTACCTCGAGATCTGCCGGTTTTGACACCGACACCCCCTCCCTTGTGTCGGCACGAAGGGAATCCTAAGCTATGAATGCATCCCCCCCAACCTAGGTTTACCCTAGCAAAGAGCGAAGTAGCTAGCAGGCCCTCCCTCGTGTCGGCACGAAGGGAATCCTAAGCTATGAATGCATGCCCCCCAACCGAGGATCACCCTAGCAAAGTGCAAGTAGCTAGAAGCCACCTCCCTCGTGTCGGTGATACGTCTCCAACGTATCTATAATTTTTGATTGTTCCATGCTATTATATTATCAACTTTGGATGTTTTATATGCATTTATATGCTAGTTTATATGATTTTTTGGGACTAATCTATTAACCTAGAGCCCAATGCCAGTTTCTGTTTTTTCCTTGTTTTAGATTATCGCAGAAAAGGAAAATCAAATGTAGTCCAATTGACCTGAAACTTCACGGAACTTATTTTTGGACCAGAAGAAGCCCACGGAGTATCGGAGATGGACCAGGAGAGTCCTGGGCTGCCCACGAGGGTGGGGGGCGCGCCCACCCCCTGGGCGCGCCCGCTGCCTCATGGACAGCCCGGAGATCCACCAACGTACTTCTTCCTCCTATATATATACCCATATACCCTAAAAACTTCAGGGAGCAGAATAGATCAGGAGTTCCGCCGCCAGAAGCCTCCGTAGCCACTGAAAACCAATCTAGACCCGTTTCAGCACCCTGCCGGAGGGGGAATCCCTCTCCGGTGGCCATCTTCATCATCCCGGCGCTCTCCATGACGAGGAGGGAGTAGTTCACCCTCGGGGCTGAGGGTATGTACCAGTAGCTATGTGTTTGATCTCTCTCTCTCTCTCTCTCTCTCTCTCTCTCTCGTGTTCTTGAGGTGGTACGATCTTGATGTATCGCGAGCTTTGCTATTATAGTTGGATCTTATGATGTTTCTCCCCCTCTACTCTCTTGTAATGGATTGAGTTTTCCCTTTGAAGTTATCTTATCGGATTGAGTCTTTAAGGATTTGAGAACACTTGATGTATGTCTTGCGTGGGATACCCGTGGTGACAATGGGGTATTCTATTGATCCACTTGATGTATGTTTTGGTGATCAACTTGTGAGTTCCGCCCATGAACCTATGCATAGGGGTTGGCACACGTTTTCGTCTTGACTCTCCGGTAGAATCTTTGGGGCACTCTTTGAGGTACTTTGTGTTGGTTGAATAGATAAATCTGAGATTGTGTGATGCATATCGTATAATCATACCCACGGATACTTAAGGTGACATTGGAGTATGTAGGTGACATTAGGGTTTTGGTTGATTTGTGTCTTATGGTGTTATTCTAGTACAAACTCTATGATAGATCGAACGGAAAGAATAGCTTCATGTTATTTTACTACGGACTCTTGAATAGATCGATCAGAAAGGATAACTTTGAGGTGGTTTCATACCCTACCATAATCTCTTCGTTTGTTCTCCGCTATTAGTGACTTTGGAGTGACTCTTTGTTGCATGTTGAGGGATAGTTATATGATCCAGTTATGTTATTATTGTTAAGAGAACTTGCACTAGTGAAAGTATGAACCCTAGGCCTTGGTTCCTAGCATTGCAATACCGTTTACACTCACTCTTATCATTCGTTACCTTGCTGTTTTTATATTTTCAGATTACAAAACCCATTATATACTATCCATATTGCACTTGTATCACCATGTCTTCGTCGAACTAGTGCACCTATACAATTTACCATTGTATTGGGTGTGTTGGGGACACAAGAGACTCTTTGTTATTTGATTGCAGGGTTGCTTGAGAGAGACCATCTTCATCCTATGCCTCCCACGGATTGATAAACCTTAGGTCATCCACTTGAGGGAAATTTGCTACTGTCCTACAAACCTCTACACTTGGAGGCCCAACAACGTCTACAAGAAGAAGGTTGTGTAGTAGACATCAAGCTCTTTTCTGGCGCCGTTGCTGGGGAGGTTAGCGCTTGAAGGTATATCTTTAGATCTTGCAATCGAATCTTTTTGTTTCTTGTTTTAGCACTAGTTTAGTTTATAAAATAAAAATAAAAATGGAATTAAGTTTGCCTCACACGCTTTAACTTTTTAATATCTTTCGTGAGAATGATGGAAAGGAAAATTGTGCCAAAGTGTTAGAGTAAGAATGCATTAAAATGTTTGGCACTAAATATTTGAATGATGAGCATGATTGCAATGTTGTTAGTATGAATTCCTTGAATATTCATGATGCTAATGATATGCAAAGCCACAAGCTTGGGGAAGCTATGTTTGATGAAGATGATATTTTTTGTCCCCCAAGTTTTGATGAGCAAATTTATTATGATGATAGCATGCCTCCTATTTATGATGATTATGTTGATGGAAGTAGTTTCGGAGAGGTCATGACTTTATTTAGTAATGATTCCACTATTCTGGAAGAGGTTCCAATTGATTATGAGAACAAAGTTGCTATCTATGATGAATATTGTGATGACTTGTATGCTATAAAGAATAATGATATCCATGAATCTTGTAATCATGATTTTAGTTTTCAATTGGATTATGCCTCACATGATAATTATTTTGTTGAGTTTGCTCCCACTATTACTCATGAGAAGAAATTCGCTTATGTGGAGAGTAATAAAATTTATATGCTTGTAGATCATGAAAAGAATGCTTTATGTGATGGTTATATTGTTGAATTCATTCATTATTCTACTGAAAAATTATTATTGTTGGGGAACGTAGTAATTTCAAAAAAAATCCTACACACACGCAAGATCATGGTGATGCATAGCAACGAGAGGGGGAGAGTGTGATCTACGTACCCTTGTAGATTGACAACGGAAGCGTTAACTTGGTTGATGTAGTCGTACGTCTTCACGGCCCGACCGATCAAGCACCGAAACTACGGCACCTCCGAGTTCTAGCACATGTTCAGCTCGATGATGATCCCCGGACTCCGATCCAGCAAAGTGTCAGGGAAGAGTTCCGTCAGCACGACGGCGTGGTGACGATCTTGATGTACTACTGTCGCAGGGCTTCGCCTAAGCACCGCTACAATATTATCGACGACTACGGTGGAAGGGGGCACCGCACACGGCTAACAATATGATCACGTGGATCAACTTGTGTCTATGGGGTGCCTCTTGCCTCCGTATATAAAGGATCCAAGGGGGGGTGCGGCCGGCCCTAGTAGGAGGCGCGCAGGAGGAGTCCTACTCCTACCGGGAGTAGGACTCCCCTCCCTTTCCTTGTCCAAGTAGGAGAGGGGGAAGGAAGGGAGAGAGGAGAGGGGGGCGCCGCCCCTCCCTCCTTTTCCAATTCGGACTAGGGGGAGAGGGGGTGCGCGGCCTGCCCTGGCAGCCCCTCCTCTTCTCCACTTTAGGCCCATGAGGCCCATTAACCCCCCCCCCCCGGGGGGGGGTCCGGTAACCCCCCGGTGCTCCGGTTTTATCCGAAACTTCCCCGGAACACTTCCGGTGTCCGAATATAGCCGTCCAATATATCAATCTTTATGTCTCGACCATTTCGAGACTCCTCGTCATGTCCGTGATCACATCCGGGACTCCGAACAACCTTCGGTACATCAAAACGCATAAACTCATACTATAATTGTCATCGAAACCTTAAGCGTGCGGACCCTACGGGTTCAAGAACAATGTAGACATGACCGAGACACGTCTCCGGTCAATAACCAATAGCGGGACTTGGATGCCCATATTGATTCCTATATATTCTACGAAGATCTTTTATCGGTCAGACCGCATAACAACATACGTTGTTCCCTTTGTCATCGGTATGTTACTTGCCCGAGATTCGATCGTCGGTATCCTATACCTAGTTCAATCTCGTTACCGGCAAGTCTCTTTACTCATTCTGTAATACATCATCCCGCAACTAACTCATTAGTTGCAATGCTTGCAAGGCTTCAGTGATGTGCATTACCGAGAGGGCCCAGAGATACCTCTCCGACAATCGGAGTGACAAATCCTAATCTCGAAATACGCCAACCCAACATGTACCTTTGGAGACACCTGTAGAGCTCCTTTATAATCACTCAGTTACGTTGTGACGTTTGGTAGCACACAAAAGTGTTCCTCCGGCAAACGGGAGTTGCATAATCTCATAGTCATAGGAACATGTATAAGTCATGAAGAAAGCAATAGTAACATACTAAACGATCGGGTGCTAAGCTAATGGAATGGGTCATGTCAATCAGATCATTCAACTAATGATGTGATCTCGTTAATCAAATAACAACTCTTTGTCCATGGTTAGGAAACATAACCATCTTTGATTAACGAGCTAGTCAAGTAGAGGCATACTAGTGACACTCTATTTGTCTATGTATTCACACATGTATTATGTTTCCGGTTAATACAATTCTAGCATGAATAATAAACATTTATCATGATATAAGGAAATAAATAATAACTTTATTATTGCCTCTACGGCATATTTCCTTTAGTCCCACTTGCACTAGAGTCAATAATCTAGATTACACAGTAATGATTCTAACACCCATGGAGCCTTGGTGCTGATCATGTTTTGCTCGTGGAAGAGGCTTAGTCAACGGGTCTGCAACATTCAGATCCGTATGTATCTTGCAAATCTCTATGTCTCCCACCTGGACTAGATCCCGGATGGAATTGAAGCGTCTCTTGATGTGCTTGGTTCTCTTGTGAAATCTGGATTCCTTTGCCAAGGCAATTGCACCAGTATTGTCACAAAAGATTTTCATTGGACCCGATGCACTAGGTATGACACCTGGATCAGATATGAACTCCTTCATCCAGACTCCTTCATTCGCTGCTTCCGAAGCAGCTATGTATTCTGCTTCGCATGTAGATCCCGCCACGACGCTCTGTTTTGGAACTGCACCAACTGACAGCTCCACCGTTTAATGTAAACACGTATCCGGTTTGCGATTTAGAATCGTCCGGATCAGTGTCAAAGCTTGCATCAACGTAACCGTTTACGATGAGCTCTTTGTCACCTCCATATACGAGAAACATATCCTTAGTCCTTTTCAGGTACTTCAGGATGTTCTTGACCGCTGTCCAGTGATCCACTCCTGGATTACTTTGGTACCTCCCTACTAGACTTATAGCAAGGCACACATCAGGTCTGGTACACATCATTGCATACATGACAGAGCCTATGGCTGAAGCATAGGGAACATCTTTCATTTTCTCTCTATCTTCTGCAGTGGTCGGGCATTGAGTCTGACTCAACTTCACACCTTGTAACACAGGCAAGAACCCTTTCTTTGCTTGATCCATTTTGAACTTCTTCAAAATCTTGTCAAGGTATGTGCTTTGTGAAAGTCCAATTAAACGTCTTGATCTATCTCTATAGATCTTTATGCCTAATATGTAAGCAGCTTCACCGAGGTCTTTCATTGAAAAAACTCTTATTCAAGTATCCCTTTATGCTATCCAGAAATTCTATATCATTTCCAATCAGTAATATGTCATCCACATATAATATTAGAAATGCTACAGAGCTCCCACTCACTTTCTTGTAAATACAGGCTTCTCCAAAAGTCTGTATAAAACCAAATGCTTTCATCACACTATCAAAGCGTTTATTCCAACTCTGAGAGGCTTGCACCAGTCCATAAATGGATCGCTGGAGCTTGCACACTTTGTTAGCTCCCTTTGGATCGACAAAACCTTCCAGTTGCATCATATACAACTCTTCTTCCAGAAATCCATTCAGGAATGCAGTTTTGACATCCATCTGCCAAATTTCATAATCATAAAATGCGGCAATTGCTAACATGATTCGGACAGACTTAAGCATCGCTACGGGTGAGAAGGTCTCATCGTAGTCAACCCCTTGAACTTGCCAAAACCCTTTTGCGACAAGTCGAGCTTTGTAGACAATAATATTACCGTCGGTGTCAGTCTTCTTCTTGAAGATCCATTTATTCTCAATTGCTTGCCAATCAATGGGCAAGTCAACCAAAGTCCACACTTTGTTCTCATACATGGATCCCATCTCAGATTTCATGGCTTCAAACCATTTTGCGGAATCTGGGCTCACCATCGCTTCTTCATAGTTCGTAGGTTCATCATGATCTAGTAGCATGACTTCCAAAACTGGATTACCGTACCACTCTGGCGCGGATCTCGCTCTGGTTGATCTACGAGGTACAGTAGTATCTTGTTCTGAAGTTTCATGATCATTATCATTAGCTTCCTCACTAATTGGTGTAGGTTTCACAGAAACAATTTTCTGTGATGCACTACTTTCCAATAAGGGAGCAGGTACAGTTACCTCGTCAAGTTCTACTTTCCTCCCACTCACTTCTTTCGAGAGAAACTCCTTCTCCAAAAAGTTTCCGAACTTAGCAAGAAAAGTCTTGCCTTCGGATCTGTGAGAGAAGGTGTCTCCAATAGTCTCCTTTGGATATCCTATGAAGACACATTTCTCCGATTTGGGTTCGAGCTTATCAGGTTGAAGCTTTTTCACATAAGCATCGCAGCCCCAAACTTTCAGAAACGACAACTTTGGTTTCTTGCCAAACCATAGTTCATAAGGCGTCGTCTCAACGGAGTTTGATGGTGCCCTATTTAACGTGAATGCGGCCGTCTCCAAAGCATAACCCCAAAACGATAGGGTAAATCAGTAAGAGACATCATAGATCGCACCATATCTAGTAAAGTACGATTACGACGTTCGGACACACCATTATGCTGTGGTGTTCCGGGTGGCGTGAGTTGCGAAACTATTCCGCATTGTTTCAAATGTACACCAAACTCGTAACTCAAATATTCTCCTCCATGATCAGATCGTAGAAACTTTATTTTCTTGTTACGATGATTTTCAACTTCACTCTGAAATTCTTTGAGCTTTTCAAACGTTTCAGACTTATGTTTCATTAAGTAGATATACCCATATCTGCTTAAGTCATCTGTGAAGGTGAGAAAATAATGATATCCGCCACAAGCCTCAATATTCATCGGACCACATACATCTGTATGTATGATTTCCAACAAATCCGTTGCTCTCTCCATAGTACCGGAGAACGGCGTTTTAGTCATCTTGCCCATGAGGCACGGTTCGCAAGTACCAAGTGATTCATAATCAAGTGGTTCCAAAAGTCCATCAGTATGGAGTTTCTTCATGCGCTTTACAACGATATGACCTAAATGGCAGTGCCACAAATAAGTTGCACTATCATTATCAACTCTGCATCTTTTGGCTTTAACATTATGAATATGTGTGTCACTACTATCGAGATTCAATAAGAATAGACCATTCTTCAAGGGTGCATGACCATAAAAGATATTACTCATATAAATAGAACAACCATTATTCTCTGATTTAAATGAATAACCGTCTCACATCAAACAAGATCTAGATATAATGTTCATGCTTAATGCTGGCACCAAATAACAATTATTTAGGTCTAATATTAATCCCGAAGGTAGATGTAGAGGTAGCGTGCCGACCACAATCACATCGACTTTGGAACCGTTTCCCACGCGCATCGTCACCTCGTCCTTAGCCAATCTTCACTTAATCCGTAGTCCCTGTTTCGAGTTGCAAATATTAGCAACAGAACCAGTATCAAATACACAGGTGCTACTGCGAGCATTAGTAAGGTACACATCAATAACATGTATATCACATATACCTTTGTTCACCTTGCCATCCTTCTTATCCGCCAAATACTTGGCGCAGTTCCGCTTCCAGTGACCAGTCTGCTTGCAGTAGAAGCACTCAGTTTCAGGCTTAGGTCCAGACTTGGGTTTCTTCTCTTGAACAGCAACTTGCTTGCTGTTCTTCTTGAAGTTCCCCTTTTTCTTCCCTTTGCCCTTTTTCTTGAAACTAGTGGTCTTGTTTACCATCAACACTTGATGCTCCTTCTTGATTTCTACCTCCGCAGCTTTCAGCATTGCGAAGAGCTCGGGGATAGTCTTATTCATCCCTTGCATATTATAGTTCATCACGAAGCTCTTGTAGCTTGGTGGCAGTGATTGGAGAATTCTGTCAATGATGCAATCATCTGGAAGATTAACTCCCATTTGAATCAAGTGATTATTATACCCAGACATTTTGAGTATATGCTCACTGACAGAACTGTTCTCCTCCATCTTGCAGCTATAGAACTTATTGGAGACTTCATATCTCTCAATCCGGGCATTTGCTTGAAATATTAACTTCAACTCCTGGAACATCTCATATGCTCCATGACGTTCAAAACGTCGTTGAAGTCCCGGTTCTAAGCCGTAAAGCATGGCACACTGAACTATCGAGTAGTCATCAGCTTTGCTCTGCCAGACGTTCACAACATCTGGTGTTGCTCCAGCAGCAGGCCTGGCACCCAGCGGTGCTTCCAGGACGTAATTCTTCTATGCAGCAATGAGGATAATCCTCAAGTTACGGACCCAGTTCGTGTAATTGCTACCATCATCTTTCAACTTTGCTTTCTCAAGGAACGCATTAAAATTCAACGAAACAACATCACGGGCCATTTATCTAGAATCATACATAAACAAGCAAGATACTATTAGGTACTAAGTTCATGATAAATTTAGGTTCAATTAATCATATTACTTAAAGAACTCCCACTTAGATAGACATCCCTCTAATCCTCTAAGTGATTACGTGATCCAAATCAACTAAACCATGTCCGATCATCACGTGAGATGGAGTAGTTTCATTGGTGAACATCACTATGTTGATCATATCTACTATATGATTCACGCTCGACCTTTCGGTTTCCGTGTTCCGAGGCCATATCTGTATATGCTTGGCTCGTCAAGTATAACCTGAGTATTCCGCGTGTGCAACTGTTTTGCACCCGTTGTATTTGAACGTAGAGCCTATCACACCCGATCATCACGTGGTGTCTCAGCACGAAGAACTTTCACAACGGTGCATACTCAGGGAGAACACTTCTTGATAATTACTGAGAGATCATCTTATAATGCTACCGTCAATCAAAGCAAGATAAGATGCATAAAAGATAAACATCACATGCAATCAATATAAGTGATATGATATGGCCATCATCATCTTGTGCTTGTGATCTCCATCTTCGAAGCACCGTCATGATCACCATCGTCACCGGCGCGACACCTTGATCTCCATCGTAGCATCGTTGTCGTCTCGCCAATCTTATGCTTCCATGACTATTGCTACCGCTTAGTGATAAAGTAAAGCATTATAGCGCGATTGCATTGCATACAATAAAGCGACAACCATATGGCTCCTGCCAGTTGCCGATAACTCGGTTACAAAACATGATCATCTCATACAATAAAATTTAGCATCATGTCTTGACCATATCACATCACAACATGCCCTGCAAAAACAAGTTAGACGTCCTCTACTTTGTTGTTGCATGTTTTACGTGGCTGCTACGGGCTTAAGCAAGAACCAATCTTACCTACGCATCAAAACCACAACGATAGTTTGTAGAGTTGGTGTTGTTTTAACCTTCACAAGGACCGGGCGTATCCACACTCGGTTCAACTAAAGTTGGAGAAACTGTCACCCGCAAGCCACCTATGTGCAAAGCACGTCGGGAGAACCGATCTCGCGTAAGCGTACGCGTAATGTCGGTCCAGTCCGCTTCATCCAACAATACCGCCGAACCAAAGTACGACATGCTGGTAAGCAGTATGACTTATATCGCCCACAACTCACTTGTGTTCTACTCATGCATATAACATCAACATATAAAACCTAGGCTCGGATGCCACTGTTGGGGAATGTAGTAATTTCAAAAAAATTCCTACGCACACGCATGATCATGGTGATGCATAGAAACAAGAGGGGGAGAGTGTGATCTACGTACCCTTGTAGATTGACAACGGAAGCGTTAACTTGGTTGATGTAGTCGTACGTCTTCACGGCCCGACCGATCAAGCACCAAATTGTCGGGGAAGAGTTCTATCAGCACGACGGCGTGGTGACGATCTTGATGTACTACTGTCGCAGGGCTTCGCCTAAGCACCGCTACAATATTATCGAGGACTATGGTGGAAGGGGGCACCGCACACGGCTAAGAATATGATCACGTGGATCAACTTGTGTCTATGGGGTGCCTCTTGCCTCCGTATATAAAGGATCCAAGGGGGGGTGCGGCCGGCCCTAGTAGGAGGCGCGCAGGAGGAGTCCTACTCCTACCGGGAGTAGGACTCCCCTCCCTTTCCTTGTCCAAGTAGGAGAGGGGGAA
>NC_041386.1:12639968-12655263 GCF_002162155.2 Triticum dicoccoides | reverse complement strand
CGGTAACCCCCCTGTGCTCCGGTTTTATCCGAAACTTCCCCGGAACACTTCCGGTGTCCGAATATAGCCGTCCAATATATCAATCTTTATGTCTCGACCATTTCGAGACTCCTCGTCATGTCCGTGATCACATCCGGGACTCCGAACAACCTTCGGTACATCAAAACGCATAAACTCATAATATAACTATCATCAAAACCTTAAGCGTGCGGACCCTACGGGTTCGAGAACAATGTAGACATGACCGAGACACGTCTCCGGTTAATAACCAATAGCGGGACCTGGATGCCCATATTGATTCCTACATATTCTACGAAGATCTTTTATCGGTCAGACCGCATAACTACATACATTGTTCCCTTTGTCATCGGTATGTTACTTGCCCGAGATTCGATCGTCGGTATCCTATACCTAGTTCAATCTCGTTACCGGCAAGTCTCTTTACTCGTTCCATAATACATCATCCCGCAACTAACTCATTAGTTGCAATGCTTGCAAGGCTTCAGTGATGTGCATTACCGAGAGGGCCCAGAGATACCTCTCCGACAATCGGAGTGACAAATCCTAATCTCGAAATACGCCAACCCAACATGTACCTTTCGAGACACCTGTGGAGCTTCTTTATAATCACCCAGTTATGTTGTGACGTTTGGTAGCACACAAAGTGTTCCTCCGGCAAACGGGAGTTGCATAATCTCATAGTCATAGGAACATGTATAAGTCATGAAGAAAGCAATAGCAACATACTAAATGATCGGGTGCTAAGCTAATGGAATGGGTCATGTCAATCAGATCATTCAACTAATGATGTGATCCCGTTAATCAAATAACAACTCTTTGTCCATGGTTAGGAAACATAACCATCTTTTATTAACGAGCTAGTCAAGTAGAGGCATACTAGTGACACTCTGTTTGTCTATGTATTCACACATGTATTATGTTTCCGGTTAATACAATTCTAGCATGAATAATAAACTTTTATCATGATATAAGGAAATAAATAATAACTTTATTATTGCCTCTAGGGCATATTTCCTTCAATTATGAGGGGGGAACATATGCTTGTAGGAATTGCAATAATATCAAGTTTCCTCTCTATATGCTTAAAGTTTCAAAGTTATGCTTGTTTTACCTTCCTATGCAAGTTGATTCTTGTTACCATAAGTTGTTTTATTACAAAATCCCTATGCATAGGAAGTGGGATAGACTTAAATGTGCTAGTCATAATATTCATGATGCTCTCTTTATGTTACAATTCTTATCTTTTAAGTGAGCATCATTGAAAGCATCATGCCTAGCTAGGGGCGTTAACCGATAGCGCTTGTTGGGAGGAAACCCAATTTTATTTTCATTCCTTGCCTTTTGCTCCTGTTTAATATTAAATAATTTATCTAGACTCTGTTTTGGTTGTATTTTCTGTGTTTAATTAGTGTTTGTGCCAAGTAGAACCGTTGGGAAGACTTGGGGAAAGTCTTGTTGATCTTGCTGTAAAAAATAGAAACTTTGGCGCTCACGAGAATTGCTGTCATTTTTTATTGGAGAGTCCTATTTAGTTAATTATTTTTGAAGATGATTAATAGATAATTCCTCACGTTCAGAAATTTATTTTAGAATTTTTGGGGTCCCAGAAGTATATGTTTGATCCAGATTACTACAGACTGTTCTGTTTTTAACAGATTCTGTTTTCTATGTGTTGTTTGCTTATTTTGATGAATCTATGAGTAATATCGGAGGGTATGAACCATAGAGAAGTTGGAATACAGCAGATATTACACTAATATGAATTTAGAATGAGTTCACAACAGTACCTAAGTGGTGTTTTGTTTTCTTTCGCTAACGGAGCTTACGAAGTTTTCTGTTAAGTTTTGTGTTGTGAAGTTTTCAAGTTCTGGGTAAAGATTCGATGGATTATGGAATAAGGAGTGGCAAGAGCCTAAGCTTGGGGATGCACAAGGCACCCCAAGGAAATATTCAAGTACAACCAAGAGGCTAAGCTTGGGGATGCCCCGGAAGGCATCCCCTCTTTCGTCTTCGTTCATCGGTAACTATACTTGGAGCTATATTTTTATTTACCACATGATATGCGTTTTGCTTGGAGCGTCATTTTATTTTATTTAGTTTTGCTTGCTGCTTGAATAAAATACCAAGATATGAAACTCTTAAATATTAGAGAGTCTTCATATTGTTGCATAATTATTTGACTACTCATTGATCTTCACTTATATCTTTCGGAGTAGTTTGTTGTTGCTCTAGTGCTTCATTTATATCTTTTTAGAGCATGGCGGTGGTTTTATTTTGAAGAAATAAATGAACTCTCATGCTTCACTTATATTATTTTGAGAGTCTTTATAACAACATGGTAATTTGCTTTGGTTATGAAATTAGTCCTAATATGATGGGCATCCAAGAGGGATATAATAAAAAACTTCCATATAGAGTGCATTGAATACTATGAGAAGTTTGATACATGATAATTGTTTTGAGATATGAAGATGGTGATATTAGATTCATGCTAGTTGAGTAGTTGTGAATTTGAGAAATACTTGTGTTGAAGTTTGTGATTCTCGTAGCATGCATGTATGGTGAACCGTTATGTGATGAAGTTGGAGCATGATTTATTTATTGATTGTCTTCCTTATGAGTGGCGGTCGGGGACGAGCGATGGTCTTTTCCTACCAATATATCCCCCTAGGAGCATGCGCCTAGTACTTTGTTTCGATAACTAATAGATTTTGGCAATAAGTATGTGAGTTCTTTATGACTAATGTTGAGTCCATGGATTATACGCACTCTCACCCTTCCACCATTGCTAGCCTCTCTAGTATCGCGCAACTTTCACCGGTACCTTAAACCCACCATATACCTTCCCCAAAATAGCCACCATACCTACCTATCATGGCATTTCCATATCCATTCCGAGATATATTGCCATGCAACTTTCCACCGTCCCGTTTATTATGACACGCTCCATCATTGTCATATTGCTTTGCATGATCAGGTAGTTGACACCGTATTTGTGGCAAAGCCATCGTTCATAATTCCTCCATACATGTCACTCTTGATTCATTGCACATCTCGGTACACCACCGGAGGCATTCATATAGAGTCATATCTTGTTCTAAGTATCGAGTTGTAATTCTTGAGTTGTAAGTAAATAAAAGTGTGATGATCATCACTAATAGAGCATTGTCCCAAAAAAAAAGAGAAAGGCCAAATAAAAAAAGGAAGGCCCGAAAAAAGGGCAATACTACTATCCTTTTTCCACACTTGTGCTTCAAAGTAGCACCATGATCTTTATGATAGAGAGTCTCCTATGATATCACTTTCATATACTAGTGGGAATTTTTCATTATAGAACTTGGCTTGTATATTCAAATGATGGCTTCCTCAAAATGCCCTGGGTCTTCGTGAGCAAGTGAGTTGGATGCACACCCATGATGTCTACTACACAATCTTCTTCTTGTAGACGTTGTTGGGCCTCCAAGTGCAGAGGTTTGTAAGACAGTAGCAAATTTCCCTCAAGTGGATGGCCTAAGGTTTATCAATCCGTAGGAGGCGTAGGATGAAGATGGTATCTCTCAAGCAACCCTGCAACCAAATAACAAAGAGTCTCTTGTGTCCCCAACACACCCAATACAATGGTAAATTGTATGGGTGCACTAGTTCGGCGAAGAGATGGTGATACAAGTGCAATATGGATGGTAGATAAAGGTATTTGTAATCTGAAATTATAAAAACAGCAAGGTAACTAATGATAAAAGTGAGCGTAAACGGTATTGCAATGTGTGGAAACAAGGCCTAGGGTTCATACTTTCACTAGTGCAAGTCCTCTCAACAATAATAACATAATTGCATCATATAACTATCCCTCAACATGCAACAAAGAGTCACTCCAAAGTCACTAATAGCGGAGAACGAACGAAGAGATTATGCTGGGTATGAAACCACCTCAAAGTTATTCTTTCCAATCAATCCGTTGGGCTATTCCTATAAGTGTCACAAACAGCCCTAGAGTTCGTACTAGAATAACACCTTAAGACACAAATCAACCAAAACCCTAATGTCACCTCAAGTATCCGTGGGTATGATTATACAATATGCATGACACAATCTCAGATTCATCAATTCAACCAACACATAGGACCTCAAAGAGTGCCCCAAAGTTTCTACCGGAGAATCACGACGAAAACGTGTGCCAACCCCTATGCATAGGTTCATGGGCGGAACCCGCAAGTTGATCACCAAAACATACATCAAGTGAATCACGTGATATCCCATTGTCACCATAGATACGCACGACAAGACATACATCAAGTGTTCTCAAATCTTTAAAGACTCAATCCGATAAGATAACTTCGAAGGGGAAACTCAATCCATTACAAGAGAGTAGAGGGGGAGAAGAAACATAAGATCCAACTATAATAGCAAAGCTCGCGATACATCAAGATCGTGCCAAATCAAGAACATGAGAGAGAGAGAGATCAAACACATAGCTACTGGTACATACCCTCAGCCCCGAGGGAGAACTACTCCCTCCTTGTCATGGAGAGCATCGGGATGATGAAGATGGCCACCGGAGAGGGATTGCCCCCTCCGGCAGGGTGCCGGAACGGGTCTAGATTGGTTTTCAGTGTCTACGGAGGCTTCTGGCGGCGGAACTCCCGATCTATTGTGCTCCCTGATCGTTTTAGGGTATATGGAGGTATATAGGAGGAAGAAGTACGTCCGGGGGCCACGAGGGGCCCACGAGGGTGGAGGGCGCGCCCAGGAGGGGTGGGTGCACCCCCCTGCCTAGTGGCTTCCTCGTTGCTTCACTTACGTTCACTCCAAGTCTCCCGGGTTGCTTTCCTTCCAAAAATAAGTTCCGTGAAGTTTCAGGTCAATTGGACTCCGTTTGATTTTCCTTTTCTGCGATACTCTAAAACAAGGAACAAACATAAACTGGCACTGGGCTCTGGGTTAATAGGTTAGTCCCAAAAATAATATTAAAGTGTTTAATAAAGCTCATAAACATCCAAAATAGATAATATAATAGCATGGAACAATAAAAAATTATAGATACGTTGGAGATGTATTAGCATCCCCAAGCTTAAGTCCTGCTCGTCCTCGACTAGGTAAATGATAAAAACAGAATTTTTGATGTGGAATGCTACCTAACATATTTATCCATGTATTTCTCTTTATTGTAGCAAGAATATTCAGATCCATAAGATTCAAGACAAAAGTTTATTATTGACATAAAAATAATAATACTTGAAGCATACTAACTAAGCAATCATGTCTTCTCAAAATAACATGGCCAAAGAAAGTTCATCCCTACAAAATCATATAGTTTGGTCATGCTCCATTTTCGTCACACAAGAATGCTCTCATCATGCACAACCCCGATGACAAGCCAAGCAATTGTTTCATACTTTAGTAATCTCAAACTTTTTTCAACTTTCACGCAATACATGAGCGTGAGCCATGGATATAGCACTATGGGTGGAACAGAATATAATGAGGGGGTTATGTGGAGAAGACAAAAAGGAGAAAGTCTCACATTGACGCGGCTAATCAATGGGCTAGATGCCGTTCAATTGATGTCAATGAAAGGAGTAGGGATTTCCATGCAACGGATGCACTAGAGCTATAAATGTATGAAAGCTCAACAAAAGAAACTAAGTGGGTGTGCATCCAACTTGCTTGCTCACGAAGACCTAGGGCACTTGAGGAGGCCCATTGTTGTAATATACAAGCCAAGTTCTATAATGAAAAATTCCCACTAGTATATGAAAGTGACAAAACAAGAGACTCTCTATCATAAAGATCATGGTGCTACTTTGAACCACAAGTGTGGAAAAAGGATAGTAGCATTGTCCCTTTTATTTTTTTAATTTTTTTTATTTGGCCCCTTTTTTATTTGACCTTTCTTTTTTTCTTTTTTTATTTGGCCTTTCTTTTTTATGGTGTTTCTCTTTTTTTGGGAACAATGCTCTATTAATGATGATCATCACACTTCTATTTACTTACAACTCAAGAATTACAACTCGATACTTAGAACAAGATATGACTCTATATGAATGCCTCCGACGGTGTACCAGGATTGCGATGAATCAAATGTGACATGTATGAAAAATTATGAACGGCGACTAAGGGAGTCCTGGATTAGAGGGTCTCCGGATAGCTGGACTATATCCTTTGGCCGGACTGTTGGACTATGAAGATACAAGATTGAAGACTTCGTCCCGTGTCCGTATGGGACCCTACTTGGCGTGGAAGGCAAGCTAGGCAATACAGATATGTATATCTCCTCCTTTGTAACCGACCTTGTGTAACCCTAGCCCCCTCAGGTGTTTATATAAACCAGAGGGTTTTAGTCCATAGGAAAACATACAATCATACCATAGGCTAGCTTCTAGGGTTTAGCCTCTTTGATCTCGTGGTAGATCAACTCTTGTACTACTCATATTATCAAGAATAATCAAGCAGGACGTAGGGTATTACCTCCATCAAGAGGGCCCGAACCTGGGTAAACATCGTGTCCCCTTCCTCTTGTTACCATCTGCCTTAGACGCACAGTTCGGGACCCCCTACCGGAGATCTGCCGGTTTTGAAACCGACGTTGGTGCTTTCATTGAGAGTTCCACTGTGCCGTCACCATAAGGCTCGATGGCTCCTTCGATCATTGGTAACGATGCGGTCCAGGGTGAGGTTTTTCTCCCCTGAGAGATCTTCGTATTTGGCGGCTTCGCACTGCGGGCCAATTCGCTTGGCCATCTGGAGCAGATCGAGAGCTACGCCCCTGGCCATCAGGTCAGATTTGGAAACTTGAACTACACGGCCGACATCCGCGGAGACTTGATCTTCGACGGATTCGAGCCCATGTCAGACGCACGACACAGTCGCGATGAGCATGACGCAACTCTGCCGTCGGACAATGTTCGGGAGATCGCATCCGCAACCACTCCGGCCTTCAATCTGCGGCAAGTCACGCCATTCGAGAGCGGAGGGATGGACCCCGACATGGAGGCCACACTCTCAGTGCCTATAGAGTCGGATACTGACTTCACCCCTTACGAGAGCCATGTCAACGAACCAATGGATTCATCGCCGGCCACGGACTCCGAGCCGCTCACATCCGCGCCCGTCGAGTCCGACTGGGCGCCTATCATGGAGTTCACCTCCGCGGATATCTTTCAGCAGTCACCTTTTAGAGATGTGCTAAATTCATTAAGGTCTCTCTCCCTGTCAGGAGAACCTTGGCCAAACTATGTCCGGCTAGAATGGGATGCGGACGATGAAGAAATTAGCTGCCCACCCACCACCCACTTAGTAGCCACTGCCGACGACTTAACCGACATGCTCGACTTGGACTCCGAAGACTTTGACGGTATGGACGACGAAGCCAGAGACGAACAGGAACCACCGCCCTCAGGGCGCTGGACCGCCACCTCATCATATGATATATACATGGTGGACACCCCCAAGGAAGGCAATGGCGATAAGACAGCGGAGGATGACCCCTCCAAGAAGAAACCCAAGCGCCGACGTTAGCGACGCCGCTCTAAGTCCCGCCACAGCAAGAGCAGTGATACCGGCACAGGAGATAATAACACTCCGGATAGCGCCGAAGACAACAACAATCCCAAGGACGAACAAGCTAGCCCTCCAGAGCAGACAGCAGATGGAGAACCGGAGGAGGACAATTACATGCCTCCCTCCGAAGACGAGGCGAGCCTCGGCGACGACGAGTTTATCGTGCTTGAGGACCCCGTCGAGCAAGAGAGCTTCAAGCACCGGCTTATGGCCATGGAAAATAGCCTTAAGAAAAAACAGCAACAACTTCAGGCTGATCAAGACTTTCTAGCGGATAGGTGGACCGAAGTCCTTGCGGCCGAGGAGCATGAACTCGAGCGCCCGTCCAAGAGTTACCCAAAATGCAGGTTGCTACCTCATCGAGGAAGCATTGAAACCTCATTCACCAGTGTACGATGCGGCTGACCGGCCACTACATGGCCGAGCCAGAGAGGCGTTTCAGCCTAAAGTTCAGACCGCACCCCGTCGCCACTCAGTCAAAAATATTAAGGCCCGGGGCAACACAGAGGACCTACGAGACATCTTGGACAGTAAGGCGAAAATCGCAAGGTCAATATACGGGACACGGGCACATGCGCCTACACGGGACGATGATCGTCGCGTCGAATACACCAAGAGTAAATCCGGCCGGGCGAATACAGCAGACAAGACTCCTACGAACTACGTCGGGATATAGCCCGGCACAGAGGTGCCCCACCCCCCCTATGCTTCACTGATGAAGTTATGAATCATGAATTCCCGGAGGGTTTCAAACCCATAAATATCGAATCATATGATGGCACAACAGATCCCGCTGTATGGATTGAGGATTTCCTCCTTCACATCCACATGGCCCGCGGTGATGATCTACATGCCATCAAGTACCTCCCACTAAAACTCAAAGGACCAGCTCGGCATTGGTTGAATAGCTTGCCAGCAGATTCCGTCGGCAGTTGGGAGGATCTGGAAGACGCATTTCTTGACAACTTCCAGGGCACTTATGTGCGGCCACCGAATGCTGATGACTTGAGCCACATAACCCAGCAGCCAGGGGAATCGGCCACACAATTCTGGACACGATTTCTGACTAAGAAAAATCAAATTGTAGACTATCCAGATGCAGAGGCCCTAGCGGCATTCAAGCATAACATCTGTGACGAGTGGCTCGCCCGCCACCTCGGCCAGGGGAAGCCGAAATCTATGGTAGCCCTCACGACACTCATCACCCGCTTTTGCGCCGGCGAGGACAGCTGGCTGGCTCGCAGCAACAACACAACAAAGAATCCGGATACCTCGGATACCAAATATGTTAATGGTAGGCAGCATCATAATAGACCAAAGCGCCGCAATAACGGTGATAACACCGAAGATACGACAGTCAATGCCAGATTCAAAGGCTCTAGATCCAGTCAGCGGAAAAAGCCATTCAAAAGAAATACTCCGGCTCCGTCCAGTCTAGATCGCATACTGGATCGCTCGTGTCAAATCCACGGCACCCCCGACAAGCCAGCCAATCACACCAACAGAGAATGCTGGGTGTTCAAGCAGGCCGGCAAGTTAAATGCCGAAAACAAGGACAAGGGGCTGCATAGCGATGATGAGGAGGAGCCCCGGCCGCCAAACACAGGAGGACAGAAGGGGTTTCCTCCACAAGTGAAGATGGTGAACATGATATATGCAACCCACATTCGCAAGAGGGAGCGGAAGCGTGCACTAAGGGACGTCTATGCGATGGAGCCCGGCGCCCCAAAGTTCAACCCATGGTCTGCTTGCCCGATCACCTTCGATCGCAGGGATCACCCCACTAGCATCCGTCATGGCGGATCCGCCGCAATGGTCCTAGACCCTATCATTGACAGATTTCACCTCACTCGAGTCCTTATGGACGGCAGCAGAAGCCTGAACATGCTTTATCAAGATACAGTGCGAAAAATGGGTATCGATCCCTCGAGGATCAAACCCAGCAAAACCACCTTTAAAGGCGTCATCCCAGGTGTAGAGGCCCATTGCACATGCTCAATCACACTGGAAGTGGTCTTCGGATCACCGGATAACTTCCGAAGCAAAGAGTTAATCTTCGACATCGTCCCGTTTCGCAATGGCTATCATGCACTGCTCGGACGAACAACATTTGCAAAATTCAATGCAGTGCCGCATTACGCATACCTCAAGCTCAAGATGCCAGGACCTCACGGGGTCATAACAATAAATGGAAACACAGAACACTCGCTCTGTTTGGAAGAGCACACTGCGGCCCTTGCAGCAGAGGCACAAAGCAGCCTGTTCAGGCAGACCACTCATTCGGTGTCACGGCCCCCGGACACCTTCAAGCGAGTCCGGAACAAGCTGCAACAGGATCGCCTGGCACTTCGGCCCCCGTCCCGGTCCTAGTGAAGCGACGAAATCCGTGCTACGCGTACATAACTACGCATTAAAAATACCATGGACATAGGCGGGGGCACGATCAGGACACGCCCTGCATTGTGGCTTAACCACACTAGGGGTTCTATACCTTTGACATTCCTTTTCTCTTTTAGGGCCTAACTCTCTAGAAGCCCTTTCCGGCAGTACGATTTCCGGAGACATTCCGGAAGCAACAACCAAGGCGGCAAGAAGCTAAGATGAACACGGGAACCGCCAGGTGGTCTCTAGTAATAATTGATATACCCGCTTTTCACTATTTTATGCATAGCTTGCCCGGGGATAGGACATTTCGAATTGTCCTACTTTATGCTTATTGCACTACTTGTACCAAGTATGCTTCGACGTATCATTTAAATAACAATGCATATCATTAATCTGTCATTGCATTATTTAAGTTTTTCTCTTTCTCTTATATGTCCATTTACGACAATCCGCACCCGCACGTTCGGGTACGGTCAGTACGCCAGGGGCTCTCGTTTACCCCATAATACGGCGCAAGAAGTCCGAACACTTTCGACAGTGCGGCACCCCAAACTTATAGCATTATATGCATAAGCTCCGAATCATGTCTTTGGTCAAATGTTGGGTTGCCCAGCTCCCATGCTTTGGTACCTTACGTTCCGCTATATCGGCTAAGGTAGTAGTGGGAGAACTACTGCGATTGTGTCCCGGTTCTTCCGGATGAGCACCTCAGTAGAGAAAGCCAAAAACTGACTGTCATGATAAGGCGAGAGACTGGTCGCTGTTCGAGAGGTCTCAAGTCCTTAAAGACGTTTTCCGCTTCGGGCGAGGAGTCGGCCTTGTCCGGCTTAGGCGTGTATAGCGCCCCAAATTCGGCCCTCCGGATAACAGGGGCTTCACCAAAAATTTAAAATCATAGTCTTCTATGGCTAAGTGCGAGTGATAAAGCATTATCGTCCGATTGCCTGGTTCGTTGCGCTGAACACCTCCCTTGAAGGACCCAAAATTGGGGTAAAGAGTGTTCAGATTTATCCCGAACACCCCAGTACTAGTTACATGGGCGTAGAAGCCAACGACTGGCCAACTCTCAGATTTTATAAACGGCCGCACAGAAGGTAATATTTTAAATTAAGAAAGTGTCGCATGGAACAAACAAACTCGTTTCATATTACAGGACCACAAGAGCATGTTCATTCAAAAATTACATCCTTGGCACACTCATCTGCCACTAAGCGGGAACCCTTTAGGACACTCTCATAGTAATTCTCGGGGCAGCGATGCTCCTTGCCCTCCGGCGGCCCCTCCTTCACCAGCTTCACGGCGTCCAGCTTTGCCCAGTGCACCTTCGCCCGGGCAAAAGCCCTACGTGCACCCTCGATGCAGACGGACCGCTTGATGACTTCAAGTCATGGGCGGGCTTCCACAAGCTGTCTCACTAGACCGAAGTAGCTGCCGGACAGGGGCTCGCCAGGCCACATCCGGACTATAAGGCCCTTCATGGCATGTTCGGCCGCCTTGTGAAGTTCGACCAACTGCTTCAGCTGGTCACTCAAGGGCACGGGGTGTTCGGTCCAAGTATACTAAGACCAGAACAACTTCTCCGTTGAGCTCCCCTCCTCAGCCCCGTAAAACTCCGCGGCATCTAGTACACTTCGGGGAAGATCTGCAAACGCTCCTGGAGAGCTCCGAACTCGGGTAAGAAAAAGGAAAGTCTCCTTCACGTGTTTGCTTTGAATAATGAATGCCTTACCCGCTGCTATCTTCTTCACCGCATCAATCTCCTAGAGGGCGTTGTGGGCTTCAGCCTTGGCGCTCCGAACGCTTTCAAGCGCCTGCGCGAGCTCGGACTCTCGTGTCTTACAGTCAAGCTCCAAGGACTCGTGCTTTTTGGCGAGAGCCTCGAGCTCTTGCTGCACCTTGCCTACTCGGGCTTCTTGCTTCTCCCATTCAATACGTTATTTGGCCACTTTGTCTTCGGCCTCGGACAACGCCTTCCTTAGGGTCTCCACCTCGGTCGTGGCCCCTGACAAATTCATGATGATCCTATTACTTTACACCCGAACTTCTTTTTAACTATATAGACAGGGGTATTTCTTACCTTTGCTCTCTTCGAGCTGCCTCTTGGTAAGGCCGAGCTCGTCCTCGGACCGCTTCAGGTCCTGCTTCAGCACAGAGACCTCCGTAGTACGTGCGGCAGCAGCCAGCAGTGAAGCCTGCACATACACATAGACATAATCTAATTAGACTCCTGAGTCATCATTCGATCCTCTATTCGGCTTTTCTTCGCGAACGCCGAACAGAGCATCAGGTGGTACTATCTATGCGGTAATATTTTCTTATATTTTGATTGCTTACCTCAAAGCCTGTTAGGAGGCTGGCGCGAGCTTCGGTCAGTCCGTTTTTGGCGGACTGAACTTTCTCGACCACCACACTCATGATAGTGCGGTGCTCTTCTTCGATGGAAGCACTGCGAAGCGCTTCCAGCAGGTTATCCGGTGCCTCTGGTTGGACAGAGGACACCAGCACGGATGGTTGGCCCCCCTTGACGGGGGAGCGCCTGCTGGAGTCCGGAACAATCGAAGGTTCCGGCGCAGTATCCGGCTGGGGCCCGAACTCGAGGCCCGTAGGAGCCTCGCTCCCTTGGTACCCAGGTTCCGGGAAGTCGCCGCGAGGCGGCCCCAGGACCACCTCCCCTTGGCTCGGTGCCTTTTGAGACAACACCTCGGCGTTGTCCATAGGGTGAGGAGTGGAAGCGGTCGGAAGAGAATCGCTGTTCATATCCGACGAGTCCAAAGAGCCGCTCGACGAGGGTATGTCGAGATGAGCTCGGAACGGACTGCATAATCATGTTCGGCATGAGGAAAGGCAGTACAATAAAACATACCATGAAGTACTATGGTGTCCGGACACTTAGGACTTCGCCAGGGGCTTGTCCCTGGGTAGCCACTCATCGCCGCTGTCGGCGGTCGTCGTGGCACAGTCCGGAGGGAGGGTTCTTCCCTTCTTGGACCCTTCGGCCTCCCCGGATGGGTCGGCCTTCCTTTTCTTGTCTCCCTTGCTGGGGGGGGGGGAACTTTTCTCCTCCTCCTCGTTTCCATGGGAGGAGTGCGCGTCGGAGTCATCGGACGATGAGTCCGATACAACCTTGCACCGGAGACCCTTTCGGTTCCCCGTGGCCGTCTTCTTGGCCTTCTTTGCCGGCACCTCGTAAGGTGCCGGAGTCAGCATCTTCGTTAGAAGAGCGTCTGCAGGATCTTCGGGCAGGGGGGCTGGATAGTCAAGCTACTCTGTTGTCTCTATCCAGTCCTGTCAATGACATGGAAGCTTATATCCAGCACATAACTAAACCGGGGCAAATAAATACCCTGAGAGATATAAAAGCCTACCAAATGGGCACGACGCTTTGCGCTGAGTCCGTGGTCCTTGGTGAGGGAGGGAGGCATCTCGGCGCCCTTGAACAACACCCTCCAGACGTCCTCGTGCGTCATGTCGTAGAGCTCTCACACCGTCTGGTGCTGTGCCGAGTTGAACTCCCACAAAACAAATGCCCGTTGTTGGCATGGAAGGATCCGGCAGAGGAGCATGACCTGGACCATGTTGACGAGCTTGATTTTCTTGCCCGTCATGTTCTGGATGCAGGTCTGGAGTCCGGTCAGCTCTACCGGAGAACCCCAGGACAGGCCCTTCTTTTTCCAGGAGGTGAGCCGCGTGGGGATTCCGGATCGAAATTTGGGGCCGCCACCCAGTTGGAGTCGCGCGGCTCGGTGATGTAGAACCACCCCGATTGCCATCCCTTTATGGTATCCACCTAGGTACCCTCGAGCCAAGTGACATTGGGCATCTTGCCCACCGGGGCGCCTGCGCATTCTGCTTGCTGGCCTCCCACCACCTTCGGTTTGATATTGAAGGTTTTCAGCCATAGGTCGAAGTGGGGCCTGATGCGGAGGAAGGCCTCGCACACGACGATAAATGCCGAGATGTTGAGGATAAAGTTGGGGCCAGATCATGGAAATCCAACCCGTAGTAGAACATGAGCCCGTGGACAAATGGGTGGAGAGGAAATCCAAGTCCGCGAACGAAATGGGAAAGAAAAAACTACCCTCTCATGGGGTTCGGGAGTTGGGACGATCTGCCCCGCATTCGGCAGCCGGTGCATGATATTCGCAGGTAGGTATCCGGCCTCCCGTAACTTTTTGATGTTTCCCTCCATGACGAGGAAGCCATCCACTTGCCTCCTGCTCTAGACATGCTTGGAGTGGTTCTACAAGAAGGACGCGAGCTTGGGCGCTAGAGCTCGAGTGTGCGGGAATGGGAAAGCGAGAAGGAAGAAGGCGTGGGTGAAAAAAGTAGATCTTTGTCCCTTTTATAAGGGCGGAGGAGGCGATGAGTCTCCCCACTTGCCTGGCAAAACCACTTATTCCCCAGGCGTCGTAATTGATGGTGCGGTTGGGTTACCCACGTCCATATTGATGAGAATCCCGTGATAAGGGGAACATGATCTCTGCTTTGACAAGACGTATCAAGAAAACCGCCTCGCGATATGTGCGGAGCTGGTTGAGAAAAGCAGTTCGAATAATAACCGGGCCATGAAGTGATGTCATACTATCAAAACATGTCAGCAGATTGGATTTATGGAAGTATTATTCTCTCTACGGTGGTATATGGAACTTATTTTACAGGGTCGGACACTGTCTTTGCATTCAAACTCTTCGATGGTGTATTCGGAGGAGGAACCCGTCTTGCAATGCCGAAGACAACACTGCGCGCCGGACTCATCGTCATTGAAGCCTGGTTCAGGGGCTACTGAGGGAGTCCTGGATTAGGGGGTCTCCGGACAGCCGGACTATATCCTTTGGCCGGACTGTTGGACCATGAAGATACAAGATTGAAGACTTCATCTCGTGTTCAGATGGGACTTCACTTGGCGTGAAGGCAAGCTAGGCAATGCGGATATTCGTATCTCCTCCTTTGTAACCGACCTTGTGTAACCCTAGCCCCCTCCGGTGTCTATATAAACCAGAGGGTTTTTAGTCTGTAGGAGGACAGACAATCATACCATAGGCTAGCTTCTAGGGTTTAGCCTCTCTGATCTCATGGTAGATCTGCTCTTGTAATACTCATATCATCAAGAACAATCAAGCAGGACGTAGGGTTTTACCTCTATCAAGAGGGCCCGAACCTGGGTAAAACATCGTGTCCCCTACCTCCTGTTACCATCCGCCTTAGACGCATAGTTGGGGACCCCCTACCCGAGATCCGCCGGTTTTGACACCGACACCCCCCCAACCGAGGTTCACCTAGCAATGTGCGAAGTAGCTAGTAGCCCCCCTCCCTCGTGTCGGCACGAAGGGAA
>NC_041386.1:12620875-12639462 GCF_002162155.2 Triticum dicoccoides | reverse complement strand
TCAGTTGGCAAATAAACACCCTAAGATATGTAAAAACCTACCGGATTGGCGTGGCGCTTTGCGCTGAGTCCGCGGTCCTCAGTGAGGGAGGGAGGAATCTCGGCGCTCTTGAACAGCACCCTCCAGACGTCCTCGTGCGTCATGTCATAGAGCTCTCACAGTGTCTGGTGCTTGGCCGAGTCGAACTCCCACAAAACAAATGCCCGTCGTTGACATAGGAGGATCCGGCGGAAGAGCATAACTTGGACCATGTTGCCAAGCTTGATTTTCTTGTTCGTCATGTTCTGGATGCAGGTCTGGAGTCCGGTCAGCTCTACCGAAGAACCCCAGGACATGCCCTTCTTTTTCCAGGAGGTGAGCCGCGTGGGGATTCCAGATCGAAATTTGGGGGCCGCCACCCAGTTGGAGTCGCGCGGCTCGGTTATGTAGAACCACCCCGATTGCCACCCCTTTATGGTATCCACATAGGTGCCCTTGAGCCAGGTGACATTAGGCATCTTGCCCACCATGGCGCCTCCGCACTCTGCTTGCTGGCCTCCCACCACCTTTGGTTTGACGTTGAAGGTTTTTGGCCATAGGCCGAAGTGGGGCCTGATGCGGAGGAAGGCCTCGCACACGACGATAAACGCCAAGATGTTGAGGATGAAATTGGGGGCCAGATCATGAAAATCCAACCTGTAGTAGAACATGAGCCCGCGGACAAACGGGTGGAGAGGAAACCCCAGTCCACAGACAAAATGGGTAAGAAAAAATACCCTCTCATGGGGTTCAGCGTTGGGACGATCTGCCCCGCATTTGGCAGCCGGTGCGCGATATTCGCAGCTAGGTATTCGGCTTCCCGTAACTTTTTGATGTTCTCCTCCGTGACGGAGGAAACCATCCACTTGCCTCCTGCTCCAGACATGCTTGGAGTGGTTTGAGAAGAAAAATGCGAGCTTGGGCGCTAGAGCTCGAGTGTGCCGGAATGGGTAAGCGAGGAGGAAGAAGGCGTGGGTGAAAAGAGTAAATCTTCGTCCCTTTATAAGAGCGGAAGAGGCGATGTGTTTCCCCACTTGCCAGGCGAAACCGCTTATTCCCCAGGTGCCGTAATTGATGGCGCGGTTGGGTTACCCACGTCTGTATTGATTAGAATCCCATGATAAGGGGAATATGATCTCTGCTTTGACAAGACGTGTCAAGAAAACCGCCTCGCGATATGTGCGGAACTGGTTGAGAAAAGCGGTTCGAATAATAACCGGGCCATGGCGTGATGTCATGCTGTCAAAACGTGTCAACAGATTAGATTTGTGGAAATATTATTCTCTCTGCGGTGGTATGTGGAACTTATTTTGTAGGTTCGGACACTGTCCTTGTATTCAAACTCTTCCATGGTGTATTCGGAGGAGGAACCCGCCTTGCAATGCTGAAGACAACACTGCGCCGGACTCGTCATCATTGAAGCCTGGTTCAGGGGCTACTGAGGGAGTCCTGGATTAGGGGGTCTCCGGACAGCCGGACTATATCCTTTGGCCAGACTGTTGGACTATGAAGATACAAGATTGAAGACTTCGTCCCGTGTCCGGATGGGACTCTACTTGGCGTGGAAGGCAAGCTAGGCAACACGGATATGTATATCTCCTCCTTTGTAACCGACCTTGTGTAACCCTAGCCCCGTCCGGTGTCTATATAAACCGGAGGGTTTTAGTCCGTAGGACAACATACAATCATACCATAGCCTAGCTTCTAGGGTTTAGCCTCTTTGATCTCGTGGTAGATCTACTCTTGTACTACCCATATCATCAATATTAATCAAGCAGGACATAGGGTTTTACCTCCATCAAGAGGGCCCGAACCTGGGTAAACATCGTGTCCCCTGCCTCCTGTTACCATCCACCTTAGACGCATAGTTCGGGATCCCCTACCCGAGATCCGCCGGTTTTGACAGCGATAGTGGCTTTGCCACAAATACGATGTCAACTACATGATCATGCAAAGCAATGTGACATAATAAATGGAACGGTGGAAAGTTGCATGGCAATATATCTCGGAATGGCTATGGAAATGCCATAATAGGTAGGTATGGTGGTTATTTTGAGGAAGATATAAGGAGGTTTATGTGTGAAAGAGCGTATCATATCACGGGGTTTGGATGCACCGGCGAAGCTTGCGCCAACTCTCAATGTGAGAAAGGGCAATGCATGGTACCGAAGAGGCTAGCAAGGATGGAAGGGTGAGAGTGTGTATGATCCATGGACTCAACATTAGTCATAAAGAAGTCACATACTTATTGCAAAAATCTACGAGTCATTAAAAACCAAGCACTACGCACATGCTCCTAGGGGGATAGATTGGTAGGAAAAGACCATCGCTCGTCCCCGACCGGCACTCATAAGGAAGACAATCAAATAACACCTCATGTTTCAAATTTGTTACATAACGTTTACCATACGTGCATGCTACGGGACTTGCAAACTTAAACACAAGCATTTCTAAAATTCACAACTACTCAACTAGCACGACTTTGATATTATTACCTCCATATCTCAAAACAATCATCAAGTATCAAACTTCTCTTAGTATTCAAGGCACTTATATGAAAGTTTTTATTATATCCCTCTTGGATGCCCATCATATTAGGACTAATTTCATAACCAAAGCAAATTACCATGTTGTTATAAAGACTCTCAAAATAATATAAGTTAAGCATGAGAGTTCATCTATTTCTATAAAATAAAACCACCACTGTGCTCTAAAAAGATATAAGTGAAGCACTAGAGCAACAACAAACTACTCCGAAAGATATAACTGAAGATCAATGAGTAGTTGAATAATTATGCAACTATGTGAAGACTCTCTAACATTTAAGAATTTCAGGTCTTGGTATTTTATTCAAACAGCAAGCAAAGCAAAATAAAATGACATTCTAAGAATAGCAAACATCATGTGAAGAAGCAAAAACTTAGGATCAGCCGAAACTAACCGATAGTTGTTGAAGAAGAAAGGTGGGATGCCAACCGGGGCATCCCCAAGCTTAGACGCTTGAGACTTCTTGAAATATTATATTGTGATGCCTTGGGAATCCCCAAGCTTGAGCTTTTGTGTCTCCTTAATTCCTCTCATATCACGGTCTCCCTAAATCTCAAAAGCTTCATCCACACAAAACTCAACAAGACTCGTGAGATAAGTTAGTATAAACCATTGAAAAAACCTTATCATACTCTACTATAGCAAATCACTAAAATTATTATTCAAAATTTCATACTAAATGCCTCTGCATATTTAATAGTACTATCCTCAAATAGAATCATTAAAGAAGCAAACATATGCAAACAATGCAAACATAACAGCAATCTTCCTAAAGTGGACAGTCTGTAAAGAGTGCAAATAGATCCATACTTCCCTAACTACAAAAATTATGAAATAAAATTCCCACTCTAGTAAATTTATCAGAGCTTAATATGCAAAAGGTTTCAACATTTTATCACATTCTGACTTTTCTAGGGAATTTTTGCAACAGCGGTAAACTTTCTGTTTTCAAACAGCAACATGAAGACTTGTAAAATAGGCATAGTAAAGGATATCAATGCCACTTTTATTGAAATAAAAGATGCTAAACATTGTTCTAAATAACAGCAAGAAAATCCTAACAAAATAAATTGACGCTCCAAGCAAAACACATATCATGTGGTGAATAAAAATATAGCTCCAAGTAAAGTTACCGATGAACGAAGACGAAAGAGGGGATGCCCAGGGCATCCCCAAGCTTAGGCTCTTGTCTATGATTGAATATTACCTTGGGGTTCCTTGGGCATCCCCAAGCTTAGGCTCTTGCCACTCCTTATTCCATAGTCCATCGAATCCTTACCCAAAACTTGAAAACTTCACAACACAAAACTTAACAGAAAACTCGTAAGCTCCGTTAGCGAAAACAAAACACCACTTCAAGGTACTGTAATGAACTCATTCTTTATTTATATTGTAGTTAAACCTAATGTATTCCAACTTATCTATGGTTTATAAACTCTTTTACTAGCCATAGATTCATCAAAATAAGCAAACAACATATCGAAGACAGAATCTGTCAAAAACAGAACAGTCTGTAGTAATCTGGATCAAAAGTATACTTCTGGAACTCATAAAATTCTCAAATAAATTGGTGGACCTGAGGAATTTATCTATTAATAATCTTCAAAATAATTAACTAAATAGAACTCTCCAATAAAAAATGACAGCAGTTCTCGTGAGCGCTAAAGTTTCTGTTTTTTACAGCATGATCGCAAAGACTTCCCCAAGTATTCCCGAAGGTTCTACTTGGCACGTACACTAATTAAAAGCATAAAACCGCATATAAACAGAGGATAGATGAATTATTTAGTACTAAGCAGGAGCTAAAAGCAAGGAACAAAAATAAAGTTGGGTTGCCTCCCAACAAGCGCTATCGTTTAACGCCCCTAGCTAGGCATGATGATTTCAATGATGCTCACATAAAAGAGAATAATTGAAACATAAAGAGAGCATCATGAAGAATATGACTAGCACATTTAAGTCTAACCCACTTCCTATGCATAGGGATTTTGTGATCAAACAACTTATGGGAACAATAATCAACTAGCATAGGAGGGAAAAACAAGCATAACTTCAAAACTTTAAGCACATAGAGAGGAAACTTGATATTATTGCAACTCCTACAAGCATATGTTCCTCCCTCATAATAGTTTTCAGTAGCATCATTAATGAATTCAACAATATAAACAGCACCTAAAGCATTCTTTTCATGATCTACAAGCATAGAAAATTTACTACTCTCCACACAAGCAAAATTCTTCTCATGAATAATAGTGGGAGCAAACTCAACAAAATAACTATCATGTGATTGAAAATTAAGATCAAGATGACAAGTTTCATAGTTATTATTGTTCTTTAAAGCATACGTGTCATCACAATAATCATCATAGATAGGAGGCATGCTTTAATCATAATAAATTTGCTCATCAAAACTTGGGGGACAAAAAATATCATCTTCATCAAACATAGCTTCCCCAAGCTTGTGGCTTTGCATATAATTAGCATCATAGATATTCAAGGAATTCATACTAACAACATTGCAATCATGCTCATCATTCAAATATTTAGTGCCAAACATTCTGTGTAATTCTTCTTCTAGCATTTGAGCACAATTTTCCTTTCCATCATACTCACGAAAGATATTAAAAAGGTGAAGCGTATGAGACAAACTCAATTCCATTTTTTATAGTTTTCTTTTATAAACTAAACTAGTGATAAAACAAGAAACTAAAAGACTCGATTGCAAGATCTAAAGATATACCTTCAAGCACTCACCTCCCCGGCAACGGAGCCAGAAAAGAGCTTGATGTCTACTACACAACCTTCTTCTTGTAGACGTTGTTGGGCCTCCAAGTGCAGAGGTTTGTAGGACAGTAGAAAATTTCCCTCAAGTGGATGACCTAAGGTTTATTAGTCCATAGGAGGCGTAGGATGAAGATGTTCTCTCTCAAGAAACCCTGCAACCAAATAACAAAGAGTCTCTTGTGTCCCCAACACACCCAATACAATGGTAAATTGTATAGGTGCACTAGTTCGGCGAAGAGATGGTGATACAAGTGCAATATGGATGGTAGATAAAGGTATTTGTAATCTGAAATTATAAAAACATCAAGGTAACTAATGATAAAAGTGAGAGTAAACGGTATTGCAATGTGTGGAAACAAGGCCTAGGGTTCATACTTTCACTAGTGCAAGTCCTCTCAACAATAATAACATAATTGGATCATATAACTATCCCTCAACATGCAACAAAGAGTCACTCCAAAGTCACTAATAGCGGAGAAAGAACGAAGAGATTATGGTAGGGTACGAAACCACCTTAAAGTTATTCTTTCCAATCAATCCGTTGGGCTATTCCTATAAGTGTCACAAACAGCCCTAGAGTTCGTACTAGAATAACACCTTAAGACACAAATCAACCAAAACCCTAATGTCACCTCAAGTATCCGTGGGTATGATTATACGATATGCATCACACAATCTCAGATTCATCTATTCAACCAACACATAGGACCTCAAAGAGTGCCCCAAAGTTTCTACCGAAGAATCACGACGAAAACGTGTGCCAACCCCTATGCATAGGTTCATGGGCGGAACCCGCAAGTTGATCACCAAAACATACATCAAGTGATATCCCATTGTCACCATAGATACGCACGACAAGACATACATCAAGTGTTCTCAAATCTTAAAAGACTCAATCCGATAAGATAACTTCGAAGGGGAAACTCAATCCATTACAAGAGAGTAGAGGGGGAGAATAATAGCAAAGCTCGCGATACATCAAGATCATGCCAAATCAAGAACACGAGAGAGAGAGAAAGAGAGAGAGAGAGATCAAACACATAGCTACTGGTACATACCCTCAGCCCCGAGGAAGAACTACTCCCTCCTCGTCATGGAGAGCACCGGGATGATGAAGATGGCCTCCGGAGAGGCATTGCCCCCTCCGGCAGGGTGCCAGAACGGGTCTAGATTGGTTTTCGATGGCTACGGAGGCTTCTGGCGGCGGAACTCTCGATCTATTGTGCTCCCCGATCGTTTTAGGGTATATGGAGATATATAGGAGGAAGAAGTACGTCAGGGGGGCCACGAGGGGCCCACGAGGGTGGAGGGCGTGCCCAGGGGGGTGGGCGCGCCCCCTGCCTCATGGCTTCCTCGTTACTTCCCTTACGTGCACTCCAAGTCTCCCGGGTTGCTTTCCTTCCAAAAATAAGTTCCATGAAGTTTCAGGTCAATTGGACTCCGTTTGATTTTCCTTTTCTGCGATACTCTAAAACAAGGAAAAAACAGAAACTGGCACTGGGCTCTGGGTTAATAGGTTAGTCCCAAAAATAATATAAAAGTGTTTAATGAAGCCCATAAACATCCAAAACAGATAATATAATAACATGGAACAATCAAAAATTATAGATACGCTCGAGACATATCAACCCACTTAGTTCCTTTTGTTGAGCTTTCATACACTCATATCTCTAGTGCATCCATTGCACGGCAATCCATACTCACTCACATTGATATCTATTAATGGGCATCTCCATAGCCTGTTGATACGCCTAGTTGATGTGAGGCTATCTTCTCCCTTTTTGTCTTCTCCACAACCACCATTTTATTCCACATATAGTTCTATGTCCATGGCTCACGCTCATGTATTGCGTGAATATTGAAAAAGTTTGAGAACACCAAAAGTATGAAACAATTGCTTGGCTTGTCATCGAGGTTGTGCATGATTTAAATACTTTATGTGGTGAAGATGGAGCATAGCCACACTATATGATTTTGTAGGGATAACTTTCTTTGGCCATGTTATTTTGAGAAGACATAATTGCTTAGTTACTATGCTTGAAGTATTATTATTTCTATGTCAATATTAAACTTTTGTCTTGAATCTTATGGATCTGAATATTCTTGCCACAATAAATAGAATTACATGGATAAATATGTTAGTTAGCATTCCACATCAAAAATTCAGTTTTTACCATTTACCTACTCAAGGGCGAGCAGTAATTAAGATTGGGGATGCTGATACGTCTCCAACGTATCTATAATTTTTGATTGTTCCATGCTATTATGTTATCAACTTTGGATGTTTTATATGCATCTATATACTATTTTATATGATTTTTTGGGACTAACCTATTAACCTACAGCCCAGTGCCAGTGCGAGTTTCTGTTTTTTCCTTGTTTAAGAGTATCGCAGAAAAGGAAAATCAAATGGAGTCCAATTGACCTGAAACTTCACGGAACTTATTTTTTGACCAGAAGAAGCCCACGGAGTATCGGAGATGGACCAGGAGAGTCCCGGGCTGCCCACGAGGGTGGGGGGCGCGCCCACCTCCTGGGCGCGCCCGCTGCCTCATGGACAGCCCGGAGATCCACCGACGTACTTCCTCCTCCTATATATATACCCATATACCCTAAAAACTTCAGGGAGCAGAATAGATCAGGAGTTCCGCTGCCAGAAGCCTCCGTAGCCACTGAAAACCAATCTAGACCCGTTTTGGCACCCTGCCGGAGGGGGAATCCTTCTCCGGTGGCCATCTTCATCATCTCGGCACTCTCCATGATGAGGAGGGAATAGTTCACCCTCGGGGCTGAGGGTATGTACCAGTAGCTTTGTGTTTGATCTCTCTCTCTCTCTCATGTTCTTGAGGTGGTACGATCTTGATGTATCGCGAGCTTTGCTATTATAGTTGGATCTTATGGTGTTTCTCCCCCTCTACTCTCTTGTAATGGATTGAGTTTTCCCTTTGAAGTTATCTTATCGGATTGAGTCGTTAAGGATTTGAGAACACTTGATGTATGTCTTGCGTGGGATACCCGTGGTGACAATGGGGTATTCTATTGATCCACTTGATGTATGTTTTGGTGATGAACTTGCGGGTTCCGCCCATGAACCTATGCATAGGGTTTGGCACACGTTTTCGTCTTGACTCTCTGGTAGAATCTTTGGGGCACTCTTTGAGGTACTTTGTGTTGGTTGAATAGATGAATCTGAGATTGTGTGATGCATATCGTATAATCATACCCACGGATACTTGAGGTGACATTGGAGTATCTAGGTGACATTAAGGTTTTGGTTGATTTGTGTCTTACGGTGTTATTCTAGTACGAACTCTATGATAGATCGAACGGGAAGAATAGCTTCATATTATTTTACTACTAACTCTTGAATAGATCGATCAGAAAGGATAACTTTGAGGTGGTTTCATACCCTACCATAATCTCTTCGTTCATTCTCCGCTATTAGTGACTTTGGAGTGACTCTTTGTTGCATGTTGAGGGATAGTTATATGATCCAATTATGTTATTATTGTTGAGAGGACTTGCACTAGTGAAAGTATGAACCCTAGGCCTTGTTTCCACACATTGCAATACCATTTACGCTCACTTTTATCATTAGTTACCTTGTTGTTTTTATAATTTCATATTACAAATACCTTTATCTACCATCCATATTGCACTTGTATCACCATCTCTTCGCCGAACTAGTGCACCTATACAATTTACCATTGTATTGGGTGTGTTGGGGACACAAGAGACTCTTTGTTATTTGGTTGCAGGGTTTCTTGAGAGAGACCATCTTCATCCTATGCCTCCTATGGACTAATAAACCTTAGGTCATCCACTTGAGGGAAATTTGCTACTGTCCTACAAACCTCTGCACTTGGAGGCCTAACAACGTCTACAAGAAGAAGGTTGTGTAGTAGACATCAGTCGGCATGAAGGGAATCCTAAGCTATGAATGCATGCCCCCCAACCGAGGTTCACCTAGAAAAGTGCAAAGTAGCTAGCAGCCACCACTCTTGTCGGCACGAAGGGATTCCTAAGCTATGAATGCATGCCCCCTGAGGGAGTCCTGGATTAGGGGGTCTCCGGACAGCCGAACTGTTGGACCATGAAGATACAATATTGAAGACTTCATCTCGTGTCCGGATGGGACTTTAGTTGGTGTGGAAGGCAAGCTAGGAAATACGGATATGCGTATCTCCTCCTTTGTAACCGAACTTGTGTAACCCTATCCCCCTCCGATGTCTATATAAACCGGAGGGTTTTTAGTCCGTAGGAGGACAGACAATCATACCATAGGCTAGCTTCTAGGGTTTATCCTCTCTGATCTCCTGGTAGATCTACTCTTGTAATACTCATATCATCAAGAACAATCAAGGAGGACGTATGGTTTTACCTCTATCAAGAGGGCCCGAACCTTGGTAAAACATCGTGTCCCCTGCCTCCTGTTACCATCCGCCTTAGACGCACAGTTCGGGACCCCCTACCCGAGATCCGCCGGTTTTGACACCGATATTGGTGCTTTCATTGAGAGTTCCACTTGTCGTCACCGTAAGGCTCGGTGGCTCCTTCGATCATCGCTAGCGATGCGGTCTAAGGTGAGGTTTTCCTCCCCGGACAGATCTTCGTATTCGGCGGCTTTGCACTGCGGGCCAATTCGCTTGGCCATCTGGAGTAGATTGAGAGCTACGCCCCCTGGCCATCAGGTCAGATTTGGAAATTTGAACTACACGGCCGATATCTGTGGAGACTTGATCTTCGACGGATTCGAGCCCATGCCGGACGCGCCGCAGTCGCGACGAGCATGGCGTAACTCTAACATTGGACAGTGTTCGGGAGATCGCGTCCGCAGCTACTCCGGCCTTTAATCCGGAGCAAGTCGCGCCCTTTGAGAGCGGAGGGATGGACCCCGCCATGGAGGCCACACTCTCAGTGGCGATGGAGCCGGATACTGACTTCACCCCTTACGAGAGCCGTGTCATCGAACCACTGGATTCGTCTCCGGCCACGGACTCCGAGCCACTCATATCCGTGCCCGTCGAATCCGACTAGGCGCCGATCATGGAGTTCACCTCCGCGGACATCTTTCAGCACTCTCCCTTCGGGGATGTGCTAAATTCATTAAGGTCTCTCTCCCTGTCAGGAGAACCTTGGCCGAACTATGTCCGGCTAGAATGGGATGCGGACGACGAAGAAATTCGCTGCCCACCCACCACCCACTTGGTAGCCACTATTAACGACTTAACCGACATGCTCGACTTCGGCTCCGAAGACTTCGACGGTATGGACGACGAAGCCGGAGACGAACAGGATCCACCGCCCTCGGGGAACTGGACCGCCACCTCTTCATATGATATATATATGGTGGACACCCCCAAAGAAGCCAACGACGACGAGAAAGCGGAGGATGACCCCTCCAAAATGCAACCCAAGCGCCAACGTCAGCGGCGCCGCTCTAAGTCCCTCCACAGCAAGAGCAGTGATACCGGCACAGGAGATAATAACACTCTGAATAGCGCCGAAGACAACAACAATCCCCTCCAGCACGGTGCAGAGCTAGAGGACGAACAAGCTAGCCCCCCAGAGCGGGCAGCAGATGGAGAACCGGAGGAGGACAATCACTTGCCTCTCTCCGAAGACGAAGCAAGCCTCGGCGACAGCGAGTTTATCGTGCCTGAGGACCCTGTCGAGCAAGAGCGCTTCAAGTGCCGGCTTATGGCCACGACAAGTAGCATAAAGAAGAAACAACAACAACTTCAAGCTGATCAAGACTTGCTAGCAGACAGATGGAACGAAGTCCTTGCGGCCCAAGAGCATTAATTCGAGAGCCCGTCCAAAAGTTACCCCAAACACAGGTTGCTACCCCACCTCGGGGAGGAAGCATTGAAGCCTCATTCACAAGTGTACGACGCGGCTGACCAGCCACTACACGGCCGAGCCAGAGAGGCGTTTCAGCCTAAAGTTCAGTCCGCACCCTGTCGCCACTCAGTCAAATATACTAAGGCCTGGGGCAACACAGAGGACCTGCGAGACATCTTGGACAGCAAGGCAAAAATCGCAAGGTCAATATACGGGACATGAACACGTGCGCCCACACGGGACAATGATCGTCGCGTCGGATACACCAAGAGTAAATCCGGCCGGGCCGAATACAGTAGACAAGACTCAGACAAACTACATCGGGATATAGCCCGGCACAGAGGTGTCGCATACCCCCTATGCTTCACTGATGAAGTTATGAATCAAGAATTCCCGGAGGGTTTCAAACCCGTAAACATCGAATCATACGACAGCACAACAGATCCCGCTGTATGGATTGAGGACTTCCTCCTTCACATCCACATGGCTCGCGGTCACGATCTACATGCCATCAAGTACCTCCCACTAAAACTCAAAGGACCAGCTCGGCATTGGCTGAATAGCTTGCCAGTAGATTCCGTCGGCAGTTGGGAGGATTTGGAAGACGTATTTCTTGACAACTTCCAGGGCACTTATGTGCGGCCACCGGAGGCTGATGACTTGAGCCACGTAACCCAGCAGCCAGGGGAATCGGCCACACAATTCTGGATACGGTTCTTGACTAAGAAAAATTAAATTGTAGACTGTCCGGATGCAGAAGCCCTAGCGGCATTCAAGCATAACATCCACGACGAGTGGCTCGCCCGCCACCTCGGCCAGGAGAAGCCGAAATCTATGGCATCCCTCACAACACTCATGACCCGCTTTTGCGCGGGCGAGGACAGCTGGCTGGCTCGCAGCAACAACACATCAAGGAATCCAGATACCTCGAATACCAAAGACGTCAACGGTAGGCAGCGTCGTAATAGACCAAAGCGCCGCAATAATGGCGATAACACCGAAGATATGGCAGTCAATGCTGGATTCAAAGGCTCCAGATCCGGTTAGCAGAAAAAGCCATTCAAAAGAAATACTCCGGCTCCGATCGCATACTAGATCGCTCGTGTTGACTCCATGGCACCCCTGACAATCCAGCCAATCACACCAACAGAGAATGCTGGGTGTTCAAGCAGGCCGACAAGTTAAATGCCGAAAACAAGGACAAGGGGCTGCATAGCGATGACGAGGAGGAGCCACGGCCGCCGAATCCAGGGGGACAGAAGGGTTTTCCCCCACATGTGAAGACAGTGAACATGATATATGCAACCCACATTCCCAAGAGGGAGCGGAAGCATGCACTAAGGGACGTCTACGCGATGGAGCCCGTCGCCCCGAAGTTCAACCCATGATCTGCTTGCCCGATCACCTTCGATCACAGGGACCACCCCACTAGCATCCGTCATGGCGGATCCGCCGCACTGGTCCTAGACCCCATCATTGACGGATTTCACCCCACTCGAGTCCTTATGGATGGCGGCAGCAGCCTGAACCTGCTTTATCAAGGTACAATGTGAAAAATGGGTATCGATCCCTCAAGGATCAAACCTGGCAAAACCACCTTTAAAGGCGTCATCCCAGGTGTAGAGGCCCATTGCACAGGCTCAATCACACTGGAAGTGGTCTTCGGATCATCGGATAACTTCCGAAGTGAAGAGTTAATCTTCGACATCGTCCCGTTTAGGAGTGGCTATCATGCACTGCTCGGACGGACAACATTTGCAAAATTCAATGCAGTGCCGCATTATGCATACCTCAAGCTCAAGATGCCAGGACCCCGCGGGGTCATAACAGTAAATGGAAACACAGAACGCTCGCTCCGTAAGGAAGAGCACACTGCGGCCCTTGCAGCAGAGGCACAAAGCAGCCTGTTTAGACAGACCACTCATTCGGCGTTACAGCCCCCGGACACCTTCAAGCGCGTCCGGAATAATCTGCAGCAGGATCGCCTGGCGCGATGTACGCTCGCCTAGCAATTCGGCCCCCGTCCCAGTCCTAGTGCAGCAACAAAATTCGTGCCGCGCGTACATAACTACGCATTGAAAATACCATGGACATAGGTGGGGGCACAATCAGGATACGCCCCACATTGTGGCTTAACCACACCAGGGGCTGTATACCTTTGACATTCCCTCTCTCTTTCAGGGATTAATTCTTCGGAAGGCCTTTCTGGCAGTTCGACGGCCGGACACATTCCTGAAGCAACAACCAAGGCGGCAACAAGCTAAGATGAACACGGGAACCGCCAAGTGGTCTCTAGTAATACTTGATATACCCACTTTTCACTATTATTGCGTAGCTTGCCTTGGATAGGAAATTTCGAATTGTCCTACTTTACGCTTATTGCACTACTTGTACTAGTGCGCTTCGACGTATTATTCAAATAACAATGCATATTATTAATCTATTATTGCATTATTTAAGGTTTTCTCTTTCTCTTATATGTCCATTTACGACATTCCGCACCTGCACGCTTGGGTACGGTTAGTACGCCAGGGTCTCTCGTTCACCCCGTAATACGGTGCAAGAAGTCCAAACACTTTCGACAGTGCGGCACCCCGAACGTATAGCATTATATGCATCAGCTCCGAATCATGTCTTGGGTCAAATGTTGGGTTGCCCGGCTCCCATGCTTTGGTACCTTACGTTCCGCTATATCGGCTAAGGTAGCGGTGGGAGAACTACTGCGATTGTGTCCCGATTGTTCCAGACGAGCACCTCAGTAGAGAAAGCCAAAAACTGACTGTCATCATAAGGCGAGAGACTGGTCGCTGTTCAAGAGGTTTCAAGTCCTTAAATACGTTTTCCACTTCGGGCGAGGAGTCGGCCTTGTCCGACTTAGGCGTGTATAGCGCCCCAAATTCGGCCCTCCGAATACCATGGGCTTCGCCAAAAATTTAAAATCATAGACTTCTATGGCTATGTGAGAGTGATAAAGCATTATAGTCCGATTGCGTGGTTCGTTGCGCTGAGCACCTCCCTTAAAGGACCCAAAATTGGGGTAAAGAGTGTTCAGATTCACCCCGAACACCCCAATACTAGTTACATGGGGGCAGAAGCCGACGACTAGCCAACTCTCAGATTTTATAAACGGCCGCACAAAAGGTAATATTTTAAATTAAGAAAGCGTCGCATGGCGCAAAAGAACTCGTTTAATATTATAGGATCACATGGGCATGTTCATTCAAAAATTACATCCCTGGCACACTCATCCGCCACTAAGAGGGAACCCTTCAGGACGCTCTCATAGTAATTCTCGGGCCAACGATGCTCCTTGCCCTCCGTCGGCCCCTCCTTCACAAGCTTCACGGCATCTAGCTTCGCCCAGTGCACCTTCGCCCGGGCAAAAGCTCTGCGTGCACATTCGATGCAGACGGATCACTTGATGACTTCAAGCCGTGGGCAGGCTTCCACCAGCCGCCTCACCAGACCGAAGTAGCTCCCGGACAAGGGCTCGCAAGGCTACATACGGACTATAAGGCCCTTCATGGCCTGTTCGGCCGCCTTATGAAGTTCGACCAACTGCTTCAGCTGGTCGCTCAAGGACACGAGGTGTTTAGTCCCAGTATATTGAGACCAGAACAACTTCTGCATTGATATCCCCTCCTCAGGCCGGTAAAACTCTACGGCATCCAGCACACTGCGGGGAAGATCTGCAAATGCTCCTGGAGAGCTCCGAACTCGGGTAAGAAAAAGGAAAGTCTCCTTCACATGCTTACTTTGCATATTGAATGCCTTACCCGCTGCTATCTTCTTTGCCGCATCAATCTCCTGGAGGGCCTTGTGGGCTTTGGCCTTGGCGCTCCGGACGCTTTCAAGCGCCTACGCGAGCTCGGACTCCCGCGTCTTGGAGTGAAGCTCCAAGGACTCGTGCTTCTTGGCGAGAGCCTCGAGCTCTTGCTGCACCTCGCCCACTCGGGCTTCTTGTTTCTCCCGTTCAATACATTCTTTGGCCGCTTTGTCTTCGGCCGCGGACAACGCCTTCCTCAGGGTCTCCACCTCGGTCGTGGCCCCTGACAAATTCATGATGATCCTATTACTTTTTGCAGAACTTCTTTTTAACTATATAAAATGGGGTATATCTTACCCTTGCTCTCTTCGAGCTGCCCCTTGGTAAGGTCGAGCTCGTCCTCGGACCGCTTCAGGGCCTGCTTTAGTGCATAGACCTCCGCAGTACGTGCGGCAGCGGCTAGCAGGGAAGCCTACACATACACATAGACATACTCTGATTAGACTCCTGAGTTATCATTCGATCCTCTATTCAGCTTTTCTTCGCGAACGCCGAACAGAGCATCAGGGGCTACTATCTATGCGGTAATATTTTTATATTTTGAATGCTTACCTCAAAGCCTGTTAGGAGGCTAGCGCAAGCTTCGGTCAGCCCGTTCTTGGCGGACTGAACCTTCTTAACCACCGCACTCATGATAGTGCAGTGTTCTTCATCGATGCAAGTGCTGTGAAGCGCTTCCAGCAAGTTGTCCGGTGCCTCTGGTTGGACAGAGGACACTGGCACGGATGGTTGGCCCCCCTTAATGGGGGACCGCTTGCCGGAATCCGGAGCCATTAAAGGTTCCCGCACGGTGTCCGGCTGGGGCCCGAACTCGAAGCCCGCAGGAGCCTCGCTCCCTTAGTACCCAGGGTCCGCAAGGTCGCCGTGAGGCGCCCCCAAGACCGCCTCCCCTTGGGACGGTGCCTCTTGAGACACCACCTCAGCGTTGTCCGTAGGGCGAGGGGTGGAAGCCGTCGGAGGAGAACCGCTGTTCATATCCGACGAGCCCAAAGAGCCATTCGACGAAGGTATGTCGAGACGATCTCGGGCCGGACTACATAATCAGGTTCGGCATGAGCAAAGGCAGTACAATAAAACATACCATGAAGTACTATGGTGTCTGGACACTTACGACTTCGCCAGGGGCTTGTCCTTGGGTAGCCACTCGTCGCCATTGTCGGCGGCCGTCGTGGCACAGTCTGGAGGGAGGGTATTTCCCTTCTTGGACCCTTTGGCCTCCCCGGATGGGTCGGCCTTCCTTTTCTTGTCTCCCCCGGCGGGGGGGGGGGGGGGGCTTTTCTCCTCCTCCTCGTTTCAGTGGGAGGAGGACGCGTCGGACTCATCAGACAATGAGTCTGATAGAACCATCTTGCGCTCGAGACCCTTTCAGGTCCCCGCAGCCTTCTTCTTGGCCGTCTTTGCCGGCACCTCGTAAGGTGCCGGAGTCAGCATCTTCGTTAGAAGAGCGTCTGCAGGATCTTTGGGCAGAAGGGCTGGACAGTCAAGCTGCTCTGCTATCTCTATCCAGTCCTGTCAATGACATGGAAGCTTAGATCCAGCACATAACTAAACCAGGGCAAATAAATACCCTGAGAGATATAAAAGCCTACCGAATGGGCACGACGCTTTGCGCTGAGTCCGCGGTCCTTGGTGAGGGAGGGAGGCATCTCGGTGCCCTTGAACAGCACCCTCCAGACGTCCTCGTGCGTCATGTCGTAGAGCTCTCACAGCGTCTGGTGTTGTGCCGAGTTGAACTCCCACAAAACAAATGCCCGTTGTTGGCATGGAAGGATCCGGCAGAGGAGCATGACCTGGACCACGTTGACGAGCTTGATTTTCTTGCCCGTCATGTTCTGGATGCAGGTCTGGAGTCCGGTCAGCTCTACCGGAGAACCCCAGGACAGGCCCTTCTTTTTCCAGGAGGTGAGCCGCGTGGGGATTCCGGATCGAAATTTGGGGGCCGCCACCCAGTTGGAGTATCGCGGCTTGGTGATGTAGAACCACCCCGATTGCCATCCCTTTATGGTATCCACCTAGGTACCCTCGAGCCAAGTGACATTGGGCATCTTGCCCACCGGGGCGCCTGCGCATTCTGCTTGCTGGCCTCCCACCACCTTCGGTTTGATATTGAAGGTTTTCAGCCATAGGCCAAAGTGGGGCCTGATGTGGAGGAAGGCCTCGCACACGACGATAAATGCCGAGATGTTGAGGATAAAGTTGGGGCCAGATCATGGAAATCCAACCCGTAGTAGAACATGAGCCCGTGGACAAATGGGTGGAGAGGAAATCCCAGTCCGTGAATGATATGGGAAAGAAAAAACTACCCTCTCATGGGGTTCGGGCGTTGGGACGATCTGCCCCGCATTCGGCAGCCGATGCATGATATTCGCAGGTAGGTATCCGGCCTCCCGTAACTTTTTGATGTTTTCCTCCATGACGGAGGAAGCCATCCACTTGCCTCCTGCTCTAGACATGCTTGGAGTGGTTCTACAAGAAGGACGCGAGCTTGGGCGCTAGAGCTCGAGTGTGCGGGAATGGGAAAGCGAGAAGGAAGAAGGCGTGGGTGAAAAAAGTAGATCTTTGTCCCTTTTTTAAGGGCGGAGGAGGCGATGAGTCTCCCCACTTACCTGGCAAAACCGCTTATTCCCCAGGCGCCGTAATTGATGGCGTGGTTGGGTTACCCACGTCCGTATTGATGAGAATCTCGTGATAAGGGGAACATGATCTCTGCTTTGACAAGACGTATCAAGAAAACCGCCTCGCGATATGTGCGGAGCTGGTTGAGAAAAGCGGTTCGAATAATAACCGGGCCATGAAGTGATGTCATACTATCAAAACATGTCAGCAGGTTGGATTTATGGAAGTATTATTCTCTCTACGATGGTATGTGGAACTTATTTTATAGGGTCGGACACTGTCTTTGCATTCAAACTCTTCGATGGTGTATTCGGAGGAGGAACCCGTCTTGCAATGCCAAAGACAACACTGCGCGCCGGACTCATCGTCATTGAAGCCTGGTTCAGGGGCTACTGAGGAAGTCCTAGATTAGGGGGTCTCCGGACAGCCGGACTATATCCTTTGGCCGGACTGTTGGACCATGAAGATACAAGATTGAAAACTTCATCTCGTGTTCGGATGGGACTTTACTTGGCGTGAAGGCAAGCTAGGCAATACGGATATTCGTATCTCCTCCTTTATAACCGACCTTGTGTAACCCTAGCCCCCTCCGGTGTCTATATAAACTGGAGGGTTTTTAGTCCGTAGGAGGACAGACAATCATACCATAGGCTAGCTTCTAGGGTTTAGCCTCTCTGATCTCATGGTAGATCTGCTCTTGTAATACTCATATCATCAAGAACAATCAAGCAGGACGTAGGGTTTTACCTCTATCAAGAGGGCCCGAACCTGGGTAAAACATCGTGTCCCCTGCCTCCTGTTACCATCCGCCTTAGACGCACAGTTCGGGACCCCCTACCCGAGATCCGCTGGTTTTGACACCGACACCCCCCAACCGAGGTTCATCTAGCAAAGTGCGAAGTAGCTAGTAGCCCCCCTCCCTCGTGTCGGCACGAAGGGAATCCTAAGCTAT
>NC_041386.1:12582819-12620299 GCF_002162155.2 Triticum dicoccoides | reverse complement strand
GGTTCACCTAGCAAAGTGCGAAGTAGCTAGAAGCCCCCAACCCCCCTCGTGTCACCATGAAGGGAATCCTATGCTATGAATGCATGCCCCCAACCGAGGTTCACCTAACAAAGTGCGAAGTAGCAACCCCCCACCCACACACACACTTTCAGTTGGTGGGCCAGAGAGGTATATATCTCACCAAGATGGATCATAAAACGGACCAAGAATAATCCACCTTGGTCGTACAACCTCTCTCTTGTTGTTGGTCAAAGTGATGGCCGTCCATGCGACCCCGGAGATGGGCTAGCTCGCCAGTAATCACACAAGTAGCTAGTCCCCGAAGACAACCACCACTGCATGCAGGTGGCCCAAACATATGTATGGAGAGGTGTGTTTTTGATTAACAATGGAACAACTTTGATATGGCACCGTGATTTCGAACTAGAAATCCCCAAACTGAGTGAGGGTTAGGTTGACAATGCATATGTATCTTACACCACACTTCAAGCCAACGACAGGGATTCATGCATGCATGCGTGCATAGTATATGCACTCAAACTTAATTACGTCTGAGTCTCACCATGACCTATACTACGATAACACGAACCAAATGAAGAACCCGCCATGGTAACCTATCTTGTTGTTGGTTAGGTGATCATGGATGGCCACGCGGGCCCATGAATGTATAGGCTTGTCGCCGATAAGCACGCGAGGGAGTGTACCGTTCGAAGGCAACCACTAGATGCATATGTATGGAGGTGATGCGTGCATGCATGTTTGAATAAACAACATTGATGTGGCGCGTGTGTCAAAAATCATACACTAGCTCCCCACACAGAGCGAGATTGGTTCATGATGTGTCGTTGTACTAGCCTCTTCGACTCGATGGGAGGGATTCATGCGTACACATGCATGTGTGTGTGCCCAAGCTATATCATGCATGTCATCCCAGAGCAAAAATAATAATCCCCTCCTAAGTCAAATTAACCTCTCTTATTGTCAGGCAAAAAGTACTGATGGACCAAGCGGGCCCACAAATGGAAAGGATCGATATCGCTGATAACCGCTTAAGTGGGTGCGAGGGGAAAACCACCACCACTTTGCATGTGGGCCAAACATATATATGTTGAATACCCAAAATGCACAACTTTGATGTGCCACATGCCTCAAAAACCGTAAACCATGCACCCACGTAGAGCGAGGTTCATATCAAGCTTACTACATGTGATGGTCCCCTTCCCCCCTCTTCACCGCATACTATATGCTCCTGTCGTAATATATGTAACCCAATAGAATCCTCGTCAATGGTGAAATTAATTAACCTCTCCCGATGTAGGTCAAAGTGATGCATGCATGCATCGACGATGGCCTCATGGGCCCACAGATGGAAGCGTCACACATGAGTGTCCTAGCTAGGATATGCATGTGGCCCAAAAAGGTGTTTGTGATGTTTGAATAACCAATTTCACAATGTTGATGTGGCATGTGCCTCGGAAACCAAAAAGTCCCGACACTGAGTGAGGTGTACTTGTTCACGGACGCGTACGTATAGTATATATGCTAGTCACCTCCCACCTCTTCCACGCGTACTATATACCATCATAACACAAACAAAAAAGATTCTACCTTGCTGGTCAAATTAACCTCACTGTCGGATGTTCATCAAAGTGATGGACGATGACCTCGTGGGCCCATAGAAAGCATCACACGCGAGTATCGAGTGTCATGTAGGACAACCATCGACTGCATGTGGCCAAAACATTTATGTATGACAAGATTGTGTAATGTTTTAAATAACGATTTCACGACTCTAATGTGGCACCGGCCTGCCTAACAAAACGGCCAACCGACACGATGGCTCACAACTCGTAGTGTACTGCGAGCTACCCGCCACCCCAGACACACACACACCCACACATACACCATGAATCTACCGCAACTACGAGGCATGTTAAATTAATTATCCCGTGGTGAACATACATGTTACCAAAGGAGGGGCGTTTAAATTTCAAAAAAATCATAGAGATCATTAAGATGTTTTAGTACATTAATTGATTGATTTTCTACAGGTATAATGTGCAAAAATCAAATTTGAGCTACATGCACACGTGACAGTGCACCTAAATGGATTGCAAAAACACATGTATCTTGTTGGGTGCATGTTTACTCCCTGTGCAACAAATTTCAAACATTGAGAATATTGATTTTTAAATTCTAGTACATCCAGAACTTATTTGAAGTTCATGAAACTTATCGTGTTGTCATATGGAGACCAATACAAAGTGGCATTGTACTTTTTTTGTCAAATTTGAGACCCGTTTTGATGTAATCTTTATCTAATTACAGACGGGAGATTATTAACAATTGGGAACCAATATCCCAAATGGATTATTTATTTGAAATGTGAGCGTTAGGCCAACAATGGATACATGCCATGCTTCGGTTAAGCAATAAAGCAGCAACATTAATCATCCAAATAGAAAACAATATACGTCCTGCCGCCGCGTGAGTTGACAGGACGCGTCTGCCGCGCAGGTAGACGGGGAGGCGTGCGTGCAGGTGTGTGAATTGACGGAGGCGTGCTCGCTGCATAGTGTCATCGGGAGATGTGCGAGTAGTTGTGTGAAACTTTGGTAGGCATGCCAGCAGTCCGGTGCGCAGGCTCACCGGGAGGCGAGCCATCGGTTTGAGCGCCACCCGCCTCTTTCCCACAACTCCCACTACTCCATATTAATAGTGCGCCCGAGCGGCCGCACCCCCCATCGTCGCTACGCACACATAATACTATGTCTCTCTACTTGCATCCTTGACGCCGCTCTCAGTCCTCAAAGCTGCCCGTGTATGAGGATGCCGCTGAAGCGCCTCATCGGAGGGAGTGGCGACGCTGGGGCTGCTAAAGCACCAGAGCATGGCGTGGAGATGGAGACAGAGGTTTCCGTCACCACGGGAGAGTTATCGCTGCACCCTGGCATCGTCGACGGCGTCGAGCTTCCACAACTGGAGGCAGAGATCCACACCGACTCCGACAACCACTCCGGTGACGACTCCGACGATGACGGACAGTTGGTTAGTCATCTATACCTATTTATGTGTCAAATAAATCATAGGGTTTCTCTGGTTACTCCTGCCTCCCCCCTTTTTGGAATAGAAATCCGATGGTTATGTTCTCCCAATGCATGAAATCCGAGTAAGTTTCGTTAGATCTGTGTAGTGTATTGATTGTTTGAATGGTACAGATGATAAGTGATTAGTTGTTTCATCTGTGCAAATGATTTCTACTAGTAATCAGACTAGGGTTAGTGTTCATGCTAATAATTCCTAGCCAGGGCTTGACAATTGATTTTCAATGACCTACATATGTTTGTGCCATTATTTTCTTCAAGATTGGCCTGTACATAGACGACTGCGCTTAAAAATCGAACCATAATCACTGGATATGTATAAATAAATAGCCATAAATTCCTAATCCTGCTTCAAAGCATGTAATCATTGATTTGATGCCAAATTTGTTTTACTATTTGTATAGGTGATGTCTGACAATGTGGACAGCGAGGATGAAGATGTCCAGAGGAGGTACAACAGGCAAATCCTGAGGAAGATTTATGTGGGAATGCATAACAGGCGTATTAGGACCTGGAACGGCGGCTATGTATGCCCATTTTGCAACTAGAAGCTTCATGACGCATATCTAAGTGTTCTGGCACATGTGTCGGTGTTTTGGGAACGGGGGTCCCCAGACTTGCCTGCCTGCAGCCTACGGCGTGGCTCAAAGGGGGGCCCAGCACGGCCCATCTTCACCAACACAAACTCAAGACCCTCGCGAGGGGCCAAGCCTCGGGGGGCGGACGACACGGAGCTTCCTCAGGCACGGCCTCGTCAGGCTGGCTCACGAGGAGGCGGAGAGATCAAGGCAGGGTACCTCGCGAGGTGCCCGTGACGCAAGCCATGACGACTCAGGGTGCCAGGCGGGTGCCAGCCCGCGCAGCGTCCTCCTTTCCTCTTTGGTGCAAAGGGGGCAAGCGCAGCCGTGGAGTACCGAGGCATCAGGCAAAGGTTGCCATTTCGGTGCAACGAGACCAAGACCAGGAGGACTACGAGACGGAGGTCACCATGGAGCCCAAGACGGCGTCATCACCAGAGCTTTGCGCAGGCGAAGACTACTTTTGTCAGGATAGTTGATACTTGCTGTCCCCTTTCAAATTAGCCCGCCATTGTTGGCTCCCTTCCCGCTCAATATTTGGGGAGAGGACCAGGGTCACTATAAATAGGACTGGCCACCCACGTAGCAGGGGGTTCGTCTCAGTCTCCTCCAAGGGCTCGACAAGTAGAGAGGTGGTAAGCAGAGAGAGAGAGAGAGAGATAGAGAAAGGTGGCTGGACTCCTCCCAGCAGTTCATCACCCTAGCCAAGAACAGACCCTTGCGAACGGTGGCCCGAACCAGTATAAACCCTGTGTCCCTTGTGTTGTTCTTTTCATAGCTTTGATCCTAGCGTGGCGGACGGGTGCAGGAAGGTAGGAGGTGAAATCTCCGCGCGCACCCTATTGTTCGAACCTCAAGGGTCTTCCGGAACCTGAAATCCGACATTTGGCGCGCCAGGTAGGGGTGTGCCGGAATTCGTCTTCCACCGCTCGGCTCTCCTCCGACCATCACACTCATGTCTGACGCACGTCGGGCCCGCACGGAGCGCCGGGCCGCCCTCGCTTCCCGCGTCGCCCAGGCAGCCCCTGTTGGCGGGCGTCCTCGCCGTTCCCCGTTGCCCGCCGTCAACACCGCCACCGGCCCGGCGGGGGACGAGCAGCAAGCGTCGTCTCAGCATCCATCCGTGCGCCAAGACGGCCGCACCGTGACTCCCTCACTCGCCCCGACTGGATCTTCGTCCCGCGCGCTTTGCGCGCCCATGGAGGCTCGGGCTGCACTCATCGCGGCAAACGAGCTCATGCGCTACCGTCCCGTCGACGACGTCTATGAAGAATGGCTCGACCGCGTCGCCGAACTCGTCCGCGTCGCAGGGGCTCCTCCGTGCCGTCCGCTCCGCTGCACCGCACCCCGCCCCACGCGGGCGACGAGGCTCCAGCGGCGCCCCGGCCGCCTCCCCCTCAAGAAGACGCCATGGCTCCGAGACGCGTGGCCCCTGGGCGGAACCTGCTCCGTCAGGTGCCAGCGCGGCAAGAGCAGAGCTGCCAAGAAGTCCCTCGCCTGCCAGAAGCTGCCCGGGCACTCCCTGCTCCAGCACGTCGCGACCATCCTCCTGCTCCGGCGCGTGGGGACATGCAGGACCAGGCTCTCCATCACTCAAGGCCTCCCGTGGCCACAGTAGGCTGCCGCGCCTACACCACCGAACTGCGTAGCGTCGCGTGGCCGGGCAAGTTCAAGCCGGACCTGCCTCCTCGCTACGACGGCACGGCCGACCCTGCGGAGTTCCTCCAGCTCTACGAGCTGGGCATCGAAGCTGCCAACGGAGACGAGAAGGTCATGGCGAACCGTTTTCCCATGGCGCTCAAGGACGGGGCCCGCACCTGGCTCCTGAACCTGGCTCCAGGCACAATCTCCTCCTGGGAAGAGATGCGCACCCGCTTCATCGCCAACTTCCAAGGTACTCGCGACTGGCCACCCGCCGTGAGCGACATGCGCCGCATCAAGCAACAACCCGGGGAGACCCTGCAGAAGTACATCCAGCACTTCAACAACGCACGCCTCAAGATTCCCAAGGTGACTGAAGAGGCCATCATCTCAGCTTTCTCCGACGGCGTGCGCGACATCAAGATGAAGGAGGAGCTGGCGATGCATGAAGACCTGTGCACTTCTTTGGAGCTGTTCAACTTGGCGAACAAGTGCGCCGGGGCTGAGGAAGGGTGTCTCTCCCTCCTTGAGCTGCCTGCCGCAGACCCAGAAGAGAAGAACCTCAAGGCCAAGGAAGTGAAGCACAAGGGGGCTGCCGTGCTCGCGGCAGAACCAGACACCAAGTGGGGCAGAGGTCAACCCCAACCTCCCAAGGGCAGCCGATACTGCGTGTACCACGACCTCCACACCCACAACACTAGCGAATGCCAACAAATCCGAGCCATGCATGAAGGAAGGATCGGCCGTCGCCCTGACCGTGGTGACCGGGGATACGGCCGAGGAGGAGGAAGGAACGCAGGGTGCTGGGAAGACCATGGCCCGCGCCAGGGGTGGCGCGACCAACCTCGTGAGGATCACTGGCAAGACCCACCTCGCGAGGGAGGCTGGAGGGATCAACCTCGCGAGGATCGCCCGCAAGGCAATGCAAGCCTCCCACCGCTGCCGCCGCAGCCAAGGAGAAACGAGGACCGCCACCAGGACGAGGAGGCTGGGGGCTTCCAGGAGCCGCGCGTGATCACCTGCATCCTGGGCGGAGCTCAGGCCCCAGCCTCTTAGCGCATCTTCAAGTAGTTCGCCCGTGAAGTGATTGCAGCCCTCCCCAGGCTCGAAGCCACGCGCCCTCTCAGGTGGTCGGCGTGTGCCATCACCTTCAGCTCAGCAGATCAACTCAAGTGTGCGGCTACAGCCGGGGTCCTCCCGATGCTTTGTTCCCTAATCATCAACAACGTGGTGGTCACCAAGACCCTCATCGATGGCGGGGCAGGGCTCAACGTCCTGTCCGTGGAGACGTTTAACAACCTCCAAGCGCCCTACAGCCAGCTTCAGCCAACCAAGCCCTTCTCCGGTATCACCGACGGCTCCACAGTCCCGATCGGGCAGGTCCGCCTCCCCGTCACCTTCGGGGCACGCGACAACTACCGCACCGAGCTCATCGACTTCGATGTCGCTCACATCCGCCTTCCGTACAATGCCATCCCCGGGTTCTCGGCGCTGGCCAAGTTCATGGCCGTGACTCACCACGGCTACAACGTCCTCAAGATGCCAAGAAGCGGCGGAGTCATCACGGTGCCCTGTGAAGAGAAGGACGCAGTGTGTTCTCTGGAGCGAGCCTGTCAGGCCGCATCACTAGAGGACCCAGATCGCGGAAGCAGGAGGCTTCCCGAGGCCGCCCCCAAGAAGAAGAGGACATCATCCGGCCTGGCCCCTCTGGAGGTAGGCCCCTCTGGGCCCATGCCTGTCCAGGGGGAACCTCCTTCCGTCGCATAGGAAAGCGCGCCCGGCGCCCTCCTCAGGTAGGGCTCGGGGGCTCTCCCTTGGAGGGACACCGACCTAGCAAGGGTCGCGAGGGAGGCGCTGGGGCGCCACATGGAGGCGTGTTTCGAAGCACGTTTCCCTCAAGAAGGAGCAAGGCAAGGAGATCCAGACCCACAGGAGTTCGTCAGCAAGGCCATTCAGGAGCTACAGGAGTCCAGAGTCATGAGAGGCGCCCGCCGCCTACCAGCAGTGGCTCCCCATCCAGGTGAGGATGGCGGGCTGTGCGTCTGCGTTGACGTACCAGGGCTCAACCAAGTCGCCTCCCTGGAGCGCCTCTGGCCCTCGCGAGTGGGGCGCTGCGGAGGTCCACCCCACAGCTATGTTCGCATGCCTTACGGCTTGCCGAGCGCGGCTGATGCGTACCAGCGCCTCATGAGGGGCATCGCGGAGGTGCAAGAGGCCAGGTGCTCCGCAGCCCTGGCGAAGATGAAGATGGCCCGCGAGGAACCGCTAGCGCCTCCAGAGCCTCCCGAGGCCCCTGGACCTGGGGGCTCATGAGGATCGGCTTCCGCAGCCCACCGAGCCGGCTACACCAACACCCCTTCGTCTTCAGCGTCATCATGTGACATCTTTCAAGTTTTACTTCTAGCTGGGAGCGCCCCCAGGGCTGCATTATTCCCAGGCCGCGTGGGTCTGTCCTTGCGGCGTGTATCCCTTTTATTTCGCGTCGTTAGCTTACCTTGTTGGGGGCGCCCCTCAGGCTGCATGATCCCCAAGCCGCTCGAGCCAAGCTCAACGGCATGTACCCCATTTGCGTTCATTTCCGGTTATGCGTTAGAACTGCCATGCTTGATTATTTGATGCCGGTCCGCGGCGCCTCCTCTTCTCCATGTTGACCACTTGCACGTTAAAGGGGGGGGGGTACCTGAGCATCGCAACTCAGGGCTCTTACTGGCTCTCCAGCCCTCACCCTCTGGCCTTGACCACGGCATCACGACCTGGCATACCAGCGACGGCTGAGACCAGCTCGAGGGCCGGGACCTGAGGACGTAGAGTGCAGGCATCTAACCGAACTTGCAGGGACACAACACAAGATAAGGCCCAGTTCCAGGCGCAACCCGCCTAGAGGTAGGGCCCCGTGAGTCCCGCGCTGGCTCACGGGTGCCCAGATACACCTCACCAGGCCCTACCGTGCTAGCCACGTGTCATGGCGAGGCTGTACACGCCCCGGGGGCTCCTCCCGGAGGGGGGCCCCCTCCCACGCACCAGTGGAAGCACCATGCTCCGCGCTGGCTGACGACACTGCTGAGGAGCGGCTATGCCCGTACTCATACGGAAGCGCTATGCTCCACGCTGGCGATAAACAACTGAGGGTGGCCTTCGGGCCGCATCAACCTCAGGGAGCCCAGTGCTCAGTGTCTAGCCTCATCGCAATGCCTCCCCTCGGGAGTGCCGCGCGAGGGGGCTGGGCATGGGGGCTGCGCCAGGGTCACGCCCAGACGCACGCCGCCTAGCCAGGTCCCCACGGGCCTCGTTTGTCGCACGCCTCTCCCCGAGCGGAGCCAAGGTATGAAGGCCGTTTGAGCGTCAAGGGGGACTCCTGAGCATCGCGACTCAGGAGCCTAACTGGTCACGTAGCCCCTCACTCCTTTGGTCCCGTCCTTGTTTCCGGTCGGGGCTATTGCTGGGTGAGGTACGCGCGTGGCCGGGCTCTGCAGACGTAGAACGGTGGATCCACCCACATCACACCTCCCTACTTGTTGTTCGTGCGCCAAGGGGGACTCCTGAGCATCGGGACTCAGGAGCCTAACTTGTCACGTAGCCCCTCACTCCTTGGTCCCGTCCTGGTTTCCGGTCGGGGCTACTGCTGGGTGAGGTACGCACGGGGCCGGGCTCTGCCGGCGTAGAACGTAAGCAAGTAGGAAGGAAAAGCACAAATTTCAAAGGAATTCGAAAGCAAATATTACAGTCCACACTGTTATCCCAGTATCAGGCGCAAGTTTAAACACCTCCCCGAGGCATGATACATGTGCAGGAATCAAAAGCAGGACAGGAGCCATGATGGAGTCACTTGGCGGCGGGGGAGCAGCACGGCGTGGTTCGCCTCACAGAGCAGCAGGGTCGACGGCGCCTTGCTCTGGCTTGGTGCTGAAGGCCCGAAACTTCCCCAGCAGAGCCTCTATGCGACCCTTCGCGGCCTCGGTAGCAGCCGCTGCACGCTTGCCGCTCACGGGCTCCAGCAGGCTGTCAAGGTCGCCCGGGATCGCGAAGGTGGATGTGGGTGAAAACCCGCGTCGGTGCTACAAAAGACAGAACACGCGCCTCGGCCTCGGCCGTGGGGCCGAGGCCAAGGGCAACGTATTCAAGAGCATGGACCAAGAAGGGAAGCAGCTTGGCGGGGCCGTCCTCGGCGCCGGCCAGCGGGCTCTCCAGGCCGCTGTCGTAAAGCGTCCTCAGTGAGGAGCGAGCCTTCGCCTACAGCTCCGTGAAGGCCGCGCGGTCTTCGGCGAGGACCAGGGCCTTGCCGTCCAGCTCGGCCTTCCTCGCCCCCAATTCCTGCTCCAGCGCGCCTAGGCGGTCGCGGCGTTTCTTGAGCTTGGCCTCCCGGCCCTCGACGACCGCCTCGCGAGCCTTCACGCCCTCTTCTTGCTCTTGGCGAAGGCGAACCTCTTTCGCGAGCTGATCCCGCAGGCCCTGCAGCTTGTCCTCCAGCACCTTGCAGCGACCACGGACGTCGACCACCTCTCCCAGGGCTGCATCGCGAGCAGCCTTCGCCTCAAGGACGGCCTACTTCTCCTCGTCGCATGCCGTCGAGGCCTGGGCCAGCGCCGCCCGAATCGAAGCGTCGGAGCGAACCCATCCAGAAACCAGCTCCAAGCGCCCGGCCACCAGGCAAGGGTCGATGCCGAGAAGATCCTGCCGCAGCCGGTTCAGCTCAGCAACAGCGTGGTCCAGAACGGCGGAAGGAGTCGGGGAGATAGCAGCCGGTGGAGTAGGAGGAGAATGCGGCGGCACGGCCGCAACATCCTGAGGCGGAGTCTGCCGTGCCCCGACACTTGTAGCAGCGGCGGCAGATGGGAGCACCTCAGGAGCCACTTGGGCCGTGGGGGATGAGCTCGCCCCAGCTGGCTCAGTCAAGCCCCGCGAGGATGACCGGGTGGAAGAAGCTTGTGCGTCGCGGTCACCTTCCTTCAGGGGCGCTGTCACGAATGAAACCTCAGGAGCCCCCTTTGACTTCTTTGCTACGGGCGCCAACCTATCCAAAGATGCGGACGTCAAGCCTCAGAAGCAGAGCAAGAGATAAAGACAAGAATCGAATGCTTACGGGTCATCGCCAGTGAGCTCAAGCGGCTTCCGGCCAAATTTGAAGCCTGAAAGCCGGCTGGAAGGGTCAACCTCGGGAAGCTTGGAGGCGGAAGGTGCGTCTGCGGTTCGCCTCGGGGCCGGGGGAGACCCGCGGGAGATCAGCCCAGTCCTGTCCTTCTTCGGGATCGGGGGCGAGCTCCCGCCGTCCTGCTCGTCGTCGTCTTCGTCGTCATCCTCGTCGTCATAGTTCGGAGAGAGGCGGAGAACGCGGGACCTGTGCCGGGGGAGGGGAGCCCTCGACTCTCCATCAGTCGCCTCGGAGTCAAGCCCTTTTCCATGCTCCCCTCCTTCTTCCTCTTCGCTGGAGTCGCCGGAGGGCACGTCCACCGGTCCCTCGGGAGCCTCCAGGGGCACGGGCCCTTCCCCGTTGAAGACGGGCATGGACTTCACTACCCGCTCCCAGTCGTCGCGAAGGAACAAGGGAGTAGGAGCGCCCTCCAACCTCGCCACATTGCCCTCGACCAGAGATTGGAGAACCGCAGCCAAGTCTCCGTCAGCCCAGGCCGCGGGGCTCGGACGGGGCCAAGTCTCCGTCGGCCCAGGAAGCAAGTACTGCCGAAGCGGAGCCAGCTGGTGCTCCAGGAACTCCCTCAGCAACGACGCGCCGGTCAGCTTCACCGCCGCCATGTCGGCCGGCCTCAGATCCGCGTCCATCTTCTCCAACACCATCTTCGCGCGGGGATCCGTGAGCTCTGCTCGACCCCAGTTGCTGGAGCTCGTGGGCTGCTCGGTGGGCAAGATCAGCCGAGGGTGGATGCGCTTAGCGTCCACCAAGACCCACTTGCTCCTGAAGCCCTCAATCCTCTTCCCAGAGTTCGAGATGGCAATGGCGCCACCGTACGCGACGAAGCTCGCGCACGCGGAAGCAGTACCCCGAGAGGTCCGGAGGGAGAAGTAGTGGCGCAGCAAGGCCACTGAGGGCTGCACTCCAACATGGGCCTCGCAATAATAAGCAAAGATCGCGAGGAGAAGGACGGAGTTGGGATGGAGATGCAGAGCCTGCAACTTGTAATGGCGGAGGACAGAGAAGAAGAACTCAGAGAAGGGAGGCACCAGGCCAGCAACAATGGCACTTACAAAGAGTGGATAGAAGGTGATCCTCTGACCCTCAGGGGTGGCGGAGCCGGCCTTGAACACCTTCGCCCCGTCGATGCCTCGCGCCGTCGCTATCGGCGGGTCCAGGGCAGACGAGTACCAAGCTGCGGCCGGGGGCTGGCGAGGCGCCATGGCTTCCTGGGTCGCACGGTCAGAGCAGATCTGGAGATTTCGGAGGAAGGGAGGAGAAGCGCAGGAAAGGGGATCTGAACAGCAACCGGGAGAAGCAAGAAGAAGGGCCTAGGCAGACGCCACTCCCTTATCAACTCGCGCGGCTGCTAAGGCGCCCACCTCCAGTCAACCGCCACGCGGCGCGCAAGGCCGCATGCTGTTAGGGCTCGCGGCACTTCGCTCTTGCCCTTCCGCCTCCCTGCACGGCCAAGTCCGGGCGTGCCTTGGGCCCGGGGGCTACTGTCGGCGTTCTGGGAACGGGGGTCCCCAGACTTGCCTGCCTGCGGCCTACGGTGTGGCTCAAAGGGGGCCCCAGCACGGCCCATCTTCACCAACGCAAACTCAAGACCCTCGCGAGGGGCTAAGCCTCGCGGGGCGGACGACACGGAGCTTCCTCAGGCACGGCCTCGTCAGGCTGCTCACGAGGAGGCGGAGAGATCAAGGCAGGGTACCTCGCGAGGTGCCCGTGACGCAAGCCATGACGACTCAGGGTGCCAGGCGGGTGCCAGCCCGCGCAGCGTCCTCCTTTCCTCTTTGGTGCAAAGGGGGCAAGCGCAGCCGTGGAGTACCGAGGCATCAGGCAAAGGTTGCCATTTTGGTGCAACGAGACCAAGACCAGGAGGACTACGAGATGGAGGTCACCATGGAGCCCAAGACGGCGTCATCACCAGAGCTTTGCGCAGGCGAAGACTACTTTTGTCAGGATAGTTGATACTTGCTGTCCCCTTTCAAATTAGCACGCCATTGTTGGCTCCCTTCCCGCTCAATATTTGGGGAGAGGACCAGGGTCACTATAAATAGGACCGGCCACCCACGTAGCAGGGGGTTCGGCTCAGTCTCCTCCAATGGCTCGACAAGTAGAGAGGTGGTAAGCAGAGAGAGAGAGAGAGAGAGATAAAGAAAGGTGGCTGAACTCCTCCCAGCAGTTCATCGCCCCAGCCAAGAACAGACCCTCGCGAGGCTGTTCTTCCTTGTACTGTTCATCATCATCAGCCCAAGAGTCAATCCACCACACCACACACTGGAGTAGGGTATTACACCACAAAGGTGGCCCGAACCAGTATAAACCCTGTGTCCCTTGTGTTGTTCTTTTCATAGCTTTGATCCTAGCGTGGCGGAGGGGTGCAGGAAGGTAGGAGGCGAAATCTCCGTGCGCACCCCAGTGTTAGAACCTCAAGGGTCTGCCGGAACCCGAAATCCGACAGCATGCAAGAGGACGGGTCGTTGGCTCCTTGAAGTAGGAGTATTCTCACAGGGTGGCGCACGGCGCGTACGCTGAGTACCTCGAGAAGCTTCACAGTCGTGCCGACTTGTGAGATGAGATGTGGGATGGATGGAACTATATATGTATGCTTGAGTATGCTTAATACTGTTGAACTGCGTACTACTTATGGTTGAACTATGCTTATCTACGTGTACGCTTACGCTTATTATCTATGTCTGAGTATGTTAAATATTTTGTCAAATTTTGGTAAAAATTACAACGGGGGACCAATAAACCTGGATAGAGGTAGTATGTCAATCACACCCGGTTCACAAAATTGGAACCGTGTGCAATGAATTTCATTTTTCCTGCTACGTCAATCACACACCGTTCACTCTAGCAAACCGTCGCCCCCAAAATTCTTTGTGGGACAAAAAACCCTCACCACCCAATTCAAAAAAGAAAAATGAAAACCCTCACCATCCCCACGTCATAAAAACCCTCGCCCCGCCCACCACCCCTCTGGTATGTTCCCCATTCACACCTCCACAAGCTCGTCCGTGTCTGTGCTATGGCACTGCCTATCACGGCGGTAAACACTTAGCTCGACGTCTGCCGCCGCCGCCATGCTGCCGGCAAAGCCCACCACATTTCACCACTTCCGCTTGCCGCCGCCTATCGCCATTGACTTTCTCGACGCTGCTCGCGGTCGACCCAGCTCCGCTCGGTTGGGGAATCTGCCTTACCGAGGTTTCTTTCTCATGGACGACAAGGTAACTAGTTTAACGAGTTATTATCTCATCTCTTATCCCAGTTCATCTGCCTCCTTTAATCACCCGACGGAAATCGCCGTGAATTCATTTTTATTCGAGCTGATTTGAGGGTTTTCTTTCATTCATAGAATGTACAGTGCGCCGACACTTTAGGACTTTGCGACCACCGCCAGAGATTCCATCTCTCCGTACCAGATAACTTGAGCACGTGCGCGGAATGTTCAATCTCACCCAAAATCGGTTGGCATGGCCTAATTTCCTGAAAAAATTCTAAATATTGCTACATTTGGATAAAAGGTGCTACTTGCACCATATACGTCAAAGGGGATTTTCCCCTCATCTTTCTATATTAGGCAAATTAATGATGTATTATTCTTTCAATTACTCTCGTTTTTCCATGACATCATGTTTATCCTATCTGTTTAATTATAGATTTTTGTCCTTCGATTTCAACAGATGTACAATTCTTTCAATTTGGGCCCATATTTACATGTTACCATATTTTCTTTAACAATCCTACCTTTTTCTACAGAACATCCCTCGCTATGCAATAGATTATGTAGTGCACAATTTTTTCCCTTTACATACATCAAGGCTCCATGGATGTCATACTGCACACAAACCATGGATTTACAATGGTTGCTACTGTAAAACTTGATGAACGTGGTGATTCCTATTTTGGCACTGGCTTTTGGAATGAAATTGCAAAGTTTTATGTACTGAAAGCTGGCACTAAAATTGCACTGCACTTAAAAGGGCCTGGTCATGAGATATATGCTAACTTCCCCGACAAAATCATCCGTCCAGACTTTGTTCGAAGTAAGTTTTCTTTTCAACTATCTGCATATGTTGACTTAACCCGCAATTTCAAATGAATTGTGTAGTATTTAAGCAACCAATTGTTATTCCCTTTTCTTACTATATTCCTACCTAATAACTTCTAGTTACCAATACACTTTTCTATTGCCCTGTTTTAACTAAATATTCCTTGTACTCCCATTTCTATCCGAAAGCGCCCCTAACACGGAGACTCCAGAGGTGGAGAACGGGGCTGCCAACAAACGGAGGCGGGGTGAGCTAGAACCGCAAGCGACTCCAGCAGGCCTAGACTTAATTAGCAGGCTCCCTGATGATATGTTGAGACTCATCATCTCCCTCCTCCCAATCAAATATGGGGCGCGGACAACCCTCCTTTCCCGGCGGTGGCGCCCCCTATGGAACTCTAGCCCTCTTGACCTCATCGACACCCACGAGCTCTACCATGGCTATCGCAAAAGCTTGGATGCATTCTCCAAGATCCTCGGAAGTCACCTTGGCCCAACCAAAGGCCTTAGAATGGGCAAGTTCCGTTCCAACGGGCAAGGACCGAGCCAAGCTTGATGACTAGTTCCGATCCCCCGCCCTAGATCAGCTCGAGGAGCTCACTTTTGATGATGGGCATATGCGGTTGCTGCCAACGTCCGCACTCCGCCTCGCGCCCATGATGCACGTCGCCAAGTTCAGGAACTGCCATTTCCCGCCCCTTAATGATGCGTCCGCTCTTATTCTACCACGATTGAAGCACCTCGAGCTCGTCATCGTCTTCCTCTCAAAGGGTGACATGGAGCGCCTGCTCCGTGGCTGTACTGCACTAGAGTACCTTCATCTTCAAGCGATCAATGGGTTGAGTACCTTCCACATCACCTCCATGACTCTCCGGGCTGTTTATGTGTGTTGCCGGTGCGGCAGGAAGACATCACAAGATGTGTACCATGATATGGTCATCCATGACACACCTGCACTTGAGAGATTACTTGTAGTTGATCAGGAAGGTCCAACATGAATTAATGCCATTTCTGCGCAGAAATTGACAGTGGTGGGCTACTCGTTTGACAAATGCTCCGAACTTGTTATTGGATCCACACCCGTTCAGGTATAACAGCCACCTTCTACCTCTCCTTCTACAAATTAACATTATTTCTAATTTTGAAGATGTCTGTTCGTTTGTCATTCAAAAAATGATTCCGACAAGCTTGACCCCGAAACTACGCATAGTGAAGGTCTTGGCACTAGAATCTATCAGGCCCGACCTGGAGCAAGTTGTCAGTTTCCTGAGATGCTTTCCGTGCCTGGAGAAGCTATATATCGAGGTGATGTTCCTTTCCTGTTAAATGTTAACCATAAGGGAGTTCAATTTGTGAGACCTTTTTGCAAGTTTACAATGACAATGTACTATGATTTCTGAAGGTTCTTTTGGAAGATTTCAGTACATACATGTCCCCCCCATATTGGTTGCTTGATCCATATGGTTACAATCAATAAGCATTTCTCCTTTGGATTCATTTGTACTAGTTTTCTTAGGGAACTTTTAATCCACACCAACCTCTTGTGAAGAAGGCTACATTTTTCTAGAATATAATCAAATGCCCATGTTAATCATGTCAGATCGAAGATGACATGTTAGTGCATTTTACAAATCCTGCAAACCAAATAGCTAGGCCTGTAGTAATGTTCAAAACTGCATGTAGGCACTAACACATTTTCTTCTTTTGCAGATAAGATTAGGCCTAGTGGTGGATAATGTGATACAATATAACAATCACGTCGAATACCTAGATCCGCATCTCTCAGAAATTACTTTGAACTCCTACCGAGGGACCTTACCGGAGATTATATTCACCAGTATCTTTGTTCTCAGAGCAAGGGTGCTGAAGGAAATTAGGTTTGCCCTACATTTATTTCGCAAAAATGAATGGTTTGTTGATCAGCACCGGCGCCTGCGGCAAAATGGAGTAGGATCCAAAAAGGCTGAATTTCATTTTGGAACTTCAGATGACAGAGTAATCGGAAGTCACCGGGTCAACCCCATACATGACTTCTCAGTGGCTGATCCCTTTACAAAAATTGTGAGGTTTCGAAGCCATACTTAGAAGCGGTGATATTAGTTTGAACCTCTCTGATATCCATGTTCAGCGGATCAACGCGAGCGTTCACAGTTTATGAGCTGAATTTCATTTCTAATATCACTTTGAACCTTGTAATCTTTGAATTTGAGCCATATAACTCTGGAATTTGAACCTTGTAACATTTTGAGCTTTTTGTGGTACAATCGTTGAAATGGCATCGTATGAGACTCGTATATTGCTAGCACTATTTTGACCTTAATATGCAATGGTCTTAGATTTTATTAACCATTCTCGAATCAGTTTACCTTGTTGATCTCACAGCACACGATCTGTATAGCTAACTCGACTACGATCTTCGACATTATTGCACACAGTTGGTTTCTTCCACCGTGTGCACTGTAGAGCACAGAATTAATTATCGCACTTGAGTGTCTATCATCACCCTTTTGTGTAACTTTGACCTCATCACCCAAGGGAAAACTTATGACCGAGGTCATTCCACACACTTCGTTTTTACACAACTTTTTGCCAATAAACGCCCATGATTTGTCCCTCTTCTAGCCGACGCGTGGCCAAACTAGTTGGGCGGGAAGCTTGCGTGGTAAATAGCACGGTAGCGCGGGAACAGGCTCACCGATGATACATTTGGCGCCTCTTCGATCCCAGGCGTGCGGTGCGGTGTTGTCAAGCGTGCACTGGAATCCTCCACTATGAACGTCGTGACAAGACATGACGATTATAGGCCGGCCGACCCCCATTTATTACAGCGACCATTTAAGCTACCCTTGTGTCTCTTCAACCTTTTGATCGCGCCCCACCATTGCAAGAAGCACACCCACCACGAGAAATTCTTAGAGGGTATCCTGCACGGCTCCAATGGCGCTTCGAACGGCTGCCGACGATGAGCAGCAGTTCACCATGCATGCCGTGGTGTACACCCACAGAAGGTTCATGGACCTCTCGGTGGTGTACACCAACGACCCGGTGTGGGTGGAGCAGTCCATCCACATCATGGAGCTGTTGCTTGCCGCAGAGAAGTACAAGGTGGTCGGGTTCGACCTCGAGTACACCCGCGCTCGTGCCGGGTCTCATCCCAAGGTCGCCGTCGCCCAGATGTGCGTGCGCCACCACGTCCTCGTCTACCTCTACTGCCTGGCCACAAGGCCTTGCGAGCGTTTCGCCAGGTTTGTCAACAGCCCCCACTACATGTTCGCTATGGTGGACATCACCAACGATGTAAATGCGCTCGAGAATTCGGGCATCGCCTGCCAGAATCTTGTCGACATCCAAGGCCAATACAAGATCTGGGGCAGCAAGGAGCATGAGAAGGACTCATTGGTTCACCTCACCGAGGCCATCATAGACCCCTACTATAGAGACATGAAGGATTCGTGCAACAAGGACAAGCGTGCCTGGCACTTGGCCGGGATGGAGAAACTCGACAAAGGTCACGTCGTGTACGCGGCCAAGGAGGTGTACACTAGCTATGACATGTACAGGCGGATCGTTGGCATGAGGAAGTGCCTCCTTCCCCAAAACGGCCAGGGATCCAGCCGGAAGCAGAGGAATGGTAAGCGTTGTCGCAACAATAAGTAGATGATTAGATCACCATTTCTCCTACTTTAGTATGCATGTAATTGCTTTCTTTGGTGTGTGGAAATGTTATGTGTGTAGTCACTTGTGTAATTATATGCTTAATTTGGTTATGCAATGCTGTCATTTTAAGTATATATGTTGATGCTCTGTAGACAGAGCGTAGATGTTGTGCGGACAAAGAAAATCACATCGCACACGGACTAAACAATGGAACCCGTCGGTGATGTTTTCATCAATCACTCACAATTGTATACCAGCAATCATTTGCTCACAACACACACGGCTTGTTAGTAGTAATCGCCTGTGTTGTTATCGGTCTTCGCACACGTTTCCGATTACAGACTTGTTTGCCTCGTATCACACACATCTTGTTCATTTGAACTGTTTCTGTTCTCATGTCTCAACGAAAACAGTTCATCTGAGTGAACCGCATGCCGTATATCGCACACACCTTTGATCTGGCTGACCGTTTATTTTGTGTTGCCTAATCACAAACAGTTCATCCAAGTGAACCGTTTGTTGTACATCACACACACCTTCATCTGGCTGCCCGTTTCTTTTGTTCCTCCTCATCGCAAACGGTTAACTGAACTGAACCGTATGCCCTCAATCACACACGCAACTAAAATCTAAACCGTGTTTGATGCATCCTCCATAGCAAATGTTTTGCACCTTTTTTGAAGGTTTTTTACACCACTGTTTGCGATTATGGTATCGCACACAGTTTCATCGAAGGGTCTCTGATCATAGTGTCGCGTTAGCAGCATCCTACAGTAGTGAGTCTTCTATGATTGCTAACACTCACCGCGTACTCATGAGCAAAACGTTTCAACCGGACACATACAAAGATATGGGCTTATGGTTTCTCCTCCCAACGTACTCACCTCAAGGGTGATGTCAACAATAATAACTCATGCCACCCATATTAAACTGGACATATCTGCCTAGATCTTTCCTCACCACATGATGCTTGCCAAAGGAGAAAGTTAAAAGGAATAGAGAGAAAAACTTTGACTCTTGCATAAAAGTAAATACATAAAAGTAAAAGATAGGCCCTTCGCAGAGGGAAGCAGAGGTTGTCATGCGCTTATTTGTTTGTATGTTGAATCCCTTAGTGCAAAATAACGTCACGTTACATTTCCCCTTGTGATAGAGACCTTTATTATGCAATCTGTCGCTTTTATTCTTCACCATCACAAGTTCGTGCAATGCTCAATTTTCTCTTACACTAAATGACATCACACTTTTAGAAGCAATTTTTATTGCCTTTTTGCATCGATGACGACTTACTTGAGGGATCTTGCTCAATCCCTAGATAGGTATGGTGGACACTTGAAAATAAGATTTGGGTTTAAGAGATTTTGGATGCACAAGTAGTATCTCTACTTAGTGCAGAAATTTTGGCTAGCAAAGATAGGGGGTAAGCACCACATGTTAAAGGATCTATGACAATATGACTTCTATGTGAATATGAACAAACATAAATCATTAAGTTGTCTTCCTTGTCCAACGTCAACAATTTTGGCATATAATATTTTGATGAGAGATCACAATCACAAAAGATTTATAGGATAGTATATTTATATGTGAATCTTCTCTTCTCTTATTAATTCTTTCATGAGTTGCATTATTGACTAATGCTATGTTTGTCAATCTCTAATAAAATTTTCTACTTATACTTTTCCTTATGTGGTGCCATCACCTACCATAGGATTAGTATATAATCTTTTCTTTATTTATTTCCTTTCTTTTATTTATTTCCTTTCTTATTTATTTTATTTTATTTGCAATATGAAAGTAAAGAAAGCGAAAACTCAAACTAAACTTTATTTTGTAACTTGCACACGATTACAAGGATAGACTGATATGTCTCCAATGTATCTATAATTTTTGATTGCTCCATGCTATATTATCTACTGTTTTGGGCAATATTGGGCTTTATTATCCACTTTTATATTACTTTTGGGACTAACCTATTAACCGGAGGCCCAGCCCAGATTTGTTGTTTTATGCCTATTTCAGTGTTTCGAAGAAAAGGAATATCAGACGGAGTCGAAACAGAACGAAATCAACTGGAGAAGTTATTTTTGGAAGGAAACACACCTGATGGACTTGGACCCCACGTCAGGGGAGACACGAGGTGCTCACGAGGGTGGGGGGCGCCCCCCTAGGGCGCGCCACCTGTCTCGTGGGACCCTCGTGGCTCCCCTTACGTACCTCCTGCACCCATATATACTTACGTGACCTAAAACTTCCAGAACGCAACATAGATCGGGAGTTCCGCCGCCAGAAGCCTCCGTAGCCACCAAAAACCAATCTAGACCCGTTCCGGCACCCTGCCGGAGGGGGCAATCCCTCTCCGGTGGCCATCTTCATCATCCCGGTGCTCTCCATGATGAGGAGGGAGTAGTTCTCCCTCGGGGCTGAGGGTATGTACCAGTAGCTATGTGTTTGATCTCTCTCTCTCTCTCTCTCTCTCTCTCTCTCGTGTTCTCGAGATGATACGATCTTGATGTATCACGAGCTTTGCTATTATAGTTGGATCTTATGTTTCTCCTCCCCCTCTTCTCTCTTGTAATGAATTGAGTTTCCCCTTTGAAGTAATCTTATCGGATTGAGTCTTTAAAGATTTGAGAACACTTGATGTATGTCTTGCCGTGGATATGTGTGGTGACAATGGGATATCACGTGATTCACTTGATGTATGTTTTGGTGATCAACTTGCGGGTTCCGCCCATGAACCTATGCATAGGGGTTGGCACACATTTTCATCGTGATTCTCTGGTAGGAACTTTGGGGCACTCTTTGAGGTCCTTCGTGTTGGTTGAATAGATGAATCTGAAATTGTGTGATGCATATCGTATAATCATACCCACGGATACTTGAGGTGACATTGGAGTATCTAGGTGACATTAGGGTTTTGGTTGATTTGTGTCTTAAGGTGTTATTCTAGTATGAACTCTAGGGCTGTTTGTGACACTTATAGGAATAGCCCAACGGATTGATTGGAAAGAATAACTTTGAGGTGGTTTCGTACCCTACCATAATCTCTTCATTTGTTCTCCGCTATTAGTGACTTTGGAGTGACTCTTTGTTGCATGTTGAGGGATAGTTATGTGATCCAATTATGTTAGTATTGTTGAGGGAACTTACACTAGTGAAAGTATGAACCCTAGGCCTTGTTTCCACACATTGCAATACTGTTTACGCTCACGTTTATCATTTGTTACCTTGCTGTTTTTATATTTTCAGATTACAAAAACTATTATCTACTATCCATATTGCACTTGTATCACCATCTCTTCGCCGAACTAGTGCACCTATACAATTTACCATTGTATTGGGTGTGTTGGGGACACAAGAGACTCTTTGTTATTTGGTTGCAGGGTTGCTTGAGAGAGACCATCTTCATCCTACGCCTCCTACGGATTGATAAACCTTAGGTCATCCACTTGAGGGAAATTTGCTACTGTCCTACAAACCTCTGCACTTGGAGGCCCAACAACGTCTACAAGAAGAAGGTTGTGTAGTAGACATCATAGACCACTAAGCAAACTCTCACAGAAGAAAGGATCGAACTAAACTTTTATTCATCTAAAGAAAAAGGATCGAACTAAAATAAGTAAAAGCAAAAAGATAGTGGGGTGATACGATACCGGGGCACCTCCCCCAAACTTGGCGACAGCCAAGGGGAGTGCCCATACCCGATACTCAATTCTCTTTTGGTGGTGAAGAAGATGATGGTGGTGAAGAAGTAGTATTCTCCAATATAACCATGAGTAGATCCCTCAAGTCTGGAATCTCCCGAAGGGCTTGATGAATTAGTTCACTGTTTTTCTTCACCTCAGCCATTATGTGTTTATTCTCAGGGCCCCACGGTTTTGTTCCTGCACCGTTTTCTCTTGGCCGGGATATGTCCCAGTTGGACGGCATGTGCCTACGAGGAGTATTCTCGAACACATAATTGTGAATCAAATTATGAAAATTATTATGATGTAACCTATGTAAGGGCCTCCTCTCGGTGGGAGCTCGTCTTGCACTTCTAGGATCGCTTGATTGTTCGGTGGCCCCATGGCTTGATGAGGATCATGATGAGTAGAGATGCTAGCCAGTGTACCCCTCTCAGAAGCCAAAGGGTGAATCCCAAAGGGACCTTCCTCTTCTTCCTCCATAGCAACCTCTTCAGCTTCATCCCTCCTTAGATCTTCCTGGAACGACCTTATGTCTCCTTCTCCATTGTTGAAGGGTGAGGAAGACATGACATTGGACCAGTTGAATCTGTAAGAAAACAGCAAGAAAAGAGAATAGAGGATTTCTTCGCGATATGGTGATCAACAGGTTCGGGGAGTATATATAGATTTTTTATCTTGGGGGACAAGCATATGGTAGAAAAATGGAGTACAGAAGGTGTCCCAGGTGGGCACAACCAACCTGGGTGCACCAGGCAAGCTTGGGGTGCCCTGGTGTCTTGTGCCCACCAGGGGATGCTTCCTGGAAGTTTCTTTATTCCCAATATTCTTAAATATTCCAAAACTGATAAAAAATATTTTTGCGGATTTTTCGGAGTCCGTTTACTTACCGTATCACGTACCTCCTTATTTTCACGATTCTGGAGTGTTCCGGAAGGACTCTTTTATGTGTTCTTCCGGTGTCATAGTTTGGATAATATTACTTTCAATATTAATAGGCGTACCTGAGATATAAGGCTTTATTCGTTGCCCATTGACAACCTTCGGGTTAGTACCTTCAGAATTATTTATTGTGATGGCTCCAGACAGGTAAACCTCCTCGATTACATATGGGCCTTCCCATTTTTAGAGGAGTTTTCCTGCAAAGAATCTAAAACGAGAGTTGTACAAAAGAACATATTCTCAGACTTTAAACTCACGCTTTTGAATTCTTTTGTCATGCCATCTTTTTACTTTCTCTGAATAATTTTGCATTTTCATAAGCTTGGGTTCTTCATTCATCTAATGAGCTAATATCAAATAACCTCTTTTCACCAGCAAGTTTGAAATCATAATTGAGTTCTTTGATTGCCCAGAATGCTTTATGCTCTACCTCAAGAGGCAAATGGCATGCTTTTCCATAAACCATTTTATAAGGAGACATACCCATAGGAATTTTATAAGTTGTTCTATAAGCCCAAAGTGCATCATGATACGTCTCCAACGTATCTACTTTTCCAAACACTTTTGCCCTTGTTTTGGACTCTAACTTGCATGATTTTAATGGAACTAACCCGGACTGATGTTGTTTTCAGTAGAATTGCCATGGTGTTATTTTTGTGCAGAAATAAAAGTTCTCAGAATGAAAGGAAAATTAATGGAGAATATTTTTGGAATATATAAAAAATACTGGCAAAAGAATCAAGGCCAGGGGCCCACACCCTGTCCACAAGGGTGGGGGTGCGCCTACCCCCCTGGGCGCGCCCCCTGCCTCGTGGGCCCCCTGGTGCTCCACCGACCTCAACTCCAACTCTATATATTCACATTCGGGGAGAAAAATATTAGAAAGAAGGATTGATTGCATTTTTACGATACGGAGCCGCCGCCAAGCCCTAATCTCTCTCGGGAGGGCTGGTCTGGAGTCTGTTCCGCGCTCCGGAGAGGGGAATCCGTCGCCATCGTCATCATCAACCTTCCTCCATCACCAATTTCATGATGCTCACCGCCGTGCGTGAGTAATTCCATCATAGGCTTGCTGGATGGTGATGGGTTGGATGAGATTTATCATGGAATCGAGTTAGTTTTGTTAGGGTTTGATCCCTAGTATCCATTATGTTCTGAGATTGATGTTGCTATGACTTTTCTATGCTTAATGCTTGTCACTAGGTCCCGAGTGCCATGATTTCAGATCTGAACCTATTATGTTTCCATGAATATATGTGAGTTCTTGATCCTATTTTGCAAGTCAATAGTCATCTACTATGTGTTATGATCCGGTAACCCCGAAGTGACAATAATCGGGACCACTCCCGGTGATGACTATAGTTTGAGGAGTTCATGTATTCACTAAGTGTTAATGCTTTGTTCCGGTACTCTATTAAAAGGAGGCCTTAATATCCCTTAGGTTCCAATAGGACCCCACTGCCACGGGAGGGTAGGACAAAAGATGTCATGCAAGTTCTTTTCCATAAGCACGTATGACTATATTCGGAATACATGCCTACATTACATTGATGAACTGGAGCTAGTTTTATGTCACCCTATGTTATAACTATTGCATGAGAATCGCATCCGACATAATTATCCATCACTGATCCATTGCTTACGAGCTTTTCACATATTGATCTTTGCTTATTTACTTTTTTGTTGTTACTGTTAATATCACTACAAAACCAAAACTATTACTTTTGCTACCGTTACCGCTACTATCATATTACTTTGCTACTAAATACTTTGCTGCAGATATTAAGTCTTTAAGGTGCGGTTGAATTGACAAATCAACTGTTAATACTTGAGAATATTCTTTGGCTCCCCTTGTGTCGAATCAATAAATTTGGGTTGAATACTCTACCCTCGAAAACTATTGTGATCCCCTATACTTGTGGGTTATCAAGACTATTTTCCGGCGCCGTTGCCGGGGAGGATGGCTCTATTGTTTGAGTATATTACCTTGCCTGCTCCCTCTTTGTTCAACATATTTTCAGGCACGTACCTTGTTTTGCTGGAGGCCATTCATGCATACCGGAGCCTGATATCAGCTCTAGAGCATGAGCTAGAGCCACCACTTGATCCTCACCATCAGTATGTTTATCAGTGGGATCCGAAGGAGATCGCTAACCAGTGGCACCCTGAGGATCCTCCTCAGTACATCGGAGAGGGTGGCTTTGATCCGTGGGCATAGACCAACTTAGGCCAAAAGCCTAAGCTTGGGGGAGTACGTATCTCTCACCGACATTACATTCATGTTCACACACTCATGCCAGTTGTTGGTGCTCATACTTTTTCATTGTATTATCATGCTAGTTTATTTTCTTTTTAAGCATTCTTCTTGTGTTTTTGAAAAACTTAATAAAAACCAAAAAAAATTAGTTGTAGCTTTTAGCTAGTTTAGTTTCCATGCTTGTAGTAGCAATAATTAAAAGAAAACCCAAAAAGATTTCTCGTTCTTCTTTTGCTTGTTGGGAGCTTTCCCGTGTAAATAGTTTTGTTTCTTTTCTTTTCTGTGGGGTTGAGAGGAGAAGACCTTAATGAAAATGTTGAGTGGCTCTCATATGCATTATTGTTGATCTAACAAAGAGCCCATATTACCTTGTCTTCTCCCTTGAATTGAATGCTTGCAGATTCCAGCTTAGTCCAATGCACGTGCACTATTATTATTATCCACACTATTCGGTTGTGCAAGTGAAAGGCAATAATGACAATATATGATGGACTGATTGAGATGAGAGAAGCTGGTATGAACTCGACCTCTCTTGTTTTTGTAAATATGATTAGTTCATCGTTCCTGATTCAGCCTATTATGAATGAAACATGTTTGCAATGACAATTAGAGATTATAGTTGCCCATGCCATGCTTAATTTTCTAGGAGTTTATAGTGGTTTACCTTGTGTGCCAACATGCTATTAAAATGGTTCTGATGTGGTATGATAGGGTGGTATCCTTCTTTGAACGATTCGAGTGGCTTGACTTGGCACATGTTCACGTATGTATTTGAAACAAAATCAACATAGCCTCCATGATATTTATGTTCATGGTGAATTATATCCTACTCATGCTTGCATTCAGTGTTGATTAATTTTAATGCATGTTCATGAATGTTGTCGCTCTCTAGCTGGTCGCTTCCCTGTCTCTTTCTAGCCTTCACTTGTACTAAGCGGGAATACTGCTTGTGCATCCACTTCCATAAACCCCAAAGGTTATTCCATATGAGTCCACCATACCTTCCTATATGCGGTATCTACCTGACGTTCCAAGTAAATTTGTATGTGCCAAACTCTAAACCTTCAAATGAAATTCTGTTTTGTATGCTCGAATAGCTCATGTATCAACTAGCGCTGTCTATATCTTCCATGCTAGGCGGGTTATTCTCAAGAGGAGTGGACTCCGCTCCTCACTCATGAGAAAATGGCTGGTCACCGGGATGCCCAGTCCCATGCTCAAATTAAATCAAAATAATTGCAAACATAACTCCCCTAGGATTGTTGTTAATTGGAGGAACCCGTTGTTTCGGGCAAGCCATGGATTGATGCTCGTTGGTGGTGGGGGAGTATAAACTTTACCATTTTGCTTGGGAACCTCCTATAATGTGTGTAGCATGGAAGATATCGAGATCTCTCGGTTGTTATGTTGACAATGAAAGTATACCGCTCAAAATATTATTCATCTCTATTTCAAAATCAAGCTCTGGCACCTCTACAAATCCCTGCTTCCCTCTGCGAAGGGCCTATCTATTTACTTTTATGTTGAGTCAGCATCCTCTTATTAAAAAGCACTAGTTGGAGAGCACCGCTATCATTTGCATGCATTACTATTAGTTTACATTGAGTATGACTGTGACTGGATCTCTTTTACCATGAATTACAATTTCCAGTCAGCACTTGATCTTCAGGGGTGCTCTGCATTTATGTTTTGTGGTCTCAAAAAGGGCTAGTGAGATACCATCTTGTTATATTATATTATGATTGTTTTGAGAAAGTGTTGTCATCCAAGATTTATTATTATTGCTCGCTAGTTGATTATGCCATCGATATGAGTAAACATGAGACCTAAATGTTATTGTGAATATGGTTAGTTCATAATCTTTTGCGAAAACTTGAATGCTGGCTTTACATATTTACAACAACAAGAGCAAACAGAGTTTGTAAAAGTTTTTCTTTATCACTTTCAGTTTATCAACTGAATTGCTTGAGGACAAGCAAAGGTTTAAGCTTGGGGGAGTTGATACGTCTCCAACATATCCTAATGAATGGAACTAACCTGGACTAACGTTATTTTCAGCAGAATTGCCATGGTGTTATTTTTGTGCAGAAATTAAAGTTCTCGGAATGACCTAAAAATCAACAGAGAATATTTTTGGAATATATAAAAAATACGGGCAAAAGAATCAAGGCCAGGGGACCCACACCCTGTCCACGAGGGTGGGGGCGCGCCTACCCCCCTGGGCGCGCCCCCTGCCTCGTGGGCCCCCTGGTGCTCCATCGACCTCAACTCCAACTCTATATATTAACATTGGAGGAGAAAAATCAGAAAGAAGGATTCATCGTGTTTTACGATACGGAGCCGCCGCCAAGCCCTAATCTCTCTCGGGAGGGCTGATCTGGAGTCCGTTCGGGGCTCCGGAGAGGGGAATCTGTCGCCATCGTCATCATAAACCTTCAACCATCACCAATTTCATGATGCTCAATGCCGTGCATGAGTAATTCCATCGTAGGCTTGCTGGACGGTGATGGGTTGGATGAGATTTATCATGTAATCAAGTTAGTTTTGTTAGGGTTTGATCCCTAGTATCCACTATGTTCTGAGATTGATGTTGCTATGACTTTGCTATGCTTAATGCTTGTCACTAGGGCCTGAGTGCCATGATTTTAGATCTGAACCTATTATGTTTCCATGAATATATGTGAGTTCTTGATCCTATTTTGCAAGTCAATAGTCACCTACTATGTGTTATGATCCGGTAACCCCGAAGTGACAATAATTGGGACCACTCCCGGTGATGACTATAGTTTGAGGAGTTCATGTATTCACTAAGTGTTAATGCTTTGTTCCGGTACTCTATTAAAAGGAGGCCTTAATATCCCTTAGTTTCCAATAAGACCCCGCAGCCACAGGAGGGTAGGACAAAAGATGTCATGCAAGTTCTTTTCCATAAGCACGTATGACTATATTCGGAATACATGCCTACATTACATTGATGAACTAGAGCTAGTTCTGTGTCACCCTATGTTATAACTATTGCATGAGGAATCACATGTGACATAATTATCCATCACTGATCCATTGCCTACGAGCTTTTCACATATTGATCTTTGCTTATTTACTTTTCCGTTGTTACTGTTACAGTCACTACAAAACCAAAACTATTACTTTTGCTACCATTACCGCTACTATCATATTACTTTGCTACTAAATACTTTGCTGCAGATATTAAGTCTTCCAGGTGCGGTTGAATTGACAACTCAACTGTTAATACTTGAGAATATTCTTTGGCCCCCCTTGTGTCGAATCAATAAATTTGGGTTGAATACTCTACCCTCGAAAACTGTTGTGATCCCCTATACTTGTGGGTTATCACATCATCTAATTTCTTAGACCAATTCTTCCTGGACCTATTAACAGTCTTTTGCAAAATTAATTTTATTTCTCTATTGCTAAGTTCAACTTGACCACTAGATTGAGGGTGATATGGTGATGCAATTCTAAGGTTAACATCATACTTGGCAAGCATTTTACGGAAATCACCATGAATAAAGTGCGAACCACACCATCAGTCATTAAAATCTAGGGACTCCAAACCTTGGGAAAATAACTTCCTTAAGCATTTTAATAGAGGTGTTGTGATCATCACTACTGGTTGCAATAGCTTCTACCCATTTAGTAACATAATCAACAGTAACCAAAATATGTGTATACCCATTAGAGGAAGGAAAAGGTCCCATGTAATCAAATCCCCAAACATCAAATGTTTCAACATCAAGTGAATAATTCATAGGCATTTCTTGACGCTTACCAATATTACCTATCTTTTGACATTCGTCACAAGATAAGACGAACTTACGAGCATCCTTGAAGAGATTAGGCCAATAAAATCCAGATTGCAATACCTTGTGAGCAGTTCTATCTCCAGCATGATGCCCTCCATAAGCTTTGGAGTGACATCTCTGTAGGATTTGTCCTTGTTCATGCTCAGGTACACAATGTCTAATAATACCATCTGCTCCTTCTTTGTAAAGATGTGGGTCATCCCAAAAGTAATGTCTTAAATCATAGAAGAATTTTTTCTTTTGTTGGTATGTAAAGCTAGGTTGTAAATATTTAGCAACAATGTATTTATCATAATAAACATACCAAGGAGTACCATGAGAAACATTTGCAGCTAACTGCCCATCAGGAAAACTATCATCAATAGGTAGTGGGTCACCAAGCACATTTTCAAGCCTAGACAAATTATCAGCAACTGGATTCTCAGCTCCTTTTTTGTCAATGATATGTAAAGCAAATTCTTGTAACAAGATAACCCATCTAACAAGTCTAGGTTTAGCATCTTTCTTTTCATAAGATATTTAATAGCAGCATGGTCTGTGTGAACAGTTACATTGGAATCAACAATATAATGTCTAAATTTATGACAAGCAAACGCAACAGCTAAGAATTTTTTTTCAGTAGTAGCATAATTTCTTTGAGCATTGTCTAGAGATTTACTAGCATAATGAATAACATTAAGTTTCTTATCAACTCTTTGTCCTAGAACAACACCTACAGCATAGTCACTAGCATCACACATAATTTCAAAAGGCAAGTTCCAATCAGGAGATTGAACAATAGGTGCAGAAATTAAAGCTTTCTTAATTGTTTCAAAGGCTTCTAAACAATCATCATCAAAAGCAAAAGGAATATCCTTCTGCAAGAGACTAGTGAGAGACCTAGAAATTTCTGAAAAGTCTTCGATAAATCTCCTATAGAAACCAGCATGACCTAAGAAACTACTAATACCTTTTATATCTTTAGGACATGGCATTTTCTCAATTGCATCAACCTTAACCTTGTTCACTTCAATACCTTTTCCAGAAATTTTATGACCGGAGACAATGCCTTCATTAACCATAAAGTGGCACTTCTCCCAATTCAAGACAAGATTTGTTTTTTCACATCTCTGCAAAACTCGATCAAGATTGCTTGAACAAACATCAAAACACTTCCCATAAACAGAAAAGTCATCCATGAAAACCTCAACAATCTTTTCACAAAAGTCAAAGAATATAGCAGTCATACATCTTTGAAAGATAGCACATGCATTACATAAACCAAAAGGCATACGTCTATAAGCATAGGTTCCAAAGGGACAAGTAAAAGTGGTCTTTTCTTGATCAGGTTGAGAAACATGTATTTTTGAAAAGCCAGAATATCCATCAAGGAAGCAAAAGTGTGTGTTCTTAGATAATCTTTCTAGCATTTGATCAATAAAAGGCAAAGGGTAATGATCTTTTCTAGTTGCTTTATTTAATTTTCTAAAATCAATTACCATTCTATAGCCTGTAACAATTCTTTGTGGAATAAGTTCATTCTTAGCATTAGAAACAACAGTAATACCTCCTTTCTTAGGAACACAATGAACAAGACTTACCCACCTACTATCAGCTATGGGATATATTATACCTGCTTCCAGAAGTTTTAGTATTTCCATTCTTACCACTTCTTTCATCTTCGGATTTAACCGACGTTGGTGATCAACAACGGGTTTAGCTTCAGGTTCCATATTAATTTTGTGCTGACATAGAGTGGGACTAATGCCCTTAAATCATCAAGAGTATATCCAATAGCAGATCGTTGCTTCCTTATAACTTTCAATAATATTTCTTCTTCATGTTCTGAAAGGTTAGTACTAATAATAACAAGATATATCTTCTTTTCATCAAGATAAGAATATTTCAAAGGGCCTGGCAATTGTTTTAATTCAAACACAGGATCACCTTTAGGTGGAAGAGGACCTCCTAAAGTTTCAATGGGCATATTGTGTTTAAGCAGAGGACGTTGTTCAATTTTTTTTTTATCTATTTCATTTCTTTCATGCATATGAAAATCATTCTCATGGTCTAGCAAATATTGTTCTAAAGGATCGGTGGGTGGTACAGAAATAGAAGCAAGACCAATTAATTCATCCTTACTAGGCAATTCTTTTTCATGAAGATTTCTACTAAACTTGGAAAAATTAAACTCATGAGACTCATTACCAAAACTAACACTGACAATTTGTTTCTCACAATCTATGTTAGCATTGACGGTGTTCAAGAAAGGTCTACCAAAAGTTAATGGGACAAAAGTCATCTTATGGGGAACCAAGAACAAGAAAATCAGTAGGGTATTTTATTTTTGCACACAAGACTTCAACATCTCTAACAATCCCAATTGGTGATATAGTGTCTCTATTAGCAAGTTTAATAGTAACATCTATTTCTTCTATCTCTGCGGGTGCTATGCCATTCATAATTTCTTGGTATCAGGTGTAAGGAATATCACTCACACTAGCACATATGTCACGTAAACCATGATAACAGTGATCTCCTATTTTAACTGAGATAACAGGCATGCCAACAACAGGTCTATGTTTATCTTTCTTATCAGGTTTGGCAATTCTAGCAGCTTCTTCACAGAAATAAATAACATGCCCATACATATCTTCTTCCAAGAGATCTTTAACCATAGCAATACTAGGTTCTACTTTAATTTGTTCATCAGGTTGAGGTGTCCTAATGTAGCTTTTGTTAACCACAGTTGAAACTTTAGCATGTTCCTTTTCCTAACAGGGAAAGGTGGTTTCTCTATATAAGCAAAAGGAACAACTGGATCAACATTATAAAGTATAGTTTCTTCTCTAACTGGTACCGGCTCTTTAATTTCTTCTTTAATAGGTGGGTGATATTCAAACCACTTCTCTTTAGGGAGTATAACATGAGTAACAAATGATTCACAAAAGGATGCTACTATCTCAGAGTCAAGTCCATATTTAGTGCTAAATTTTTGAAAAGCATCGGTAGCCATAAGAAATTTAACACAATCATACTTAAGTTTAATACCTGACTCTTTACCTTTGTCGAGTTCCCAATCTACAGAGTTACGTTTAATTCTTTCCAAAAAATCCCACCAGAATTCAATAGTCTTCTTCATAAAGGAACCAACACAAGAAGTATCAAGCATGGTTTGATCATTACGAGAAAGCTGAGCATAAAAATTCTGGATAATAATTTGTCTTGAGAGCTCATGATTGGGGCATGAATATAACATTGACTTAAGCCTCCCCCAAGCTAGAGTGATACTTTCTCCTTCACGAGGCCAAAAATTATATATATACAATTCCGATCACGATGAACTAGATGCATATGATAATTTTTTTGATGGAACTCCAATTTCAAACGATTCCAATTCCATGATCCAATATCATCGCATAGCCTATACCATGCCAATGCTTTTCCCTTCAAAGATAATGGGAAAACCTTCTTCATGAATTTATCTCCGGGTAAACCTGCAAGCTTAAACAATCCACAAATTTGTTCTACATATATCAAGTGCATATCAGGATGTTCGGTTCCATATCCTACATGAGGATTAGCTAGCAGTTGTTCTATCATACCCGAAGGAATTTCATATTCAATATTTTCAGTAGGTGAAGTAGGTGGAGGGGTAGCGAATTGTGGTTCCGGACGAGGTGAAGATACCCCGAACAAACCCTCAAAGGATTGTTTTCCATAGTAACAAGTGACAATAAATTTCAGCACACTATATAAATGTTTCCTTACCAATTTCTACTTACCAAAGGCGCTTCACTCCCCGGCAACGGCGCCAGAAAATAGCCTTGATGACGCACAAGTATAGGGGATCAATTGTAGCTCTTTTCGATAAGTAAGAGTGTCAAACCTAACAAGGAGCAGAAGGAAACGACAAGTAGTTTTCAGTAAGGTAATGTCTGCAAGTGCTGAAATTCTAAGTAGCGAGTAATTTGATAACAAGATAATTTGTAATGAGCAAGTAACGATAATAGTAACAAGTATGCAGCAAGGTAGCCCGATCCTTTTGAGGCAAAGGACAGGCCAAAACGGTCTCTTATGATAAGCAGAGAATTTTCAAGGGTACACGGGAATTTTATCTAGTCACTTTCATCATGTTGGTTTAATTTGTGTTCGCTACTTTGATAATTTGATATGTGGGTGGACAGGTGCTTAGGTGTTTTTCTTACTTGAACAAACCTCCTACTTATGATTAACCCTCCCGCAAGCATCCGCAACTACGAGAAAAGTATTAAGAATAAATTCTAACCATAGCATTAAACTTTTGGATCCAATCGGTACCTTACGGAATAGCTCATAAACTGGGGTTTAAGTTTCTGTCACTCTCGCAACCCATCATCTAATTACTACTCCACAATGCATTCCATTAGGCCAAAATATGGTGAAGTGTCATGTAGTCGATGTTCACATGACACCACTAGGGGAATCACAACATACATACTATCAAAATATCGAACACATATCAAATTCACATGATTACTTGCAACATGATTTCTCCTGTGACCTCAAGAACAAAGGTAACTACTCACAAATGATAAACATGCTCATTATCAGACGGGTATTAAATAGCATATTGGATTTGATCATATAATATTCCACCAAATAAACCATATAGTAATCAACTACAAGATGTAATCAACACTACTAGTCACCCACAAGTACCAATCTATAGTTCTGGTAACAAGATTGAACACAAGAGATGAACTAGGGTTTGAGAGGAGATGGTTCTATTAAAGATGTTGATGGAGATTTCCCTCCCCAAGATTGGAGAGTTGTTGGTGATGATGATGACGATGATTTCCCCCTCCGGGAGGGAATTTCCCCGGCAGAATCGCTCCGCCGGAGGGCAAAAGTGCTCCTGCCCAAGTTCCGCCTCGAGGCGGCGGCGCTTCGTCCCGAAAGTCCCCCTCCTTGTTTTTTTCTAGGTCAAAATGACTTGTACATACCAAAATATGGGCACCAGAGGTGGGCCGAGGAGGGCACAACCCACCACGGCGTGCCCAGGTGGGTTGTTCCCACCTGGTGGGCCCCCTCTGGTAGTTATTTGCTCCAATAATTCTTAAATAATCCATAAAAAATCTCCGTGAAGTTTCATGTTGTTTGGAGTTGTGCAGAATAGGTGGCCTTATGTAGCTTTTCCAGGTCCAGATTTCCAGCTGCCGGAATTCTCCCCCTTGGTGTGTACCTTGCAAATTATGAGAGAAAAGGTATTAGAATTACTCCAAAAAGCATTATTATGGATAAAAACATTGTAAATAACAGTAAGAAAACATGATGCAAAATGGACGTATCAACCACCGCCAGAGCCCCGTGCCACCCCAACTTCTGGCGTCGGTGTCGTTGCCAAGTCCGCTCCCACCCGCCTCTACTTCCTCTGCAACGAGCAGGAGCTCGCCTGCTCATCCCGCTCGAGCACCCTGTTGGTCGCCAAGCCGTCGCCTTCCCTCACGTCCGAGCAGAGGAGGTCGCGTACTCGAGCTCTTCCTAGATCTCGCGCCTCCGGAACCAGTGATCGCCGGCGAGCGCGCCGTCCAGGTCCCCTTCGTCCCATGCCTTCCCTTCCCCTGCTTCTTCCCTCTCCTTCTCATGTCTCAAGCTCTCTCTCTATTTCCCAGCAAAGGAGCCCCACCAGGATCTCCGAGCAGTTGCTGCCCCGACCCGGCGCGCCTTCGCCCCTTCTCCGGCCATGTCCGGTGCCCCATGGTCGGCTTCCCCCGTTGCCCCATGGCCGGCTTCGCCCATTGCCTGCACGCCGGTAGCCGCCGCCGTGCCCGCGACCCCCCCTGCTTCGCCTGTTCATGCAGCCGCTTGCTCTACATCGAGGAGATGCCTCTGCTTCATGCGCGCGCCCAGTCTCCATGTTGACCGCATCAGCCAGATGCGGGGGAACTGCGCTGCTTCCCCCGTCAGCCCAACACCACCGAGCCCAAGTCGGCCTGCTGCACCGACTGGGCCTTGGCCCATGGTGAGAGCTCCAGCGCTCACTCTATTCCAGTAGATTCAGCCCGCATGTGTTTTTTTCTCATTCTGCAATTGATCCTATTATCCAGAGAATTTTAGAATTGCAGAAAAACCCTTGCATTTCATGCATATAATAACTCATGATTTGTGCATCGGATTAGAATAAGTTATATATGAAACATGCTTAGAATTTCCTCTAGTTTCATAATATGCCGCTTTCATCCATGTTTAAAATGTTTAAATTGTTGTTTGCATTTGTTTTGCATAAATTACATGCTAAATGTTTTTATTCATATCTAAATAACCATAGCTCCAAATTTAATAAACTTTATATGTAAATGGGGTAGAAAAATGCATAGATTAACATGATGCACTTTATTTTGCTGTTTGAGAACATTTGATATGGTTGGGTACACAAACAAGAGTGAACTAAATACTTGAATGTGGTGTTTCGTCAATATGCAACTCGTTGCATATTGTGCTCCACTTAATTTGTAGTATTGTTTGTTGCACTTTGCTATGCCATGACTCATTAAACTAGACATGCATCATACTTGATTGTGCATCATGCCATGTTTATGCTTGTTGGTTTACCATGTTGTTTGCTTCTTTTCGGTTGTGCTCATTCTCGATAGTTCTCGGTTCTCATTGCGATTGTGAGCATTCGTTCGACTTTGTTGCTTCATCTACTTCATGGACTCGTTCTTCTTCCGAGCGGGATTTCAGGAAAGATGACTGTTACCCTGGATACCACTACTATCTTTGCTATGCTAGTTGTCTCGATGCTAACGTTTTGTCGTGCTACCCACCACTTGTTTATCAAGCCTCCCAATATGCCATGAAATAGCCTCTAACCTTTTTCACTATCCCAGCAAACCGTTGTTTGGCTATAGTGCCGCTTTGCTCATCCCCTCTTATAGCATTGCTAGTTGCAGGTGTAGTTTCAGTTTGTTCCATGTTGGAACATGGATATCATGGGATATCACAATATCTCTTATTTAATTAATGCATCTATAAACTTGGTAAAGGGTGGAAGGCTCGGTCTTTTGCCTGGTGTTTTGTTTCACTCTTGTCGCCCTATTTTCCGTCATACCGGTGTTATGTTCCTTGATTTTGCATTCCTAACATGGTCGGGGTTTATGGCCCCCCCTTGACAGTTCACTTTGAGTAAAACTCTTCCAGTAAGGCCCAACATTGGTTTTACCATTTGCCTAATAACAACTGAAACTTGCATAGGGACTTTCCGGACCCCGAGGTTAATTAATCAACAACCCTGGGCCAGTGCTCCTCATGAGTGTTGGTCCAAACCGGGCGATGTCCGGCGCCCCGTGGGCAACCAGGGTCTCAGCCAACCCGACGTCTTGCCCATCCAGTGTGCCCTGAGAACGAGATACGTGCGGCTCCTATCGGGATTTGTCGGCACATCGGGCGGTCTTGCTGGTTTTGTTTTACCATTGTTGAAATGTCTTGTGAACCGGGATTCCGAGCTTGATCGGGTTGTTTCGGGAGGAGGATTTTCCTCCGTTGATCGTGAGAGCTTGTCGTGTGCTAAGTTGGGACACCCCTGCATGGTTTAAACTTTCGAGAGCCGTGCCCGCGGTTATGTGGCAGATGGGAATTTTTAATATTCAGTTGTAGAGAACTTGACACTATATCCGAATTAAAATACACCAACCGCGTGTGTAACCGTGACTGTCTCTTTCCGAGTGAGTCCAGGAAGAGAACACGGTGGGCTTATGTTTGAACGTAAGTAGTTTATGATCACTTCTTGATCATTACTAGTTTGCGACCGTCTCCGTAGTTTCTCATCTTATTCTTGTATTTTTTTAAGTTAGCCACCATACAAATGCCTAGTGCTTGCTGCAGCCTCACCACTTATCCATTCCATACCCATTGAGCTTTGCTAGTCTTGATACCCATGGTAATGGGATTGCTGAGTCCTCATGGCTCACAGATTACTACAAAAACAGTTGTAGGTACAGGTAATGCGATGGTCTGACGCAAGTGCGATGCTTGCTTGTTTGGAGTTTTTCTGTTTCTTCTTGTTCGATCAAGGGATAGGTTCCAGGTCGGGAGCCTGGGATTAGCAGGGTGGATGTCGTTCCTCTTTTTCGTTTTCTTTCATCCGTAGTCGGATCTGTTGGGGAACGTAATAGAATTTTAAAATTTTCTATGCATCACCAAGATCAATCTATGGAGTCATCTAGCAACGAGGGAGAGAGGAGTGCATCTACATACCCTTGTAGATTGCACGCGGAAGCGTTCAAGAGAACGGGGTTGATGGAGTCGTACTCGTCGTGATCCAAATCACCGATGACCAAGTGCCGAACGGACAGCACCTCCGCGTTCAACACACGTACGGTTGGGAAGACGTCTCCTCCTTCTTGATCCAGCAAGGGGGAAGGAGAGGTTGATGAAGATCCAGCAGCACGACAGCGTGGTGGTGGATGCAACAGGATCCCGGTAGGGCTTCGCCAAGCGCAAGCGGGGAGGAGAGGTGTTACGGAGGGAGAGGGAGGCGCCAAGAGCAAGGGGCGCGGCTGCCCTCCCTCCCCCTCTTTATATAAGGGCCTTGGGGGGGCGCCGGCCCTAGGGAGATGGATCTCCAAGGGGGCGGCGGC
>NC_041386.1:12518824-12582605 GCF_002162155.2 Triticum dicoccoides | reverse complement strand
CTAGGCGTAGGGCAGGCCCAAGGGGGGGGGGCGCACCAGCCCACCAGGGGCTGGTTCCCCACCCAATTCAGCCCATGGGGCCCTCCGGGATAGGTGGCCCCACCCGGTGGACCCCCGGGACCCTTCCGGTGGTCCCGGTACAATACCGGTAACCCCCGAAACCTTCCCGATGGCCAAAACTGGACATCCCATATATAAATCTTTACCTCCGGACCATTCCGGAACTCCTCGTGACGTCCGGGATCTCATCTTGGACTCCAAACAACTTTCGGGTTACTGCATACTAATATCTCTACAACCCTAGCATCACCGAACCTTAAGTGTGTAGACCCTACGGGTTCGGGAGACATGCAGACATGACCAAGACGCCTCTCCGGTCAATAACCAATAGCGGGATCTGGATACCCATGTTGTCTTCCACATGCTCCACGATGATCTCATTGGATGAACCACGATTTCGAGGATTCAATCAATCCGTATACAATTCCCTTTGTCAATCGGTACGTTACTTGCCCGAGACTCGATCGTCGGTATCCCAATACCTCGTTCAATCTCGTTACCGGCAATTCACTTTACTCGTGCCGTAATGCATGATCCCGTGATCAACCACTTGGTCACATTGAGCTCATTATGATGATCCATTACTGAGTGGGCCCAGAGATACCTCTCAGTCATACGGAGTGACAAATCCCAGTCTCGATTCGTGCCAACCCAACAGATACTTTCGGAGATACCTGTAATGTACCTTTATAGTCACCCAGTTACGTTGTGACGTTTGGCACACCCAAGGCACTCCTACGGTATCCGGGAGTTGCACAATCTCATGGTCTAAGGAAATGATACTTGACATTCAGAAAAGCTACAACAAACAAACTACAAGATCTTTGAGCTATGCTTAGGATTGGGTCTTGTCCATCACATCATTCTCCTAATGATGTGATCCCGTTATCAATGACATCCAATGTCCATAGTCAGGAAACCATGACTATCTTTTGATCAACGAGCTAGTCAACTAGAGGCTCACTAGGGACGTGTTGTGGTCTATGTATTCACACACGTATTATGATTTCCGGATAACACAATTATAGCATGAACAATAGACAATTATCATGAACAAAGAAATATAATAATAACCATTTTATTATTGCCTCTAGGGCATATTTCCAACAGTCTCCCACTTGCACTAGAGTCAATAATCTAGTTACATTGTGATGAATCGAACACCCATGCAGTTCTGATCATGTTTTGCTCTAGGGAGAGGTTTAGTCAACGGATCTGCCACATTCAGGTCCGTATGTACTTTACAAATCTCTATGTCTCCATTTTGAACACTTTCACGAATGGAGTTGAAGCGACGCTTGATATGCCTGGTCTTCCTGTGAAAGCTGGGCTCCTTGGCATGGGCAATAGCTCCAGTGTTGTCACAGAAGAGAGTCATTGGGCCCGACGCATTGGGTATGACTCCTAGGTCGGTAATGAACTCCTTCACCCAGACTGCTTCTTGTGCTGCCTTCGAGGCTGCCATGTACTCCGCTTCACATGTAGATCCCGCCACAACGCTTTGCTTGCAACTGCACCAGCTTACTGCCCCACCATTCAAAATATACACGTATCCGGTTTGTGACTTAAAGTCATCCAGATCTGTGTTGAAGCTAGCATCGACGTAACCCTTTACGACGAGCTCTTCGTCACATCCATACACGATAAACATGTCCTTAGTCCTTTTCATGTACTTCAGGATATTCTTGACCGCTGTCCAGTGTTCCATGCCGGGATTACTTTGGTACCTTCCTACCAAACTTACGGCAAGGTTTACATCAGGTCTGGTACACAGCATAGCATACATGATAGACCCTATGGCCAAGGCATAGGGGACGACACTCATCTTTTCTCTATCTTCTGCCGTGGTCGGGCATTGAGCCGTGCTCAATCTCGTACCTTGCAATACAGGCAAGAACCCCTTCTTTGACTGATCCATTTTGAACTTCTTCAATATCTTGTCAAGGTACGTACTCTATGAAAGACCAATGAGGCGTCTCGATCTATCTCTATAGATCTTGATGCCTAATATATAAGCAGCTTCTCCAAGGTACTTCATTGAAAAACACTTGTTCAAGTAGGCCTTTATGCTTTCCAAGAATTCTATATCATTTCCCATTAACAGTATGTCATCCACATACAATATGAGAAATGCTATAGAGCTCCCACTCACTTTCTTGTAAATGCAGGCTTCTCCATAAGTCTGCGTAAACCCAAACGCTTTGATCATCTCATCAAAACGAATGTTCCAACTCCGAGATGCTTGCACCAGCCCATAAATCAAGCGTTGGAGCTTGCACACCTTGTCAGCATTCTTAGGATCGACAAAACCTTCCGGCTGCATCATATACAATTCTTCCTTAAGGAAACCATTAAGGAATGCCGTTTTGACGTCCATTTGCCATATCTCATAATCATAGAATGCGGCAATTGCTAACATGATTCGGACAGACTTCAGCTTCGCTACGGGTGAGAAAGTCTCATCATAGTAAACCCCTTGAACTTGTCGATAACCCTTAGCGACAAGCCGAGCTTTATAGATGGTCACATTACCATCCGCGTCTATCTTCTTCTTAAAGATCCATTTATTTTCTATGGCTCGCCGATCAGCGGGCAAGTCAGTCAAAGTCCATACTTCGTTTTCATACATGGATCCTATCTCGGATTTCATGGCTTCCAGCCATTTGTCGGAATCCAGGCCCGCCATCGCTTCTTCATAGTTCGAAGGTTCACCGTTGTCTAACAACATGATTTCCAAGACAGGGTTGTCGTACCACTCTGGTGCGGAACGTGTCCTCGTGGACCTACGAAGTTCAGTAGTAACTTGATCTGAAGTTTCATGATCCTCATCATTAACTTCCTCTCTAGTCGGTGCAGGCACCTCAGGAACATTTTCTTGAGCTGCGCCACTTACTAGTTCAAGAGGTAATACTTCATCAAGTTCTACTTTCCTCCCACTTATTTCTTTTGAGAGAAACTCTTTCTCTAGAAAGGACCCATTCTTGGCAACAAAGATCTTGCCTTCGGATCTAAGGTAGAAGGTATACCCAATAGTTTCTTTAGGGAATCCTATGAAGACGCATTTTTCCGACTTGGGTTCGAGCTTTTCAGGTTGAAGTTTCTTGACATAAGCATCGCATCGCCAAACTTTTAGAAACGACAGCTTAGGTTTCTTCCCAAACCATAATTCATATGGTGTCGTCTCAACGGATTTCGACGAAGCCCTATCTAAAGTGAATGCGGCAGTCTCTAAAGCATAGCCCCAAAATGACAGCGGTAAATCGGTAAGAGACATCATAGATCGCACCATATCCAATAGAGTGCGATTACGACATTCGGACACACCATTACACTAAGGTGTTCCAGGCGGCGTGAGTTGTGAAACTATTCCACATTTTCTTAAGTGTGTGCCAAATTCGTGACTCAAGTATTCTCCCCCACAATCTGATCGCAAGAACTTGATTTTCTTGTCACGTTGATTCTCAACCTCACTCTGAAATTCCTTGAACTTTTCAAAGGTCTCAGACTTGTGTTTCATTAAGTAGACATACCCATATCTACTCAAGTCATCAGTGAGGATGAGAACATAACGATAGCCACCGCGAGCCTCAACACTCATTGGACCGCACACATCAGTATGTATGATTTCCAATAAGTTGGTTGCTCGCTCCATTGTTCCTGAGAACGGAGTCTTGGTCATTTTACCCATGAGGCATGGTTCGCATGTGTCAAATGATTCATAATCAAGAGACTCTAAAAGTCCATCTGCATGGAGCTTCTTCATGCGTTTGACACTTATGTGATCAAGGCGGCAGTGCCACACGTATGTGGGACTATCATTATCAACCTTACATCTTTTGGTATTCACACTATGAATATGTGTAGCATTACGCTCGAGATTCATTAAGAATAAACCATTCACCATCGGAGCATGACCATAAAACATATCTCTCATATAAATAGAACAGCCGTTATTCTCGGATTTAAATGAGTAGCCATCTCGAATTAAACGAGATCCTGATACAATGTTCATGCTCAAAGCTGGCACTAAATAACAATTATTGAGGTTTAAAACTAATCCCGTAGGTAAATGTAGAGGCAGCGTGACGACGGCGATCACATCGACCTTGGAACCATTCCCGACGCGCATCGTCACCTCGTCCTTCGCCAGTCTCCGCTTATTCCGCAGCTCCTGCTTTGAGTTACAAATGTGAGCAACCGCACCGGTATCAAATACCCAGGAGCTACTACGAGTACTGGTAAGGTACACATCAATTACATGTATATCACATATACCTTTAGTGTTGCCGGCCTTCTTGTCCACTAAGTATTTGGGGCAGTTCCGCTTCCAGTGACCACTTCCCTTGCAATAAAAACACTCAGTCTCGGGCTTGGGTCCATTCTTTGGCTTCTTCCCGGCAGCTTGCTTACCGGGCGCGGCAACTCCCTTGCCATCCTTCTTGAAGTTCTTCTTACCCTTGCCTTTCTTGAACTTAGTGGTTTTATTCATCATCAACACTTGATGTTCCTTTTTGATTTCCACCTCTGCTGATTTCAGCATTGAATACACCTCAGGAATGGTCTTTTCCATCCCCTGCATACTGAAGTTCATCACAAAGCTCTTGTAGCTCGGTGGAAGCGACTGAAGGATTCTGTCAATGACCGCGTCATCTGGGAGATTAACTCCCAGCTAAGTCAAGTGGTTATGCAACCCAGACATTCTAAGTATGTGCTCACTGATAGAACTATTTTCCTCCATCTTACAGCTGAAGAACTTGTCGGAGACTTCATATCTCTCGACCCGGGCATGATCTTGAAAAACCATTTTCAGCTCTTCGAACATCTCATATGCTCCGTGTCTCTCAAATGCTTTTGGAGCCCCGATTCTAAGCTGTAAAGCATGCCACACTGAACGAGGGAGTAATCATCAGCACGTGACTGCCAAGCGTAACGTCTTGGTTCTGTGGGACAGGTGCGTCACCTAGCGGTGCTTCTAGGACATAATCTTTCTTGGCAGCTATGAGGATGATCCTCAGGTTCCGGACCCAGTCCGTATAGTTGCTGCCATCGTCTTTCAGCTTGGTTTCTCTAGGAACGCGTTGAAGTTGAGGACAACGTGGGCCATTTGATCTACAAGACATATTGTAAAGATTTTAGACTAAGTTCATGATAAGTAAGTTCATCTAATCAAATTACTCAATGAACTCCCACTCAGATAGACATCCCTCCAGTCATCTAAGTGAAACATGATCCGAGTTAACTAGGCCGTGTCCGATCATCACGTGATACGGACTAGCCAACATCGGTGAACATCTTCATGTTGATCGTATCTTCTATACGACTCATGCTCGACCTTTCGGTCTTCCGTGTTCCGAGGCCATGTCTGTACATGCTAGGCTCGTCAAGTCAACCTAAGTGTATTGCGTGTGTAAATCTGGCTTACACCCGTTGTATTCGAACGTTAGAATCTATCACACCTGATCATCACGTGGTGCTTCGAAACAATGAACCTTCGCAATGGTGCACAGTTAGGGGGAACACTTCCTTGAAATTATTGCGAGGGATCATCTTATTTAAGCTACCGTCGTTCTAAGCAAATAAGATGTAAAACATGATAAACATCACATGCAATCAAATAGTGACATGATATGGCCAATATCATTTGCTCCTTTTGATCTCCATCTTCGGGGCTCCATGATCATCGTTGTCACCGGCATGACACCATGATCTCCATCATCATGATCTCCATCATCGTGTCTTCTTGAAGTTGTCTCGTCATCTATTACTTCTACTACTATGGCTAACGCTTTAGCAATAAAGTAAAGTAATTACATGACGTTTATGTTGACACGCAGGTCATAAATAAATAAAGACAACTCCTATGGCTCCTGCCGGTTGTCATACTCATCGACATGCAAGTTGTGATTCCTATTACAAGAACATGATCATCTCATACATCACGTATATCATTCATCACATCCTTTGGCCATATCACATCACAAAACACTTGCTGCAAAAACAAGTTAGACGTCCTCTAATTGTTGTTGCAAGTTTTTACGTGGCTGCTATAGGTTTCTAGCAAGAACATTTCTTACCTACGCCAAAACCACAACGTGAATTGCCAATTTTTATTTAACCTTCATAAGGACCCTGTTCATCGAATCCGACCCGACTAAAGTGGGAGAGACAGACACCCGCCAGCCACCTTATGCAACTAGTGCATGTCAGTCAGTGGAACCAGTCTCATGTAAGCGTACGTGTAAGGTCGGTCCGGGCCGCTTCATCCCACGATGCCGCCGAATCAAGATAAGACTAGTAATGGCAAGCAAATTGACAATATCGACGCCCACAACTGCTTTGTGTTCTACTCGTGCATTGTAACTACGCATAGACCTAGCTCATGATGCCACTGTTGGGGAACGTAGCAGAATTTTAAAATTTTCTACGCATCACCAAGATCAATCTATGGAGTCATCTAGCAACGAGGGAGAGAGGAGTGCATCTACATACCCATGTAGATCGCACGCGGAAGCGTTCAAGAGAACGGGGTTGATGGAGTCGTACTCGTCGTGATCCAAATCACCGATGACCAAGTGCCGAACGGACAGTACCTCCATGTTCAACACACGTACGGTTGGGAAGACATCTCCTCCTTCTTGATCCAGCAAGGGGGAAGGAGAGGTTGATGAAGATCCAGCAGCACGACGGCGTGGTGGTGGATGCAGCAGGATCCCAGCAGGGCTTCGCCAAGCGCAAGCGGGGAGGAGAAGTGTTACGGAGGGAGAGGGAGGCGCCAAGAGCAAGGGGTGCGGCTGCCCTCCCTCCCCCCTCTTTATATAGGGGCCTTGGGGGGCGCCAGCCCTAGGGAGATGGATCTCCAAGGGGGCGGCGGCCAAGGGTGGCTTCCCCCCAAGCCAAGTGGGGGGGCGCCCCCATCCCTAGGGTTTCCCAACCCTAGGCGCAGGGAAGGCCCAAGGGGGGGTGCACCAGCCCACTAGGGGCTGGTTCCCCACCCAATTCAGCCCATGGGGCCCTCCGGGATAGGTGGCCCCACCCGGTGGACCCCCGGGACCCTTCCGATGGTCCCGGTACAATATCGGTAACCCCCGAAACCTTCTCGATGGCCAAAACTGGACTTCCCATATATAAATCTTTACCTCCGGACCATTCCGGAACTCCTCGTGACGTCCGGGATCTCATCCGGGACTCCGAACAACTTTCCGGTTACTGCATACTAATATCTCTACAACCCTAGCGTCACCGAACCTTAAGTGTGTAGACCCTACGGGTTCGGGAGACATGCAGACATGACCGAGACGCCTCTCCGGTCAATAACCAACAGCGGGATCTGGATACCCATGTTGGCTCCCACATGCTCCATGATGATTGTCGGTGTCAAAACCGGCGGATCTCGGGTAGGGGGTCCCGAACTGTGCATCTAGGCCGGATGGTAACAGGAGGCAAGGGACACGAAGTTTTACCCAGGTTCGGGCCCTCTCGATGGAGGTAAAACCCTACGTCCTGCTTGATTAATATTGATGATATGGGTAGTACAAGAGTAGATCTACCACGAGATCGAAGAGGCTAAACCCTAGAAGCTAGCCTATGGTATGATTGTTGTTGTCTATGTTGTCCTACGGACTAAAACCCTCCGGTTTATATAGACACCGGAGAGGGTTAGGGTTACACAAAGTCAGTTACAATGGTAGGAGATCTGTATATTTGTATCGCCAAGCTTGCCTTCCACGCCAAGGAAAGTCCCTTCCGGACACGGGACGAAGTCTTCAATCTTGTATCTTCATAGTCTAGGAGTCCGGCTGAAGGTATAGTCCGGCCATCCGGACACCCCCTAATCCAGGACTCCCTCAGTAGCCCCTGAACCAGGCTTCAATGACGACGAGTCCGGCGCGCAGCTTGTCTTCGGCATTGCAAGGCGGGTTCCTCCTCCAAGTACTTCATAGTAGATTTTGAACACAAAGATAGTGTCCGGCTCTGCAAAATAAGTTTCCACATATTGCCATAGAGAGAACAATATTTACACAAATCTAATCTGCTGACGTATTCCGTAGTGCGACACACCACGGCCAAGCCTTTATCCGAGTCGTTTCATTATACCACCTCAGCGCATTATGCGAGGCGGTCTCCTTGACATGTCTTGTCAAAGCAGAGATCGTGTCCCCTTATTCCGGGATTCTCATCAATACGGGCGTGGGTAACCCAACCGCGCCATTGATTACGGCGCTTGGAGATAAGCGAGTTTTACCAGGCTGGTGGGGACATGTAGTTGCGTCCACCCATATAAGGGGATAAGGATCCACCTTTCCACCTACGCCTTCATCCTCCTTTGCCTATCCATTCTTGCGCACTCGAGCTCCAGCGCCCAAGTCCGCACTCCCACCTCAACCTTCTCCAGCCATGTCCGGAGCAGGAGGCAAGTGGATGGTCTCCTCCGTCACGGAGGCACATATCAAAAAGCTGAGGAAGGCCGGATACCTGTCTAATGACATCGCGTACTGGCTTCCCGAAAAGGGGCAGCTCATCCCCACCCCTAGGCCCCATGAGAGGGTGGTGTTCCTTCCCCATTTCCTCCGCGGACTGGGCTTCCCTCTTCACCCATTTGTCTGGGGGCTCATGTTCTACTACGGCCTGGATTTCCACGATCTGGCCCCGAACTTCGTCCTCAACATCTCGGCGTTTATCGTCGTGTGCGAGGCTTTCCTCTGCATCCGCCCCCATTTCGGCCTATGGCTCAAGACTTTCAATGTCAAGCCGAAGGTGGTGCGCGGCAACCAGGCGGAGTGCGGAGGCGCCATGGTTGGCAAGATGGCCAACGTCTTATGGCTCGAGGGCTTCTTTGTGGAGACCCTGAAGGGGTGGCAATCGGGGTGGTTTTACATCACTGAGCCACGCGACCCCGAATGGGTCGCACCCCCCCGAGTTTCGATCCGGACCCCCTACGCGGCTCACCTCCTGGAAGGAGACGGGCCTGTCGTGGGGTAACAAAGGAGAGCTGACCGGACTCCAAACATGCATCCAAACCCTGGTGGACAAGAAGCTCAAACTTGTCAACATAATCCAGGTTATGCTCATCCGCCTGATCCTCCCGTGTCAACAACGGGCTTTCAACCTGTGGGAGTTCGACCCGGCGCGGCACCAAACTCTGAGAAGGCTCTTCAACACGATGTACGAAGATGCCTGGAAGGTGCTTTTCAAGGGCGCCGAGGCCCCCGCATCCGCTATTGAGGATCGCGGATTCAGTACGAAGCGTCACGCTCATGTGGTAAGTTGTTTTTTCCTTTTACAGGGTACCAGTTTTTCATAGTTTGACTCCATGTGGGATCTAAGCTCCCTTACCTTTGATAGGATTGGCAAGTGACGTACAGACAGATCAACTATCCGGCTCCTTTGCCCGAAGGCCCAGTGGACGGTTGCTTGGCGAAGCTGCTGGTTCTGGCACCCTATGTGGTACCGGAGAAGAAGGCCGCGAAAAAGGCCACGGGGACTCGAAAGAGTGCCCAGCGCCAGGAGATGTCGGATCCATCATCCGGCGGTTCCGAGGCGCATTCCTCTCGTGAAGACGAGGAGGAAGAAGAAGAAACCTCTCCCGCTCCAGCGGGAGGAGAGAAGAAAAGGAAGGCCACCCTCTTTGGGGAGGCCGGATGGTCCAAGAAGGGGAAAACCCTTCCTTCGGACTACTCCACCGACGCCGACAACGGCGGAGAGGAGTGGCAGCCCAGGGCCAAGCCCCTGGCAAAATCGTAAGTATCCGGATACCGGAGTAATTCATAGTATTCGTTTATTGCACAGCTTTCCCTTACGTCGAATATGTTTATGCAGCCCGCCCAAAGACCTGCTCGACGCGTCGTCAAGCAGCTCACTGGATTCGTCGGATGTGAACTCGCTTCCGACAGCTTCCTCCCCCCACCCTACGGACGACACCGGAGTGTTGTCCCAACAGGTCCCAAGCCGGGAGGAGGTGGTCCTGGAGGCGCCGCAAGGCGACCTCCCGGACTCCAGGAGTAAAGGGGATGAAACCCCCCAGGGCTCCAAGTCCGGCTCTAGGCCGGACACTGCTCCGGAACCTTCAAAGATTCCAGAGTCCGGCGGGGGACCTCCTTCCAAGAGGAGCAAGCCCACCGCGCCGGTGACCCCCGTCCAACCGGAGGCGCCGGAAAATATGTTGGAGGCGCTCCAAGGCGCCTCCATCGACGAGGAGCACCACACTATTATGAGTGCAGTGGTCCAGAAGGTTCAGTCCGCCAAGAGCGGACTAACTGAAGCTTGTACTAGCCTTTTAACAGGCTTTGAGGTAAGTAAAGAATGTGGAAATAATATTATCGCATAGATAGTAGCCCCTGATGCTCTGTTTGGCGTTCGGGAAGAAAAGCCGAATAGAGGATCAAATAAAATTCGCAGGAGTCTAACAAAAAAGAGTCAATATGCGTATGCAGGCTTCTCTGCTTGCGTCCGCCGTGCTAACTGCGGAAGTGGACACGCTAAAGCAGAACCTCGAGCGGTCCGAGCAAGAGCTCGGGCATGCCAAGAAGCAGCTCGAGGACAATGAAGGTAAGAGATACCTTGTTTAAATATATATATATATATATATATATATATATATATATATATATATATATATATATATATATATATATATAAAGGTGCAATTGCAAAAAATGACAGGACTATCGTGGCTATTGTAGGGGCCACGTCTGAGGTGGCGACCCTTAAGCAGGCACTGGCCGAGGCCGAGAAGAGGGTGGCCACGGAGCGCACCGAGCGGGAGAAGTATGAGGCCGAGGTTGGCAAGGTACGGCAGTAGCTCCAGGCTCTCATGAAAATAGCATGAGAGTTTGGAGTTTGACTCAAAGATGCGAGCGTCCGAGCTCGCGGCGGCTATTGAAAATGCCAAGTCTGCCAAGGCCGAATCCCAAAAGACCCTCCAGGAGTTGGATGAGGTGAAGAAGATAGCAGTGGGTAAGGCATTCTTTATGCAAAACAAACACATAAACGTGAGTTACTTGTTACTTACCCGAATCCGGAGCTCTCCAGGAGCATTCGCAGATCTTCCCCGAAGTGTATCCGATGCCGCCGCATTCTATCGAGCCGAGGAGGGCAGCTCGACAGAGAAGGTGTTGTGGTCTCAGTATGTTGAGGCCGGACACCCCGTACCCCTGAGCGACCAGCTGAAGCAGCTGGTCGAGCTCCACAAGGCGGCCGAACAGGCCATGAAGGGCCTCTTGGTTTGGCTGTGGCCTGGAGAGGCTCTTCCTGGGAGCTATTTCGGGCTGGTGCGGCGGCTGGTGGGGGCCTGTCCAAGGATCGAAGTCATCAAGCGCTCCGTATGCATTGAAGGTGCCCGTAGGGCCCTTGCCCGTGCTAAGGTGCACTGGGGCAAGCTGGAAGCCGAGAAGCTTGTGAAGGACGGGCCACCGCTGGGGAAAGAGCATCGCAAGCCCAAGAATTACTATAAGGATGTTTTGAAGGGTGCCTGCCTTGTGGCGGATGAATGTTCTAGGGATGTAATTTTTGAGTGAAACTTGCTCGTTTTGTCCTGTGCGCTGGAAACTTGTTCATATGCGCTAAGCAATGCTGTTTGTAATTTAAAATATTACCTTCTGTGCGGCTGTTTATCAATTCTGAGAGATGGCAAGTCGTCGGCTTCTGCCCCCGTGCCGCTAGTGCTGGGGTGTTCGGGGATAAACCTGAGCGCTCTTTTTCCCATGTTTGGGTCCTTTGAGGGAGGCGCTCAGCCCAACGAACAAGGCAATCGGACTATAATGCGTGAACACTCTCACTTAGCCATAGAATTCTATAATTTTAAATTTCGGCGAAGCCCCTGGTATTCAGAAGACCGAGTTCGGGGCGCTATCCACGCCTTGGCCGGACAGAGCCGGCTCCTCGCCCTAAGCGGCATAAGTCTTTAGGGACTCGAAAGACCTCTCGAACAGCGATCAGCTCTCACCACATCATGACAGTCAGTTTTAGCTTTCTCCACTGAGGTGCTTGGCCCAGCTCAACTGGGGCACAATCGCAGTGGTTCTCTTAGTGCTACCTTAGCCGATATAGCGGAACGTAAGGCACCAAAACATAGGAGTCGGGCAAACCCAACCATTGACCCAAGACATGATTCGGACCCGATGCATATAATGCTATAAGTTCGGGGTGCCGCACTTGTTAAAGTGTTCGGACTTCTCACACCATATTGAGGGGTACTAAAGCCCCTGGCGTATTTTGGTCGTACCAACGTGTACGGGTGCAACATGTCATTAAGGAACATATATATATATATATATATATATATATATATATATATATATATATATATATATATATATATATATACATCTAGGCTATTCTGTTATGCGTAACAGAATATTATTCTGTTACCCTTCTTGAACTGACGAATTCGAGCGGTTGAACTGATCTCTCATTTTCGTCGAACTTATTTTTCAAACATGAATCATATTGAATGCGGACAGGGACGGGCATGGCGTCTCCCTCCACCCCCGCCGGGGCGCACTTGTCCCATCCCACCCTGCCACCCCCCTAGCGCCGCCTACGCGGTACCTCGCCACCATGAACTGGCCAGCGCCAGTATGCCACCATGGATTCTCTCGATTCGGATTCAAGGGTGGCCTCGATGGCGGTAATGGAAAGGTGGCTGAGGTCCAGGGCATCATGGGAGGCGAGGGCGGCGCGTATGCCATCGGGGTTAGTGGCAGCGAGGAAGTGGAGCTCTTGCAGGAGAGCCCAGATGCGGCGCCAGCGGGGGCGAGGACGCTGGTCTAAGAGGCGACGGGGGCGTCCAGGAGCTTGAGGAGGATGTGGATGAGGAGGTCGTCCGGCAGTGCGCTGAGCCGGTCCTCGACGCCGGCGGCGTCGAAGAGCTTTGGCGGCCGCTACTCTGGCATGCGCTCTGTGGAAGCACGAGGCAAGAGGTATGCTGTGCGCCTCAGGTCATATCGGGACGCTGGTGGCTGGGGATGGGAATGGATCGGTACTCGGGAGGAGGCTGCACTCAATCGATTTGGGAGGATCCGGGGACGACGTCCTGCTCCAGCACTTGAACCTCGGTTGCCTCCGCTGGGAACGACGCCAGGTTGCTGAACACTGTCCAAGCCTTGGGCGTTGGCGACCTCGTCATCTGCCTCCCCAGGCACAACATTATGATAAAAGGTTGTTTGAAGCTAGTTTGTTGGGGTGAAAATCATTTCATAAGTGTAAAATCGACACTGAACCTTGACATGGAAATTACTGCAATCCTGGATTGTGCCGGAACTCTACTGGAATCCTGCAGGCGATTCCTCTTCAGGCATCAATCTTGTTTTCCATTTCCCTCGCCTTGCATTGGGAAGGATCTGAAGCTGGTGTTCACAAGTACGACCTCTACTCTAGACTGCTATCGGTCTCCACCCATGAGGCGATGCTGTCAAGGAAATCTAGGAGGTCTTGCTCCCATGTATTTGTTGATGAATTGCTGCTCTGTTAATCCTTTTGCTTGCCTGCGTGCAGCACTTCCTGTGGTGTTTGGTGGAATATTAGTCTAGTTGAGCACATCTTTGTAGATCCTAGATTTTAGTTTTTCTGTTTTTACGTCTTGCAAGACTGACAGCCTTAGGCTGAGACCATTGTATCAAGCTGGTTTCATTTTTCTATGACAAATGGAGCCGGGGAGGTTGCCTCCCTGTTCATCTAAAAACATGGAAATTACTAGTTTTGATGCCACTATGCTTCGATTCAGATGATTCAGTTCAAACAATAGTATTTCAACAAAAAACAGAGTACTCGTACTGATCTATTTGTGTGTTTGTACTGAGCTATTTTCACATATTGGACTTTACTCTGTTTTTTTGATATGGTTTTCCTCATAACTTAATTTAACCATTCGAACTGATGATTACGTTAGCTCCAAACTTTTTAACTTATAGTAGCAAATCTCTTTAAGTTATCTTTGTTCTCATTTGAACTTATGGTGTCACCACATCCGAACTCGTGGTGTTCATCACTTTTTAGGTGAATTCGTTGTTATAATTTTTAGCATTGGCACAAGCACTTCAACTAGCACTAAGAGGCAGCACGAAGGGCCAGCAGCGTGAGTAACTTGAACCCATGGGTGAGTTCATAACTGCACCTTTTAGACAATAATACTTGAATGTCTCAGAAAAACATCCAGATGAAAACTACAATTAGAATAAGAAAAGCACACGCACACAACACGCACAACCCACACCAGTACAACACATGAGCACACGCAAGCACGGACACGAAGCCGTCGTCGTCCAACGGACGCACGCCATGGCTGGGCTTGACAACTCGAAAGGCTCTGACCTCGACCAAGTGCAGTAGTTGAGCCACACTGCTGTAGGACAGCGAGGACGTGCTCGAACGGATGTCGCTGGTGGGAACCAGTGGGATCCAGGTTGCTGCTACGATGAACCGCCTGCGGAGGTGGCGTTGAACGGCCTGTGGTGGTGGCTGTGATCGGCCAGGGAGCTCCTAAAGACATAACAACATAAAAAATCTTAGTGTTACAAGAGATAATACAAGCAAAGATGCATTCCAGTCATATGAGCAAATGAATAAAAATTCAGCCATACAAGCCAAAAAGAAATGAATAATCACATGTAATTTCCAGAAAGGGAAGAACATTTTGAACTCTTTTGCAAGTATATGTGATAAATGGATACAATGTATCCATTGAACTGACTTTTTTTCGCAATGAACTTTTGTGATATAGGTACTAGAATTTGTACCAATAGTTTATATATACCATGTCAAAAGCAAACAATGTGCATATATATTGATCTACTAGTCCATATCAACAAGCACGACACCAGCATACAACAATAACCAGTCATGGCGCCTTGACCCGACCTCCTTCGACCTATGATCTGGTGTCGTTTGTTTGTTGTCCTTGCTATCAGTCGCAATGCTCCTGAACTTGGCTTAGACTGGTAGTAGAACTTACCGGCTCTCCACACAAGCACTAAAGACATTTACACAAACACAAAATGAACCTCCTAGCATTTATTCTGTGAACTTTTCTCAAGGTACACATGTTTCCCTAAATTTGCAAGTTGATTTTCTTCTTTCTTTATCAGATAACTTACACATATAGACCTTCTTTACAAAATTATATAAACAACACCACACGTGTGTACTGGTTTATTTGAACATCCCATAAGTATAAAATCTGTATAATTAGAATAAAAGTGCTTTTTAGGAGTACTTAGGGAGTGAATACAAGCTTATTTAGAACATGCTATCAAGAATTCAGCAAGGGGAATGTATGTTCTTCAAGAGAATTTAGGGGAGAGAGCGAGGGGAAACCCTGGCGGCAGCAATATGAGGTTGTGGCAACTAATATGACAGTGGGCTTGACCTCATCCGAGCATAGGAACTAGGCGAATGAACTTACCACGTCCATGTCAGCATAGGCGATCAGACATTGGCAGGGAGATGTAGGCCTTAGCAGCTTGAGACGTTTGGACCTGCAAAAAATGGTGAATGAACTGCTAACCTAGGCACATGAACACATTGGTTTACCAGTTAATACATCCGTCTCATTATTCAGTTTTACTAGTTAATTCAAACAAACCAGAAGTGAAGCTTAGTTGCGAGCACTTGAATACGAGGAAGTCCAACTCTGCTGCAATCATAAGGTCAACTAGAGCATCAGAAAAATGTAATCATCCAAGAGTTCTAGTACAGAGCATGTATAACACTGAATTTGTTTCTACGAACTTACCAGTTTTCAGGGTCAGAACTTTATCTATGCATTTTTCCTATCCTACTGAGGGCTTGCAGATGTCAGCTTGGAAAACATACCCTCCTTTTAGCATTCCTTCATTGTTTATGGAAGAACGCCAAGAGTTATTGCATGCCAAGTCACATCATAACAGCCATAGAACTATCGAGTGACAGAATGAATAAGTACAAAGATCAATTTTTGTAGTTATAACCAAAATAGTGAGCTTAAAACAAATCCTTGTTCATGATGTATTTTTCAAACCCTCCCGATGCTCATTTTGGATCATTTTTTCCTGAACTCCCAGATTCCGGAACTACCGGGTGTTCTGGGTTTTTTAATGAACTTTTTTGTTATATCTTATTCAAAACTTAATACCAATATAACCTTTTTTGTTATGATGGTACCGATCTGTTTGTAATGCTGGTACTGATCTTCTGAAACATACACCGTGGACCCGTCAGACGAGTGACCTGCCATCTCAAACTTAGGATATTGGATTTATCTCCAAGATTAGATAGTAAATCAAGTGGCCTTATACTGATTGCTGAAGCGTTTGTACATGTAAACTTTTTTCTGAACTACTACAATTTTTCTGCTTCGCACTTACTACCTCTCAAGGGTGAATTGATATCAAACTTCTATTTTTTGCCAAACTGCTAAAAAAATCTGTGTTGTTTACGTCCATGGCGGTAGTGTGCAGCAGTCGAGCATGTAGTGCGTGTGCTAGCTGCCAATGCTGTTTGTGGTCGCCGTTATTACTGAAAGCATGCTGGCCGCATCTCCAGCAAGCTTCCATAGAATTGACATGCAGAATTCAAACTAATATAAAAGATGTTGAATCCATCAATGATCATACATCAGCTTGGACTATTGTGTGTGCTCGACTTGGACGACCGTGCAGCGCTTGGTGAAGATGGTGTCCGCGATTCTACTTGGACTGATGTCTGTGCTCCACTTGGACGACTGCCAGTAACCATGGTGGACGAGCTCGCGGCCGAGGGTGGCTAAGGCTACAACCGGGAACTGTAGGTGGCCGTGCTTGTTCTCGGCAATGAACTCACACGAGGTGGAGGTGATGACGGGAAGCAGGGATCATAGGTGGCCTTCATCTCGCCACCGGATACGGGGTGCTCGCGCTCGTGGACACCGAGGACGGGATCGACAGCAAAACAGGTAGCCTCCCGAGCTGCGATGTCGAACGGCTCAGCGTTGTTTGTTGAACGGCCTGGTTTGGCAATAGTGAACGGCCGGGGCGCTGTAGTGACAGAGCCCCACCGGCGGGAGGAGGTAGCGTGGTGAGCTTAAGACTCCATTTGTGCAGGGGAGCACCGGGTCTGCAATGCACTTTTTAGAAAGGTGTACCTGTACTTCTCAAAGTAATGGAATAGGGTACTTTCTCCTGTAACTTTTTAAATTCAAGTATGACGCACCCATCGGTATTTTAAGCACTATGATTTGTAGCCCTCACAAAAGAAAGCATGAGAATTATTCAACAAAACACAAAAAGTGAACAAAAAATATTTTTTGATTTACCAAGTGATATGTATCTAGAGTGCAAAGCTGTCAAGCAAATGCACAATACTTTTTACTAACACATGAGGTGGATGTATGCGTGCCTTGTAGCGTAGGGTTGTACTAACACACTCAGCATCAGGAAATTTCCAATTCGCACAAGATCAAACTGCACCAGTTCGTGATGCAAAGGCCAGCAGCCTGGCTCATCGTCATCGAACTGAACCCCGCGCCCCTGTTGAACTGCTGAAACATTTTAGTATGGATTAGATACAGTTCCAAACTAGTACCTGAAAATCCCATCTGCAAATAAGCATGTAAGCTTCAGAGTTGGAAGTAATCTAAACATAGCCATCTCAAAACATTAAAACTGATACATGCACGCAGGGACGAAACAGGTACAAGCAATACAAACATGCAACATGAGCAGAAATCTCTAGATGGATAAGAACAGAGCATCAAGAAGATTCATCAAATTCATACCAAAAATGCCGGATCAGGGGGCGGAGCACGGGGTGGCCTGCATGCTACTCTTTTTTGAGTGACCAGAAGCTAAGCAATAAGTTGGACTGAGGAGCTGCAGATCTTCCAGTTGACTAGCCCCAACGACCACATTGGCAGCAGCATGAACGTTGCCAACTGAACGGGCTCTGGTGGTGGTGGTGAATGGCCTGGTGACTGAGCTTGAACGGACTATGAGCTGAGGCGGCAGAGGGCGATGCTGAAGTGGCAGTAGCAACATGCGGTGGATTGGGGAGGCGTGGAGGAATGCGGCCGATAGTGACGCGCGGCGGCCGGCAGTATTGTAGGCCACGCCGGCCGTGATGGAGGGTGGTCTCCAAGGCTGGCTGCGTGCAGGGCTGCAGGGAGGCAGCTGGGTGGAGGATGGCGCCACCGGTGGCCACTCGCTGAGCTCGACACCAGCAACAGGAGAGCAACACTCAGCCGGGATGGCACGTGGTTTGGGGTTAGCGCACGGAGGCGGGAGGCGGGGACGGCGCGCGGCGGCCGTGGAAGGCCGGGATTGCTCTTGGCGGCCGTGGGAGGCAGGGACGGCGTGCGGCGGCCGTGGGAGGCAGGGACGGCGTGCAGCGGCCGTCGGAGGCAGAAACGATGGCGGCGGCCGGGGGAGGCAAGGACGGCGCGCTGTGACCGGGGCGGCGGTGCGGTGGGGTGCCCGGTGGCAGGGGCGGCGGCACGGTGGGGGGCGGTGGCCGGGGCGGCGGCGCTGGTAAGGCCGGGTGGTCGGGGCGGCCACTCCCCTCGGTGCCGAAGAAGGAGTTGGGAGAAGTGGTGGGCCGCGGGGAGGTTGTCGGGCCCTATAGGAGACCGACGGTAACAGAATAATATTCTGTTACTAGTAACAGAATAGCTCTGTCCTATATATATATATATATATATATATATATATATATATATATATATATATATATATATATATAAGGTAATGCAAAAATAGACAAAAGCTATGCATTGTTTATTAAAAAGGGCTGCGGTCAAAGCAGAACGATACAAATAATGTGATAAGTGGAAGGTTGGACTATTTAACATGTCCGTTCCAGGGGCAAGCTGCGGAATAGTATGCGGAACAGGTATACTGCTCATGATAGAGACCACCTGGGAGTTCTGTGATGCGGCGTGGCTTGTCTGCTTCCCTGGTTCTTGCATCGTTTGTGCGGCAATTGAACTGCCGAACAGGCCTTCCGAAGGATGGAGTCCTGAAAGTAAGAGAAAATTAAAAAATCGGCAGCCCCTGGTACGGTTTAAGCCGCGTTTCGGGCGTGCCATGATGGTGCCCCTCCCCCTGTACCCATGGTATCTCTAGAGCGTAGTTATGTACGCGAAGTACTGGCGTCGCCTTTTTGCGAGGGTTGGGGTTGGGGGCGCATTGCTACGCCTGCTGGGATCGTGCCAGGCGGTCTTGTTGTAGGTTACTCCAGGCGCGCTTGACGGTGTCCGGTCGTTTAATGGCCGGACTGAAGAACTTCCTGGAGAGGCTGCTTTGTACTTCCGCTACAAGGGCCGCCGTGTGCTCCTCCGTTCGGAGGGAGCGTTCGGTGTTTCCATTGACCGTAATTACTCCTCGAGGGCCTGGCATCTTGAGCTTAAGGTATGCGTAGTGCGGTACCACATTGAACTTGGCGAATGCGGTTCGTCCGAGCAGTGCGTGATAACCACTATGGAACGGGACCATGTCGAAGATTAACTCCTCGCTTCGGAAATTATCCGGAGATCCGAAGACCACTTCAAGTGTGACTGATCCTATACAGTTGGCCTCTACACCTGATATTACGCCTTTAAAGGTCATTTTGGTGGGCTTAATCCTTGAGGGATCTATGCCCATTTTCCGCACTGTATCCTGGTAAAGCAGGTTCAGGCTGCTGCCGCCGTCCATAGGGACTCTAGTGAGATGAAATCCGTCAATAGTTGGGTCTAGAACCAATGCGGCAAATCCGCCATGACGGATGCTAGTGGGATGGTCCCTTCGATCAAAGGTGATCGGGCAGGAGGACCATGGGTTGAACTTTGGGGCGACTGGCTCTACCGCGTATACGTCCCTTAGCGCGCGCTTCCGTTCCCTTTTGGGGATGTGGGTTGTGTATATCATGTTCACCGTACGCACTTGTGGGGGAAAACCCTTCTGTCCACTATTATTCGGCGGCCGGGGCTCCTCGTCGTCATCGCTGTGCGGCCCCTTGTCTTCATTTTCGGCATTTAACTTGCCTGCCTGCTTGAACACCCAACAATCCCTGTTGATGTGATTGGCCGGTTTTCGGGGGTGCCATGTATCTGGCACAAGCGGTCGAGTATTCGGTCCAAACTGGACGGGCCCCTAGCATTCCTTTTGAATGGCTTTTTCCGTTGACCGGATTTAGAGCCTCTGAATCCGGCATTAACTGCCGTATCCTCAGCATTGTCGCCGTTAATGCGGCGCTTCTGCTTGTTGCGACGCGACCTGCCACTGCTGTCCCTGGTGTCCGAATTACCAGGGTTCTAGGTCATGTTGTTGCTACGAGCGAGCCAGCTGTCTTCTCCCGTGCAAAAGCGGGTCATGAGTGTCGTGAGTGCTGCCATAGATTTCGGCTTTTCCCTGTCCAAGGTGCCGGGCCAGCCACTCGTCACGGATATTGTGCTTGAAGGCTGCTAGGGCCTCCGCGTCCGGACAGTCGACTATTTGATTTTTCTTTGTTAGGAACCGTGTCCAGAATTGCCTGGCCGATTCCTCTGGCTGCTGAATTACGTGACTTAGGTCATCGGCGTCTGGGGGTCACACATAAGTGCCCTGGAAATTGTCGAGGAATGCGGCTTCGAGGTCCTCCCAACAACTGATTGATCCTGTTGGCAAGCTGTTAAGCCAATGCCGAGCTGGTCCTTTAAGCTTGAGTGGGAGGTATTTGATGGCGTGGAAATCATCGCCGCGGACCATGTGGATATGAAGAAGATAATCCTCGATCCATACCGCAGGATCTGTTGTGCCATCATATGATTCGATGTTTACGGGTTTGAAACCCTCAGGGATTTTATGATCCATTATTTCGTCTGTGAAGCATAGTGGGTGTGCGGCGCCTCTGTACTGGGCTATATCACGACGTAGCTCCAATGAGCTTTGTCTACTGTGTTCGGCCCTGCCGAATTTGTGGCCGGCGTGACGGTTATCGTCTCGAGCCGTGGGGCGCCCACGCGATCCGTAGATCGATCTTGTTTGCCTTGCCTTGTCCTCCAACATATCTCGTAAGTCCGATGCATATTCCCGTGCCTTGGTACGGGGTGCGGCTTGAGTGGAGGGCCGAGAGGCCTCTCTGTCGCGGCCACGAGGTGGTCGGTCGGCCGCATCAAGTGCTTCCTCCTCTAATCGGGGTAGCAACCTGCGCTTTGGGTAGCTCTTGGAGGGGCGTTCGAGTTTATGCTCTTCGGCCGCAAGGACTTCAGTCCATCTGTCGACTAGCAAATCTTGATCAGCTCTAAGCTGTTGCTGCTTTTTCTTGAGGCTTCTTGCCGTGGCCATAAGCCTGCGTTGAAAACGCTCTTGCTCGACGGGATCCTCTGGCACGACGAATCCGTCGTCGTCGAGGCTTGCCGCGTCTTCGGAGGGAGGCGTATAATTATCGTCCTCGACCTCTATGTCAGCCACTTTCTCATGAGGGCTGGTTTCTCCATCCTCCTGTGCTAAATCTCGGTGGAGGGGGTTTTCTTCGGAGCTTTCCGGAGTATTATTATCTCCCGTGCTGGAATCGCCGCATTTGTTTTGGCGGGATTTTGAGCGGCGCCGCTGACGCCGGCGCTTAGGCTGTTTGTTGGAGGGGTCATCCTCCGTTGTTCCGTCTCCATCTCCTTCTTCTGGGGTGTCCACCATATATATGTCATATGACGAGGTGGCTTTCCAGGGCCTAGTAGGCGCTGGTTCTTCATTATCTCCTTCATCGGCGTCCATACCGTCGATGTTTTCGGAGTCGAAGTCGAGCATGTTGGTTAAATCATCGACAGTGGCTACAAAGTGGGTGGTGGGTGGGCTTTGAATTTCTTCATCGTTCGTACCCCAACCTTGCTGACCGTAGTCCGGCCAGGGCTCTCCTGATAAAGAGAGAGACTCCAATGTCTTCAGAATATCGCCGAAAGGCGAGTGTTGAAAGATGTCCGCGGCAGTAAACTCTATGATTGGCGCCCAATCGGATTCGATCGGCGGGGGCGCGGAGGGTTCGGAGTCCGGAGAGGAGTCCGGCTCCTTGGAGTCATGAGTCTCCCGGAGTGCAGGGCTGGTGTTCGGCTCAATCACCATTGTGATCGCAGCCCCCGAGGCGGCGTCCAACCGCCCATCCTCGATCGACGCAATTGGCCCCGAATTAAGGGTCGAAGCCGATGCGGATGCGGCCTCCAGGGCACTGTTCGGCGGTAGAGCTAGATCATGCTCGTCGGGACAATGCGGCGCGCTCCGCAGTGGCTCGAATCCGTCGAAGATCAAGTCCCCGTGGATGTCAGCCGTGTAGTTTAAACTTCCAAATCTGACCTGACGGCCAGGGGCGTAGCTTTCTATCTGCTCCAGATGGCCAAGTGAATTGGCTCGCAGTGCGAAGCTGCCGAAGACGAAGATCTGTCCGGGGAGGAAGGTCTCACCCTGGACTGCATCGCTATTGACGATCGTAGGAGCCATCGAGCCTGACGGCGACGACACAGAGGAAGTCTCAATGAAAGCACCAATGTCGGTGTCAAAACCGACGGATCTCGGGTAGGGGGTCCCGAACTGTGCGTCTAGGCCAGATGGTAACAGGAGGCAAGGGACACGAAGTTTTACCTAGGTTCGGGCCCTCTCGATGGAGGTAAAACCCTACGTCCTGCTTGATTAATATTGATGATATGGGTAGTACAAGAGTAGATCTACCACGAGATCGGAGAGGCTAAACCCTAGAAGCTACCCTATGGTATGATTGTTGTTGTCTATGTTGTCCTACGGACTAAAACCCTCCGGTTTATATAGACACCGGAGAGGGTTAGGGTTACACAAAGTCGGTTACAATGGTAGGAGATCTGTATATCCCTATCGCCAAGCTTCCCTTCCACGCCAAGGAAAGTCCCTTCCGGAACGGGACGAAGTCTTCAATCTTGTATCTTCATAGTCCAGGAGTCCGACTGAAGGTATAGTCCGGCCATACGGACACCCCCTAATCCAGGACTCCCTCAATGATCTCATCGGATGAACCACGATGTCGAGGATTCAATCAATCCGTATACAATTCCCTTTGTCAATCGGTACGTTACTTGCCCGAGACTCGATCGTCGGTATCCCAATACCTCGTTCAATCTCGTTATCAGCAAGTCACTTTACTCGTGCCGTAATGCATGATCCCGTGATCAACCACTTGGTCACATTGAGCTCATTATGATGATGCATTACCGAGTGGGCCCAGAGATACCTCTCCGTCATACGGACTGACAAATCCCAGTCTCGATTCGTGCCAACCCAACAGATACTTCGGAGATACCTGTAATGTACCTTTATAGTCACCCAGTTACGTTGTGACGTTTGGCACACCCAAGGCACTCCTACGGTATCCGGGAGTTGCACAATCTCATGGTCTAAGGAAATGATACTTGACATTCGGAAAAGCTACAGCAAATGAACTACACGATCTTTGAGCTATGCTTAGGATTGGGTCTTGTCCATCACATCATTCTCCTAATGATGTGATCTCGTTATCAATGACATCCAATGTTCATAGTCAGGAAACCATGACTATCTTTTGATCAACGAGCTAGTCAATTAGAGGCTCACTAGGGATGTGTTGTGGTCTATGTATTCACACATGTATTACGATTTCCGGATAACACAATTATAGCATGAACAATAGACAATTATCATGAACAAAGAAATATAATAATAAACATTTTATTATTGCCTCTGGGGAATATTTCCAACAGGATCCTGCTCTTCTGTATGATGATTGCTATGTATTGATGTATTCATGTTGTAGCTTGTGGCGAGTGTAAGACTTTATCTTGTATTCTCATCTATTCAGTACATGGTATGTTGTGATGATATCCACCTTGCTATGTGCTCGAAATGCGGTTGTGCCCCAATCATGAGTTAATCACGTGATTGAGATAGAATCACATCTTGGGCGCTACAAGCAGAAAAGCCACTTTCCACTAAACGGATGCAAGGACCACATCCAATACACCCTGGATTGGGTTGAGCTCTCTATTAGTCCAAGTAACCTAGCCCCGACGTGAACGATCTCACGAAGAGCCATCTCCGCAATGTAGTTAATGAAAAGACGCATGCGCCGAAGGTCCACAACAGTCGAGTTTTTGTCCATGCTCTACCAAGTTAGATTGAAGTCCCCCATCACTACCACCGGGATAGGACTTCGATCAACCTCGGCTTTCCGCTCGGATAGAAAAACTGAAGACTACCCGTGGTCAGCCGGGCAATTATCACCTCCCAACTGAGGTTCAAACATCTGTCGGCCAGAGACATGCTAAGAAAGAACTTCCTGCGATCCATATCCTTAGCTAAGAAAATGACCTCTTTTTTTTTGCGAATAAGAAAATGACCTCCTTGACACCCAGCAGAATGGCCCCCGAGTGTGAATATCGAATTCGATAATTAATGGTCCTTTTTTTTTGCAAATCAAGGGATTCTCAAAATTAGGGATGACCTTCACTTTATCTTACATACACTAAGATCGCTCGGTTTGTTTTGTTTGTACTATTCTCTCCGTCTCAAAATAAGTGTCTAGCATAGCACAGTTAATAGGAAGTACTGTCAAGTGGCTATGATGTCCAGCAAAGAAGTATAGGTGCCAGTGATGGCAACGAACGCCCCTAGCAGCAGGATGGCGACGATTGCCGCGACCTCGACCCGGCATAGGCCTTTGGCTCTGTAGATCTTGAGGTAGCAGAGGCAGGGGAAGAAGACTGTGGCCATGACGCTGAGGAAGGAACCGATGAAGGACATGAGGAACCCGAAGAAGGGCACCATGGACGCCACCACGACCGTGCTCACGAGAACGGTGGTGCTGACGGCCACCCTCGCCGACCCACTCCCCGCAAGCGAGAACCTCTCCTCGATCGCCGACGTGATGGGCGCGACGAGCAGCGCGTACTTGGTCAGCGGGTTGATGAGAGTCATGACGATGGCGATCTTGGTGTAGAGCCTCCCTGATGGCAGGTTGAGCGTCACCTGCGACCGCACGTCGTCGCCGTATATGAGGTAGCCCAGCACCGCCGTGAGTCCGTAGTTGAGGCTGCAGAGCGCCGAGGAGAAGAGCAGCACTTGGGAGAAGCGCTCGCGGTTCTTCATGGACGAGTATATCGTTGGAAAGACGGCATGGCCGGCGAAGCAGACGAAGTAGAGGCCGAGGGAGGTGGGCAGGCCGGCGAGGTTGAGGACGTTGCCGCTCCCGCGGAAACCGGATTCGGAGACGCCGGCCCAGACGAGCGACACCGTCAAGGCCGCCGACGCGACGAGCCCGAGCGCCGACACGTAGGCGAGCACGCCGAGGTTCTTGAGCCAGGTGGTGGGCAGCACGACGGCGCCGGCCAGGACGATGTACAACTGCTTCCCGCGCAGCCGGTAGCCAGCGAGCAGCTCCACGCCGGCGCCGGGGAAGAGCTTATCGAGGTTGTCGCCCTCAAGGACCAGGAAGCTGACGGCGACGAGGTAGAGCTCCACGTACATGAACAGGGCGACGGTTCTCCGGCCGGCGGCGCCGAATGCCAGCTGGCCGACGTCCGGGTAGGTGGCCACGGAGCCGTCGGCGCGCATGCAGCGCGCTATGAGCGTGCCGGTGTAGTAGCAGACGGCGCCGACGAGGGCGAAGAGCGCCAGGCTGAGCCACCCGCCCCGCGACACCGCGTAGGGCATGGCGAGCACCCCGACGCCCGAGACGGCGTTGGTGAGGTTCAGGCACGCCCTGGAGAAGGAGGCGCCGGCGCTGCGATACGGAGGGAGCTGCGCCTCGGTGTCGCGGTCAACAACCCGCTTCCCGGTGGCCGTGAGAAGAGGCTCGCCGAGGGGGCTCGCCGTCGCACCGAGGCCGCTCGTCTCGTGGTCTTCCATCTTTGAAAGGCCAGAAGATAGATGATTGACGCGGCTGATCGTTCGGACGATTTATATAGTGCCGCGCCTTGCCTAGCTGCGCGCGGGGCTGTTTATAGTGCGGCGCCCCTGCCGGCCGGTCTGTCGTCAGTTTGCCAACGATGACTCCAAGACGGCTCGCCCAAGAGATGATCGGTATTTTTTTTTAAGAGAGAGATGATCGGTATTTTGACACGTGAAACACCGTCTATAGAAGAGTTTATCACCTTTTTCTTTTACAACCCTAAAAAAACATTTTTCTTTTACAGCAAAGAGTTTATCACCTTTGCTCCACTCATGTCTGGTGGCAGTTTGCCAACGCATGCAACGATGACTCCAACATCGGTCAGTCAAGAGGTTTTGACACGTGAAACACCATCTATAATGAGTTTTTCACCCTTGCTCCACTTAGGGGCGGAGACAGGGAGGGCGAGCGGGGGTCAGACCCCTGCCAATTGCTCGCCCCCCTCAACAATTTGTGTAGGTACTCCTTCCATCCGAAATTACTTGTCGCGGAATGAATAGAAATGAATATATTTAGAACTAAAATACATCTAGATACATTCATTCTTGTGACAAATAATTCCGGATGAAGGAAGTAGTATTTACTGTATATGCCTAATGGCCGGAACTAATTGCATAATTAGCCCAGCCCATATGTTAGCTATTACTCGAAACGTCACCGAAGTAGAGAAGCCCATATAACCCAGTAACCCATGTACCGTGCTTGTGGCTGGCTATTAATTATTGAAACAAGTATATTTTTCACTCCCAAATCCCCTCCAACAGAGCCATAACACCCTCAACTCGAACTTGGTATGATTTCAACCCTAAACATCTCAAAACCGGATTGATCAAGCCCTGAGTGGTTTCATGCCACATCAAAAGTAGTTTTGCGTTGCATGATGGTGATTAGGCGTTGATTTTTCAATGACTTTGCGCTGAGGTGGCAGTAACTCAGAAATAACTCCGTACCTCTTCCTAGACGACATCCTCACATTCGCTCTCCTACTTGTATCGCTAGCTCTAGTGTACATTGCCATCACTGCTTCCTCCGGTGTCCCGATTGCCACCCTATACAGTGATGAAGGCGAGCTGGACCAGTACCCTAGCAAGGTGATGCCGTACATCCTTCTTCTCGTGCGATATGTTCAACAAGTCGTTGCGGCAGTCCACCTCGCGCATGGCACCGGCACTGTCGTGAACTACTACATGCAAGTAGATGCCTGGATTGTGTCCAGCGGCATGCATGGTCTGTACGGCATGTGGCTGCAGGTCGCGGATGGCAGTGTGGTTCAGTTCGTAGGGACGACTCACGTCGGGAAGTCATGATCAAGGGTGTCCGTGCCCACGGTGTTGATCCAAGCTATCACGTAGGAGAGTATCGAGCTCCCAGGCCCGACGTTCCGGGCAGAGCATGACACCAGGACGTTATGCTCCACCAAATAGAACACGTTGATGGCGACGTTGTTCCGCGTGTAGTCGACGGAGCCACCGCCAAGCGAGAGAGCTCACGCAGCAGCGGCATTGGTGTCCATGACGGCGAGGAAGTCCGAGTCTCTAATATGAATCTGCCACCGAGCCAACAGACCTTGTCCGTACCATCCACGTGCTTTGGCTCTCAGCTTTGGCTCTCAGCTCACAGCTCAGGCACCGGTGTGGAACACCCCCGACAAGGCGACGACAACGTCTCCCGCCGTGCCGAACTGTGGGAACAAGCCCTCGCTGCCGTATTTTGACACGTGAAACACCGTCTATAGAAGAGTTCATCACCTTTTTCTTTTACAACCCTAAAAAACATTTTTCTTTTACAGCAAAGAGTTTATCACCTTTGCTCCACTCATGTCTGTTGGCAGTTTGCCAACGCATGCAACGCTGACTCCAACATCGGTCAGTCAAGAGGTTTTGACAAGTGAAACACCATCTATAATGGGTTTTTCGAGAAAAGCATTCCCGTGCATGGCTCAACCGTCGGCTTGGTTTGAGATTAGGATGCATGCAAGCTTGCTAGTAGTATTTGCTATTCTCAGAGTAATTAATCCTATATTCTGACAATCCATCAATCAACTTTATATCTTCTCTCTCCTCATTTTTCTCTCACGCCACACGCACACAGAGTTCGCTCTCCTACTCACATGCATTTATTTTTCAATCTTAAACTTGGAACAACTATATATGTTCAAATAAATTACAGGAAAATATTCTGTTTGAACATGTGTTTTTCTTTTGATTTTATCTTCAAAACAAGCTAAATATCAGATATGTGTTGACAAAGTTCAAATTTCATATTCAAACTAAACCCATGACAAAAATCATGAAACTGAGGGAGTATAATTTTGTGATAAAAAATATGAAACATTTATTTTTTAATAAAACTCAACTAGATAAAACTGACTAGGAAATATCACGTTACCACATGTTAGGTGAGAGAACACACTGTGTGGTGTCAGGGATACAATATTTAATCACCTTACATATTGTGATGGCATATATCCCAACGAAACAAGGGTGTAGTGGATGCATGCACGGTATCTACCGTGCACGGTAGAAAAACCAGTCTCTGAGTTTTTCACCTTTGCTCCACTCATGTGGTCCGTGGACTTGAGACGGGACTTGTGTCATCGCCTCCCCACCCGCTCCTCCCCCTCCCCCCGCCGCTAGCCACTCCGGCTACGGCGGCCACCTCCCCGCCGCCAGCCACTCCGGCTACGGCGGCCACCTCCCCGCCCCTAGACGCTCCGGCTACGGCGTCCACCCTCCCCCTCTCTCCGCTCGCTGGCGCGCCCCCTCCGTCGCCTTTCCACATGGGTTCGAGTCCGCGCTCCGTGACCTCGTCCTTCCAGGGCGAGCGCCCGGTCGTCTCCGGGTTGGGCCTCTCGTCCGCGTCTCCGTCGGTGAGCTCGGGCGCGGCCGGCGCCGGGAGTCCGCAGGCGGGGCTGCTGGAAGGCCCCGAGGGCGGTCCGTCTCGTCGGATCACGTCGTGGCAGCCGGCGCCGGCGTCCAAGCGGACTCTTTGGAAGCGTCGGCGCGAGGATCGTCCCGTGGCCGAGGCCCCTCGTCGCCCGTCGCCCGGCCGCGCCGACATCTCGCCGGAGATGAGGGATCGCTGCTTCAAGTGCCTTGAGAAGGGTCATTTCCTCAAAGATTGCACGAACAAGGTGGTGTGCCTCCGCTGTGGCTTGCCTAGTCACATCGCCAGCCAGTGCAAAAGGCCACGCAGCCCGTCACCGCTCGACGACCTCCGGCGTGACGCCGTCGCCAAGGCCGCCAGATTCTCGGCGGGCGCGCGCGCGGACCCGCGCGCTGGCCCCTCCAGGATGCCGTTGCCGGCGTCGCCCGCTCGTACGCCTCCCCCCCTCCTGTCGTCGCGCCCACTTCGGCGCCTTGGCCACGCCCTGCGCCGCCGCAGCTGGTGGTGTCTAGGGACTTGGAATCGGGGCCGACCGAGCTATGCGTCGTTCGAAGATCCAGGGCCATGGTGGAGCTCGAGGGCCGGCTTCACAACGCCATGGTGGTCTTTGCGAGCGGTGACAAGTCTGAGTTGTCGCCAGAGTTGATGCTTCGGGCGTTGCAAGAGAAGAGGGGCATCTCGCCTGATAGGGTCTCAGTGCACAGGTTCTCGCCGGAGGACTTCTTGGTTGTCTTCGCTCGGCAGGAAGACAGGACTAGTGTGGGCCTTCAGCCGGTGTTGGAGTTCGGAGGATTCAGGTTCGCGTTCAGGCGCTGGATCAGGCAGAACCAGGCTGTGTTCGCGGCTCTGAGGATAAGGGTCAGCTTGGAGCTGGAGGGGATCCCCCCCATGCCTGGGAGCTCGATGTGGTGGAGAGCCTCCTTGGCGGTTCGTGCTTCGTCGAGTCCATTGCTCCCGAGACGTCGTCGCGGTCGGATTTGGCCTCTTTCAAGCTGACTGCTTGGACGGCCGATCCTAAGTTGATTCCCACACGCCGGTGGCTGGCGGTGCCGGAGCCGGAAGAGCAGCGGGAGGTTTACATGCCAAAGACTCTGCAGTATCGAGTTCTGATTCATCTGGGCACGGTCACCACGTTCCCTGAGGCGGAAGAGCCTTGGTTTCTCACTGGCGCTTCGTCGGGAAGCGGCCAGAGCGGTGTGCCTGAGTCAGACCTGGACTTGGGTAGAGGCGGGACGACACGCGGTGTGCTTTGGCGTCCGTGATCACCACGGCGACAATCTACCGGGGCGCATGGGCGGGCGCTCCTTCGCTGCGGTGGTGGCTGATGGCCGGCCTTCGGCGGATTGGCAGCTCCCCCCATTGGATCCGGTGCAGCTTGCGGGGCCGGGTGGGCCTACTCTGCCGGTTCAGGACAGGCTGACCTCACGCCGATCCGCTTTTGACCGCCTTGGGGGCGCGGCGGGCCGTTTGGTGGCAGCAGCTGGCTCGGGCGATGGGATTTCAAATCAGCTGGGCGCCATTGCGCATTCCCCGGCTGAGCGGCAGGTGGTTGGTGATCCCGAAAGCGTTGTGGCCTCCCCGGCTCTGCCAGCTGGTGACCACACCTCTGTCCCAATTCTGGTGGTGGTCGATTCAAGGAGTGCGGTGCCGGTCGCGGATCAGGATCAGGCGCCCATTGGGGCGCAGCAAGCGGGTGGGCCATGCGTGGTGGCTCGGTCGGACGATGCCCGGCCAGTTTGCCCTTTGGTGCCGCCCGAGGCGTGCGTCGTGACAGGCCCGGCGCCAACTACCACGCCTTCGGTGGAAGCGTCCTGGGGGGCCCCTGTCGTGGATGAGGCGGGCCCTTTGGCTGATTCCGGGGCGGGACAGGCGCAGGCGTTGGTTGTGGTGGGACCGACGGCTGTTCCGAATTTCGTGCCGCAGCCCATAGCCATGGCGATTGGCCACTACAACACGCTGCATGCTACTGTGGAGATTCCACTGCAGGAGACGGGCCCGCAAATGATTGGGGGTGTTCCCCCGGCTTGTGAGGGCGTGCAGGCACACGTGGCGGCTCCAGAGGATCGCGCACTTGCGCTGGTCAATTCCAACGTGAACGAGGGCATGCAACAGCGGACTCAGGGTGGCGAGGGGGGAATGACTCCACAGGAAGTGATCGCTTATGGCAAACTGAAGTGGTTTTGCAAATCCTTGGCCAGGAAACTCGCACCACCCATCCTCTTGGAGGTCCAATCCTCTCTTCGGTCGGATGCAGAGCCCTTCACTCCATGAAGGGCTACGAGGAGTGCTAAAAGAGCACCGGCGACCAAGTCCAAAGCCACGCAGGCTGAGAACGTTCTCATGCGTGCCCTCGGTCTGGTTTCGGAGGATCTAGAGGGAAACGAAGACACTATCGCCGAGCTTGCTGAGATCTTTGACTCACCCATGAGGGAACAACACGTGAAGGTGATCGCTGCACTCTTTGGCAAGGAGGTGCCGACAGCTTCGGCTGCAAATTCGGGTGGTGTGGAGGTGTTGAGTGCGGCCTGATCCACCTTGGCTGTTGGGGTGTTGGGGTGTTTCCATCGTTTCCATGGATTGGAACCCTCAAGTGCTGTGTTGGAACGTGAGGGGACTTAACAACCCCGCCAAGAGGAATGCTGTCCGGGAGTTCGTTGTCGAGTCTAAGGTGAATCTAGTGTGTCTTCAAGAAACAAAGATTGATGTATTTGACCCTTTTTTAGTGATGCAATGTATTGGGCCATCGTTCGATGGTTTTGCCTACTTGCCCGCGTTGGATACTAGGGGCGGAATCCTGCTGGGTTGGTGCAGTGCATGTCTAACTATTAGCAACATCATTTGCGACACTAATTTCCTCTCCGGCTTGGTGCATAGTAGAGATGGTTCGGAGTGGTGGCTCTCGGTGGTGTACGGCCCTCAAGGGGATGAGCTCAAGACACAGTTCCTAGTCGAGCTCCAGCATCGCAGGGACATGTTCCCCGAACCTTGGATGGTCCTTGGGGACTTCAACATGATCCTTCGCGCCAACGAGAAGAATAACCATAATCTTAACAGAAGTATGATGAGAAAATTCAAATCGTTTGTGGATAACAACGAGCTCAAGGAGTTATACATGCATGGCAGGCGCTTCACATGGTCCAACGAAAGGGATCATGTGGTTTTGACAAAGATCGATCGGGTCCTTGTCTCGATCGACTGGGAGCTCAATTTCCCTGATGTGCTGCTGCAAGCCTTATCCTCAAACATCTCGGATCATGCGCCACTTCACTTGTCCACTTCAGCTCCTTTTTGCCCTAAGCGCAGATTCCGGTTCGAAATCTTTTGGGCGCGGCTGGACGGCTTTGAGCAGGTAGTGAAAGATGCTTGGGTCTGCGAGGACGAATTTGTTGATCCTTTCAAGAGGCTCAACTCGCTACTTAGGAGAGTAGCCTCTGGCCTCCAAGCTTGGGGTCAGAAAAATACCGGCAACATCAAAATTCAGATGGCGATTGCCAACTACGTCATTTTGAAGTTGGATAAAGCTATGGAGACTCGGCGCCTGGATTGGAGGGAGAGGTGGTTGAGGAGGACGCTCAAACATGCTCTCTTGGGACTGGCCTCTCTACAACGTACCATTGAAAGGCAACGTTCGCGTTTGAGATGGATTCGCGAAGGGGATACGAACATCAAGCTGTTCCAAGCGGTGGCTAACGGCAGGAGAACCAAGAATTTCATTCCCCACATCAGGCATAACGGTGAGTTAGTCTCACAACAAGAGAGGAAGGAGGAGATTTTCACGGAGGCTTTCGAACAGTTGCTGGGGCACGCTCACGCCAGGGAGGCTGACATTGATCTTGATTTTCTGGACATGGCTGAGCTCGACCTCTCGGAACTTGACGCTATTTTCACTGAAGAAGAAGTTTGGAGCACGATAAAGGAGATGCACCCGGAGAGGGCCCCCGGCCCGGATGGGTTCACGGCTGCATTCTATCAAAAGGCATGGCTGATCATTAAGCACGAGATCATGGAGGTGTTCCACAAGCTTTACATCGGAGATGGTCGCGGTTTTGGCAAGCTCAACAGAGCCCACATCGTTCTTATCCCGAAGAAGTCGGACGCGGAGGAGGTGGGCGACTTTCGGCCCATTAGTCTACCCCATAGCGTGGCAAAGATCTTTGCCAAATTGCTTGCCAACAGAGCGAGACGAAGGATGAAAGATATAGTAACTGTCAATCAATCCGCATTCATCTGTGGGAGGCACTTGCACGACAACTTTCTCCTGGTGAGGCAAGTAGCCAGGAAGCTGTACTCTCGCAAGGAGACCAGCGTCTTCCTGAAGTTGGACATCTCCAGGGCTTTTGACTCCCTCAACTGGTCGTTCCTGCTGGATGTGATGAGGCGCAAAGGTTTCGGATCGAAGTGGTGTACGTGGATTGCCATCCTGCTGCGGACTGCCTCCACCAAGGTGATCGTCAATGGGGTTCCTGGTAGAAGCTTCACCCACGCCAAGGGACTCAGGCAGGGGGATCCCGTCTCTCCACTGCTGTTTGTCATCGCTATGGACGTGCTGTCGCGCATCGTGATCAAGGCCGCCAATCTGGGCATCATCAGCAACCTCCCGGGCATTGCAGCACACCAAACGGTGTCTATCTACGCTGACGATGTGGTGCTGTTTCTCAAACCCTCGCTGCTGGAACTAGCTTTCATCAAGATGACGCTCCAGATGTTTGGTGAGGCTTCCGGCCTGAGGATCAACTACAACAAATCCATGGTCGTCATGATCCAAGGGGAGGACAGTGACAGTGCCCGGGTTGTATCCATTTTGCAATGTCGGATGGGCGCTTTTCCTTGCAAATACCTCGGCCTTCAACTGGGCATTAAGAGGCTTTCAAGAGCAGACTGGCAGCCCATGCTTGACCATGCCAAAAGTTTCGCCCCTGCTTGGCAAAGGGGCCTGATTCATCGGCCGGGACGCTTAGTGCTTGTTAAGGCGGTGATCGCAGCTAAACCCATCCATCATTTTATGGTCACTGAAGCGCCGGTCTGGGTTCTGGAAGAGATTGAACAATGGATGCGTTCGTTCTTTTGGGCCGGCAAAGAGAAAGTGAACGGTGGTCAATGTCTTGTGGCTTGGAGCACGGTGTGTAAACCCACTACGCTTGGTGGGCTGGGCGTCCGCAACCTTCAGCTTCAGGGACTAGCCTTGCGGGTCCGGTGGGAGTGGCTTCGCAGGACTGATCCAGACAGACCATGGCAAGGTTTGCCGATGGCGATGGATAGAGAGGCCCGACAGGTCTTCGATAGCCTAGTGCAAATTTCAGTGGGCAGAGGCAGTAGGGTTCTGTTCTGGAGAGATAGATTGATCCATGGTTTCGCGGCGAAGGACATCGCACCACTCATTCATGCTCAAGTGGCCACACGCACGATCAACCAACGCACGGTGGAGGAAGGCCTTTCAGATGGGCGCTGGCTACTTGACATTAGCGGAGAGGTGAACTTTGTCGGCCACATGCAACTCATGCACCTCAATCTTGCGATAAGCACGATCAACCGTGACCCCGCCTGTGAAGACAGTTTCTCCTGGCCTGCTGATCCCTCAGGTGTGTATACGGCGAAATCCACATATAACCGGCTGTGTCAGGGTATTGAGAGGGCCCCCTATGCCTCATGCATTTGGAGAAGCTGGGCTATCCTTAAGTGTAAAATCTTTGCGTGGTTGGCCGTGCAGCACCGAATCTGGACATCTGATAGAAGAGCGAGGCATGGACTCCAAAGTGAACCATCCGCTTGCTACACCTGTTTGCAAGATGAAGATAACGCGGAGCATATTCTCATCCAGTGCGTCTATGCTAGGGAGGTGTGGCACTACATGTTTGAGAAGCTGAACCTGAGGGGCTTCATCCCTACACACGCTGACACCTTGTTAGATTGGTGGTTGACCACTAGAGCAAACTTCAGGAAAGGCCATAAGCGTGGTTTTGACACGGTGATCATCCTGACTATCTGGGCCCTTTGGAAGCAGCGCAACGCAAGAGTCTTTCATCGGCCCAACCAGCAGAAGACCGCGTTGGATTTGGCGCACGCCATTGTAACAGAGCTCAAGGATTGGAGGCTAGCGGGATTAGGAGGAGGAGGTTATGGATCGTTCTGTGAGAGTGTAGGCATAGGCTAGTTCGTCGGGTGGCTAGGGTGTGCGTTTCGGTTTTGGAAGCTCCGCTTCCTTTCTTGTAATGTGTACTCTGCTTTCTTCTTCTATATGATTAAGGTACGCTTTTGGCGTACTCTCAAAAAAAAGACGGGACTTGTGTGGTGGAAGCCATGGTGAGTGGACTCAGAGTCAAGTTCACCCTCGTCGCGTCGCGCGATAGTCGCTACCTTCACGTACATGCTAGGACACGGTCCATATGCGTGTGGGCTGACGCTTGCCTCTTCGTGATAACCGTGCGTTTACAATCCAGGTAGTTGCATGACAACCGTGTAACTCCTTGCTACAATTAGGGAAAATCTTATATACAGAATCTTATCAGTAGCGCTGTCTGAAAGAACTCACTATTGCTAAAGAACTCACTATTGCTAATTAGCAATAGCCGTTCTCGTCAAGAGCGCTACTGCTATTTGGATAGTAGCAGCGCGGTCAGGTGAAAAAGCGTCACTACTATAATTGCCACATAGTTACGTACCGGCATGCTAGATATAAGAGTAGCGCCCTTGACAAACCGCGCTACTGCTGACAAAGTGGTAGTAGCGTATTTTTGGATTAAGGTGCTACTGCTAAGTTTGAACTGGCCATATAACAGGCCCAACATAGCAGCACTGCGGTTTAATAGTAGGCGCTACTGCTATGACCAATAGTAGTAGCGCTTTTCCCTAACCCGCGCTACTACTAAACAAAACTTATCGTCTTCCTCCGCGCGGCCGACCCTCACTCTCCCTCTCCACTCTCTCACCCTCCCCACGCCACGATGCCGTCGTCCGCCGCCACCGGAAGAGATTGCCGTCGCCCTCCTCCTTCACTGAGGTATCTCTCCCCTCCCTCTCCCCTCCTCCCTCCTGCCTCCTCCCTCTCCGGCCTGCCTCGTCCATCCTCCTCCTCCCTCTCCCTCCCTCCAATCCCTCCCTCCTGCCTCCTCCCTCCCTACCTCATTCGTCCTCCTCCTCCCTCAACCTCCCTCCCTCCTGCCTCCTTCCTCCCGGTCACCTCCCTCTGTGCCTCGTCCTCCTCCTCCCTCCACCCGGCTCCCTCCCTCCACCTCCCTCCCTCCCTCGCTCATCCCTCCATGTTCCTCCCTTGAATTTTTAGTAAAAAAAATTAGTAACAAAAGTTAGTAACTTAATACTTTATACTTTCTAGTTTACTTAATTAGTTAAAAAATTAGTTGGTAGAAACATGTATTGGACACTTAGTTGGAATGCTATATACAAAAAAAAATAAGGAATAGAAATTTTTATGTGTACAAATTTTTCAATATAGAAATGTATAGGAATGCTATATGAGAAGTTTTAGGTATCACATTTAGTAATAGAAGTTTGTTGTAAGAAAATTTAGGTATAGAAATTATAGTAATAGAAATTTTTAGGAAGTGTTGAATAGAGTAGAACTAGGGTATTTAGTTATGTCAATCTCACATTGCCAAATTTAGAGAGAGAGAGAGAGAGAGAGACCTAGTTTCTATATTGAACCATTGTGAATGAGTGTCAAGTTTGAATGCTCATGTGTGGCGCAGGGTATATCAATGACGAGCCGGTCAACGACGCCCAGAAGATCATCGATGACACCCGCACCCTCGACAGCCATCGTCTATAGTGAGTAAACATGTATATCTAGTGTTGTGTACTAGCTAGTGTTGCTCAAATATGATGTAGATATAAACATGTATATCTAGTGTTGCTTGATGACCCACAAGTATATGGGATCAATTGTAACATGATAAGTACGAGTGTCGAACACAATAAGGAGCAGAAGGAAATGACAAGTGGTTTTCAGCAAGGTAATGCATGCAAGCGCTGAAATTGTAAATAACAGAGTAGTTTGATAGCAAGATAATTTGTAACGAGCAAGTAAAGGTAATAGTAACAAAAGTGCAGCAAGGTAGAACAATCCTTTTGAGGCAAAGGATATGCCAAAACAGTCTCTTATAATAAGCAAAGCGTTCTTGAGGGTACACGGAATTTCATCTAGTCACTTTCATCATGTTGGTTCGATTCGTGTTCGCTACTTTGATAATTTAATATGTGGGTGGACCGGTGCTTAAGTGTTGTTCTTACTTGAATAAACCTCCTACTTATGATTAACCCCCTCGCAAGCATCCGCAACTACGAGAAAAGTATTAAGAATAAATTCTAACCATAGCATTAAACTTTTGGATCCAGTCGGTCCCTTACAGAATAGCGCATAAACTAGGGTTTAAGCTTCTGTCACTCTCATAACCCATCGTCTAATAACTAGTCCACAATGCATTCTCTTAGGCCCAAATATGGTGAAGTGTCATGTAGTCGATGTTCACATGACACCACTAAGGGAATCACAACATACATACTATCAAAATATCGAACACATATCAAGTTCACAAGATTACTTGCAACAAGATTTCTCCCGTGACCTCAAGAACAAAAGTAACTACTCACAAATAATAATTATGCTCAAAATCATAGGGGTATTAAATAGCATATTGGATCTGAACATATAATCTTTGACCAAATAAACCATCACTGGTACGTGTCGGTGCTATACAAACGGTTTTTAACCCCTTTCCGCGATGATATTTGGAACCATCGCCAAGTGAGTGTGGGCGATAGGGGGGTCCTTCCCACACGACCCAGAAACTGTCGGGGATAGGGAGCCAAGATGCATATACAGTACTCCTACTCGTTTGTGCTCGCATTGCCATCGCAGTCGGTATTCTGTGGTGCTACGTTTACGATGTGCGGCCCATCATAAACGGTTCACTATTATATAACGTGTATGATAAGAATACAATCACACACATTCATTTGTCCCAAACCGTATGCGATAACTAATTAAGAAGATTAGCTAATGGTCGTACGAGTGTCGAATAGGATTACGAAACGTTGGACTATCGTAACATCATCGTACAAGACAGCTATCGCACACGCTATTCTGTGGTGCACCATTTACGATGCATACTTCATCAGAAGCAGTTCATGGTTGTGAATCGTGTACTGGTGGCAAACTTTGATGCCCCCTAGCTGAAGAAAACAGTAAGCCATTTTTGTATAGTGTAGGGTGTTCCTTATGTTTGCACTGGTGGCGAACTTTGATGCCCAGTGGATATAATCTGTGCAATCGCCTTAATAGCCTAGTATTAGTTTCAGGCTTATTTATTTCCTAGTCTTCTTTTTCCTTGGTTTGCTAGTGGTCGCAACAACCATGGGCCATATACGGACCATGGTAACCTTGACCCTGCTACAAGCCGTAGGATCCATGGGCCTCCTACGGACTGTCAGATAAATGGGCCTGCAACGGGCCTTAGAATCGGTGGGCCTCGGGCCATCGGATAAATGGGTCCACATGGGTCGTAAATGGGCGTAATTGGTATCACGTCAGCACGGTAATGGACCGTTAGCAGGCCAGAAGATAGCAAAGGCTTAATTCTGTCACAGGCATAATGGGTCGTTAATGGGCCAGAATATAGGATGGGCTGGAAACGATGCAACGGGTTAACAGGCCACAAATGGGCCGATTCTAACCACGGGCTGAATTTGGCCCATTAGGGGAACAGGCCAGTAACAGGCTGGAAAGGAGCCCAAGAACGTTTGGGCCGTCAGTAGGCCGAAAGCTAATATGGGCTGGAATACGCCCATGTGAATCATGGGTCGTTAATGGGTACAAAGAAATTTACTATTCATTATGGGCTATAGTCACCGTGGGCCACTAAAGGGCCTAAAGATACGAAAGGCCTCATATGGGCCGAAAGACGTCGTGGTCGATACATGGGCCGAAAATGAAACGGGCTGGCGTTATATTCGATGGCCCACATGACGTTGTTGGGCCGATTTTGGGAAGGCCCTAATGGGTCGTAAGTTATTGGGTCGTAAAATGGGCTATATGCAAACAGACTGTTAACATGCTTTTCATGGACCGGGTCGCTAACTTTTGACCAAGTCAAACGGGCAGGCCTTTATAATGTGTCGACATATCATAGGCGCCTATCTGACCCAATGACGAGCTGGCACGTGTTTCCTTCGGCCAATGAGAATTTTACACGTGGAAAATCCCCATTGGCCCAGGCTGTTAACAGGTTATCGGATCCAAAACCGGACCTGATAGCTTAACGGCGACCCGTTATGGTGGATGCCACGTGTCGGTTACCCTTGACAAAAGCACTTCTATGACCCGTCATTTATTGTCATGGAAGTGAGAACTTTCATGATGATAATTTTGGTCTTGTCATGGAACACTTCTACGACAGCACAGGTATGACTATCTTGATTCTGTCATAAAATCGTCATGGATGTGCATTCATGAAAAAAAGGTGACCTAATGTGACAAACACGTATCATCACGGAAGTATATTTTTTTGTAGTGAAGGGAATTATGTATGTTGTCATAACGGTTCGAACGATAAAGATCTTCATAGAATATGTAGGAGCCAATATGGGCTTCCAGGTTCCGCTATTGGTTATTGATTGGAGAGGTGTCTCAATCATGTCTACATAGTTCTCGTCTTCTCGAACCCATAGGGTCCGCACGCTTAACGTTCGTTGACGATATAGTGTTATATGAGTTATATGTTTTGGTGACCGAATGCCAGATGAGATCACGGACATGACGAGGAGTCTCGAAATGGTCGAGAGGTAAATATTGATATATAGGACAATGGTATTTGGACACCGGAAGTGTTTCAGGACTTACCGGGAAGGAACTGGGTCACCTGAAGGGGTTCTGGGCACCCCCCCAGCAAGATATGGGCCTTATGGGCCAAAATAGGCGACAGACCAGCCCACAAGGGGGCTAGTGCACCCCCTCCCTTGTTTGGCCAGCCCTAGGGAAGGAAAAGGGCTAGCCCCTCCTGCCTTTCCCTCTCATGGGAGAAAGGAAAGGCGGGCGCCACCCTCCCCTGCCTTTCCCCGCACTCCAAATAAGGAAAGGGGGCGAGGCTTGGGAGGGACCCCAAGTAGGATTCCTCCTACTTGGGTGCCTCCTTTGGCAGCTCTTCCCTCCTCCCACCTATATATATATATATATGTGTGTGTGGGGGGGGGGAGGGGGCATCTAGCAGACACCGGATCAATTGTTAGCCGTGTGCGGCGCCCCCCTCTATCGTTTACACCCCTGGTCATATTTTCATAGTGCTTAGGCGAAGCCCTGCGGAGATCACTTTACCATCACCGTCACCATGGCATCATGCTGACAGAACTCATCTACTACATCGACATCTTGCTGGATTAAGAAGGCGAGGAACATCACCGAGATGAACATGTGTAGAACGCGGAGGTGTCGTGCGTTCGGTACTTGATCGGTTGGAGCACGAAGAAGTTCGACTACATCAACCGCGTTGTTTAACGCTTCCGCTTACGATCTACGAGGGTGCGTAGAAACACTCGCCCCCTCTTGTTGCTATGCATCTCCTTGATAGATCCTGCATGTGCGTAGAATTTTTTGTTTTTCATGCAACGATTCCCAACAGTGGTATCAGAGCCAGGTCTATGCGTAGATGACATGCACGAGTAGAACACAAAGAGTTGTGGGCGGTGATAGTCATAATGCTTACCACCAACGTCTTATTTTGATTCGGCGGTATTGTGGGATGAAGCGGCCCCGACCAACCTTACATGTCCACACACATGAGACCGGTTCCACCGACAGACATGCAACTAGTTTTGCATAAAGGTGGTTGGCGGGTGTCTGTTTCTGATACTTTAGTTGAATCGAATTTGACTACGACCTATCCTTGAAAAAGGTTAAAACAACAAACTTGATGAAACACCGTTGTGGTTTTTTCGTAGGTGTTTTTGCGTAGGTAAGAACGGTTCTTGCAAGAAGCCCGTAGCAGCCACGTAAAACTTGCAACAACAAAGTAGAGGGCGTCTAACTTGTTTTTGCAAGGCATGTTGTGATGTGATATGGTCAAGATATGATGCGATATATGTTCATGTATGAGATAATCATGTTTTGTAATATCGACAACTGGCAGGAGCCTTAGGGTTGTCTCTTTATTGTATGAAGTGCAAGCGCCATGTAATTGCTTTACTTTATCACTATGCGTTAGCGATAGTTGTACAAGCAATAGTTGGTGTGACGACCTCGACACAACGATGCTATGATGGAGATCAAGGTGTCGAGCCGGTGATGATGGAGATCATGACGTTGCTTTGGAGATGGAGATCAAAATCACAAGATGATTAGGGCCATCATGTCACATATTTTGGTTGCATGTGATGTTTATCTTTTATGCATCTTATTTTTCTTAGAACGATGGTAGCATTATAAGATGATCCCTTCACTAAATTTCAAGGTAAAAGTGTTCTCCCCGAGTATGTACTGTTGCTACACTTCATCGTTTCGAGACACCACGTGATGATCAGGTGTGATAGACTCTACGTTCACATACAACAGGTGTAAGACAGTTTTACACATGCAGAATACTTGGGTTAAACTTGACGAGCCTAGCATGTACAAACATGGCCTCGGAACACTAGAGACCGAAAGGTCGAACGTGAATCATATAGTAGATATGATCAACATAGAGATGTTCACCATTTATGACTACCCCATCTCACGTGATGATCGGACATGGGTTAGTTGATTTGGATCACGTATCGCTTAGATGGCTTGAGGTATGTCTATTTATGTCTATTTAAGTGGGAGTTCTTTAGTAATTTGATTAGTTGAACTTAGTTTTATCATGTACTTAGTCTTAATAGTTTTTGCATATCTATGATGTAGATCAATAGCTTGCGATATAGCTCCCATATATTTTTGATATGTTCCTAGAGAAAACTAAGTTGAAAGATGATAGTAGCAATGATGAGGACCAGGTCCGTGATCTGAGGATTATCCTCATTGCTGCATAGAAGAATTATGCCCTTGATGCACCGCTAGGTGACAAACCTGTTGCAGGAGCAGATGCAGATGTTATGAACGTTTTGCAAGCTTGATATGATGACTACTTGATAGTTTAGTGCGTCATACTTTACGGCTTAGAACTGGGACTTCAAAAACATTTTGAACGCCACAGAGCATATTAGATGTTCCAAGAGCTGAAAATTGGTATTTCAGATTCATGCCCATGTCGAGAGGTATGAGACCTCTGACAAGTACTTTGCCTACAAGATGGAGGAGAATAGCTCAACCAGTGAGCATGTACTCTGAATGTCTGGGTACTACAATCGCTTGAATCAAGTGGGAGTTAATTTTCTAGATAAGATAGTGATTGACATAGTTCTCTTGTCATTATCACCAAGCTACTAGAAGTTCGTGATGAACCATAATATGCAAGGGATGACGAAAATCATTCCTGAGCTCTTCGCGATGCTGAAATCGGCGAAGGTAGAAATTAAGAAAGAGCATCAAGTGTTGATGGTTAACAAGACCACTAGTTTCAAGAAAAAGGGCCAGGGAAAGAAAGGGAACTTCAATAAGAATGGAAAACAAGTTGCCACTCACGTGAAGAAGCCCAAAGCTGGACCCAAGCTTGAAACTGAGTGCTTCTACTGCAAAGGGAATGGTCACTAGAAGCGGAACTGCCCCAAATACTTGGCAGATAAGAAGGATGGCAAAGTGAACAAAGGTATATTTGATCTACATGTTATTGATGTGTAATTTACTAGTGTTCATAGTAACCCCTGAGTATTTGATACTGGTTCAGTTGCTAAGATTAGTAACTCGAAACGGGAGTTGCAGAATGAACAGATACTAGTTAAGGACGAGTTGACGATGTCTGTTGGAGGTAATTCCAAGGTTGATATGATCACCACCGCACACTCCCTCTACCTTCGGGATTAGTGTTGAACCTAAATAAATGTTATTTGGTGTTTGCGTTGAGCACGAATATGATTAGATCATGTTTATTGCAGTATAGTTATTCATTTAAATCAGAGAATAATTGTTGTTCTGTTTAGATGACTAAAACCTTCTATGGTCATACACCAGATGTAAATGGTTTATTGAATCTCGATCGTAGTGATACACATATTCATAATATTGATGCCAAAAGATGCAAAGTTGATAATGATAGTGCAACATACTTGTGGCACTGCCATTTTAGTCATATTGGTGTAAAGCACATGAAGAAACTCCATGCAAATGGACTTTTGGAATCACTTGATTATGAATCATTTGATGCTTGCGAACCATGCCTCATGGGCAAGATGACTAAAACTCCGTTCTCCGGAACAATGGAGCGAGCTAATGACTTATTGGAAATAATACATACCAATGTATGTGGTCCGATGAGTGTTGAGGCACGCGGCGGGTATCGTTATTTTATAACCTTCACAGATGATTTCAGTAGGTATGGGTATATCTACTTGATGAAACACAAGTCTGAAACATTTCAAAAGTTCAAAGAATTTCAGAGTGAAGTGGACAATCATCGTAGCAAGAAAATAAAGTTTCTACGATCTGATCATAGAGGCGAATATTTGAGTTACGAGTTTGGCCTTCATTTAAAACAATGTGGAATTGTTTCACAACTCACGCCACCTGGAACACCACAGCGTAATGGTGTGTCCAAACATCATAACCATACTTTATAGGATACAGTGCGTTCTATGATGTCTCTTACCGATTTGCCACTACCGTTTTGGGGTTATGCATTAGAGACAGCCGCATTCACATTAAATAGGGCACCATCTAAATCTGTTGAGATGATACCGTATGAACTATGGTTTGGCAAAAAACTTAAGCTGTCGTTTCTTAAAAGTTTGGGGATGCAATGCTTATGTCAAAAGTCTTCCGCCTGATAAGCTCCAACCCAAAGCGGAGAAGTGTGTCTTCATAGGATACCCTAAGTAAACAATTGGGTACACCTTCTACCACAGATCCGAAGGCAAGATCTTTGTTGCCAAGAATGGAACCTTTCTAGAGAAGGAGTTTCTCTCGAAAGAAGTGAGTGGGAGGAAAGTAGAACTTGATGAGGTAATTGTACCTTCTCTCGAATTGGAAATTAACTCATCACAGAAAACCATTCCCATGATGCCTACACCAACTAGAGAGGAAGCTAATGATGATGATCATGAAACTTCAGATCAAGTTACTATTGAACCTCGTAGGACAACCAGAGTATGATCCGCACCAGAGTGGTACGGTAATCCTGTTCTGGAAGTCGTGTTACTAGACCAAGGCAAACCTACGAACTATGAAGAATCTATGATGAGTCCAGATTCCGATAAATGGCTTGAGGAAATGAAATCTGAGATATGATCCATGTATGAGAACAAAGTGTGGACTTTGGTGGACTTGCCTGTTGATCGGCAAGCCATTGAGAATACATGGATCTTCAAGAAGAAGATAGACGCTGATGATAATGTCACCATCTACAAAGCTCGATGAGGGAGTCTTGGATTAGGGGGTCTCCGGACAGCCGGACTATCTCCATTGGCCGGACTGTTAGACTATGAAGATACAAGATTGAAGACTTTGTCTCGTGTCCGGATGGGACTCTACTTGGCGTGGAAGGCAAGCTAGGCAATACGGATATGGATATACCCTCCTTTGTAACCGACCTTGTGTAACCCTAACCCTCTCCAGTGTCTATATAAACCGAAGGGTTTTAGTCCATAGGACAACAATCACAACATACAATCATACCATAGGCTAGCTTCTAGGGTTTAGCCTCTCTGATCTCGTGGTAGATGTACTCTTGTACTACCCATATCATCAATATTAATCAAGCAGGACGTAGGGTTTTACCTCCATCAAGAGGGCCCGAACCTGGGTAAAACATTGTGTCCCATGCCTCCTGTTACCATCTGGCCTAGACGCACAGTTCGGGACCCCCTACCCGAGATCCGCCGGTTTTGACACCGACATTGGTGCTTTCATTGAGAGTTCCTCGGTGTCATCACCGTTAGGCTTGATGGATCCTACTATCATCAATAGCGATGCGGTCTGGGGTGAGACTTTTCTCCCCGGACAAATCTTCGTATTCGGCGGCTTTGCACTGCGGGATAATTCGCTTGGCCATCTGGAGCAGATTGAAAGCTACGCCCCTGGCCGTCAGGTCAGATTTGGAAGTTTGAACTACACGGCCGACATCCGCGGAGACTTGATCTTCGACGGATTCGAGCCACAGCCGGGCGCGCCGCACTATCACGATGGGTATGACCTAGCTCTGCCGCCGAACAGTACCCCAGAGGCTGCGCCCGCATCAGCTCCGACCCTTAGTTCAGAGCCAACTGCGCCAATCGAGGACGGGTGGTTAGACACCACCTTAGGGGCTGCATTCTCAATGGCGATCGAGCCGAACACCAGCATAATCCTCAGCGCAGCCCATGACTCCAAGTTGCCGGACTCTTTTTCCGACTCCGAACCGCCTGCGCCCCTGCCAATCGAATCCGATTGGGCGCCGATCATGGAATTCACCGCCGCGGATATCTTTCAGCACTCGCCCTTCAGCGACATTCTGAATTCACTAAAGTCTCTCTCTTTGTCAGAAGAGCCCTGGCCGGATTATGGCCAACAGGATTGGGATGCGGACGACGAAGAAATTCGACGCCCACCCACCACCCACTTAATAGCCACTGTCGATGACTCAACCGACATGCTCGACTTCGACTCCGAAGACATCGACGGTATGGACGACGATGCGGGAGGCGAAGAAGAACCACCGCCCACAGAGCACTGGACGTCCACCTCATCATATGACGTATACATGGTGGACACACCAAAAGAAGACGACGATGAGGAACGGAAGGATGCACCGAAGGCTTGTTCCCTCGAGAAGCAGTCAAAGCGGCGGTGCAAGCGCCGCCCCAAATCCCGCCTCAGCAGAAATAACAATCATACAGACCCAGCGTTGGAGTAGGCGAACCACTGCCGGACCACGGCAATACGGAGAATCAAACCAAACAAACCAATTTTGTCAAAGATAATAGTCCGGACGACATAACGCTAGACAGGTACCCGGAGCAGCAGAATGCCCGTCAAAGGCTTGTTGCCACCGCGAGGAGTCTAAAAAAGCAGAAGCAAAGGCTCAAGGCTGCGCAGGACACACTCCAAATCAGATGGAGTAAAGTACTCAACACAGCAGCAAAGTACGGCGGCAATCGCCCCACCAAGAGCTACCCAAAGTGGAAGTTGCTACCTGAATTCGATGAGGAGGCCTCAGACCCCCCACAACCAAAAATCAAAACGGCCACCTGGCCAGATAGACGACCTCACGGCCAACATAGAGCGGCAAACAACGCCACTCACAAGCCAATACGCGATCCACGCGAGGGCTCGCACCAAAAGGACGGCGCAACCAGATCCATCTATGGACCACGCAAGCGCGCCCCAACATACGATGTAACACAACAAACATCCGAACAACGCGGTACACCCAGATACAGGGGTGCCGCACCCCCCTATGTTTCACTGATGAGGTGCTGGACCATGAATTTCCAGAGGGATTCAAACCCGTAAACATAGAGGCATACGACGGAACAACAGACCCTGGGGTCGGGATTGAGGACTATATTCTCCATATCCATATGGCTCGAGGAGATGATCTCCACGCCATCAAGTACTTACCCCTCAAGCTCAAAGGGCCAGCTCGTCACTGTCATAAAAGCCTCCCCGAAAACTCCATTGGAAGCTGGGAAGAGCTCGAAGACGCTTTTCGGGCAAATTTTCAAGGGACTTATGTCCGACCTCTGGACGCGGATGATTTGAGTCATATAACTCAACAGCCCGGAGAGTCAGCCCGAAAGCTCTGGAACATGTTTCTTACTAAAAAGAACCAAATTGTCGACTGTCCGAACGCTGAAGCCTTGGCAGCTTTTAAGCATAGCATCTGTGGCGAATGGCTTGCCAGACACCTCGTCCAAAAAAAGCAGAGAACAATGGCAGCATAACAAGCCTCATGACCCGCTTTTGCGCAGGTGAGGACAGCTGGCTAGCCAGATGCAGCACCAGCGACCCCAGTACATCTGAAGTTAGAGCTGGAAACGGGAAATCATGGCACAACAGCAATGACAAACGCCGAAATAAAGAAGACAACACGAAGAGCATGATAGTAAACGCCGGATTCAAAAGCTCTCGGCCAGGTCAGCAAAAGCCGCCCTCTAAAGGCGCCAGAGATGAACTGTCCAGCCTAAACAAAATTCTGGACCAAATATGTCAGATCCATAGCACCCCTGGTAAACCCGCTAATCATACCCACTGAGAATGTTGGGTCTTCAAGCAGTCCGGCAAGCTCAATGCCGTACACAAGGGGGAGGATACACCAAGCGAAGACGAGGATGAACCTCTCAAGCAAGACACTGGGGAACAAAAGAAATTTCCACCAGAAGTCAAAACAGTAAACATGTTACATGTGATCAAGGGGAGAAACGAAACAGCACTCCCAGAAAAATATGCCCAAAGGAATATCACCGCGGAGTCCTGCCACTGGTCGTCTCAACCGATCACTTTCGACCATCATGATTACTCAGCAAGTATCCAGCGTGCAAGATGGGCTTCCCTGGTATTAGACCCAATAATTGACGGATACCACTTCACATGAGTCCTGATGAACGGTGGCAGCAGTCTCAACCTGATATACCAGGATACAATCCGCGAAATGGGGATAGACCCAACGAAAATTTGCCATAGCAATACTACCTTTAAAGGAGTAACGCCAGGCCCAGGGGCTCATTGCACGGGCTCCCTGCTACTAAAGGTTATATTCGGCTTCCCCGATAACTTCCATAGCGAACATTTAACCTTCGACATTGCTCCGTTCCAAAGTGGCTATCAAGCACTACTTGGACGCGAAGCTTTTGCTCGCTTTAATGCAATACCACATTACGCTTCCCTGACGCTCAAGATGTTCGGTCGACGCGGAATCATTACAGTGAGCGGAAGTATTAAGCGATCTTTGCGCACCGAAGAGAATGCAGCTGCCTTGGCAGCCGCACACTAAAAACGGCCTCACCAACTAAAGCATTTGATAGGTCATCAAGACCACGGACGCGGTTAGACGAGTCCAGCGCTGCTATATGTAATTTGTACTAGATTGATGGCCACACCCCTATTACAAATACAAGGGGCTCAACGCGCGCAGACAAGTGGCAATTTCTACTCATTTTTAGTTATACGTGGTTTCTTTAAAAACTATGTTTTTGCACGACAACTTTTTCACCTAAGTCCCTCTCTTTTATAGATGATCATCGTGCTACACCCGTCCAGGATACGGCACAACAGAGACACAGGCGCAGACGTGCAGCAGGGACCCGCTCCAAGGATTCTTTTTAGATTAAGACCCTGCGTAAACCTTTTTTACTGTCTCTTGTTGATACACATCCCTCGAATTCTCAATACAATTGAGAAGGATGCTGACGTCTTGGCATGTGGCCACGTCAGAATAATGCACGTACCTGGACACAAGGGGCTTCTTACAAAGGGCACTATTTAGGCCCGATTTATACCATAAAGACCGAATACCTTAGGGAGTGTTCGGCGTCACGAGTTGGCCTTATATGCATCAGCTCCGAATCATTGTCTTTGGTCAAATGTTGGGTTTGCCCGGCTCCTGTGTTTTGGTGCCTTACGTTCTGCTTTATCGGCTAAGGCAGCACCAGGAGAACTACTGCGATTGTGCCCTGGTTCATCCGGACGAGCACCTCAGTAGAGAAAGCCGAAAACTGACTGTCATGATATAGCGTGAGACTGGTCAACCACTCGATGACCTATCGGAATGTTAGAATTCCTCCGCCTTAACGAAGGGCCGTTTTCCGGCCAGGCATGTACGCACCCCGAGATCGGGAGAGTGCAGAGCCACCAGGGGCTATCTAGTAGCCCCACTGTCAAACTCCTATGGCTAAGTGAAAGTGTTAAAGCATTATAGTCCGGTTGCCTCGTTCGCTGCGCTATCACCTCCTTAATAGGACCAAGACGTTGGGTTAAGTGTGAACACGCGTTTTTTTGCGAGCACCTCCGAATTATATGCGTGGGGGTTGAAGCCGATGACTGCAATCTTTTAGGTTATCGCACAGGAGGCATCACATTACTTTCTAGCAAAAGTATAAATACAACCTTACTATATTTTATAAAAACATTGTGTTTACAATGGGAATACATGTCATTCAAACATAATATTCTTCGAGCACTGGGACTCTATCAAACGAGCACTCTCAAGAACCTCTTCAAAATAGTGCTCGGCAGCCACTCGGCCTATGGCCGAACCTTGCGCCGCAACAATGGTAGCATCCATATCCGCCTAGTGGCAAAGGCCATCCGCGAGCCTTCTATGCACGCCGACCTCTTCATCGCATTGATGCGCGGCACTGCACCAAGGAACTGCTGCACTAAGCTGAAATAGTTGTTCGGCTTCGGCTTCCCCGGCCACAAATGATCTATAACAGACCTCATGGTGAGTCCGGACAACCTATTAAGTTCGGCCCATTCGGCTAGCTGATCAGTCAAGGGAAGCGGACGCTCTGGAACGTTGAATTGCGACCAGAATAGCTTGTCCACTTCACGATCTGATTGATTTTGGAAGTATTCGACCGCATCGACAGCGCTCGCCGCCAAGTCCATATATGCGTCTGCCGAACTCCACAGCCGATCCAGAGGGGCATACCGCGGATCTCCGAACTTCCTCCGCAGCAGAAAGGGCTTCCCGGCCGCAATATCCCCGGCTTCACGCAGCTCCTCCTTCTTCGCCCTCATAGCAGAGCGACTGTCTTTGGTCGCCATAGTGGCCTTCTCAAGGTCCGATGCCTTCGCTCGGTTCTCTTCTTCAAGGAACTGGCAACGGTCGGCAGTGCCTTTTAATTCTACAGCCATCTTGGCCATCTTTTCTTTGCTTTCGCAATGGGCGGCCTTCTCGGCTCTTAACTCTTCGGCTGCCTTCAAAGCAGCCGCATTACTAACCCTCGCTTGTTCCTTGCCTCGGGCGAGTTCCGCCCGAAGGGTCTCCACGGTGGCAGCTCCATCTGCAGTCACAACATCTTAAAGATACTGGCATCATGCCGCTCTTACTGTGTGACATTCACCATAAAACATTACTTACCCTGTGATTCGTCAAGCCGCTTGTTAACAAGCTCGATGTCGGCGTCTGCCGCATCCAGTTGCCGTTTTAATTCGGCAAACTCACTAGTCCGGCTATCCACCGGAGCTTCCACCACCTGCACATAAAGGCAGTCTGGTTATTGCCTGGGACTATGATCCTATGTTCGCCGCCGTTCCCGACGACAACCAGAGTCTCAGGGGCTACTATCTACACAGGGCACACCTAACATGTGCGGTACTATCACATATTATCTCACGTACCTCAAAGCCTGTCAGTAGACTCATAAAGGCTTCATGTAATCCGCTTTTGGCAGACGAAATTCTTTCCATCACCGTACCCATCAATGTACGGTGTTCTTCTGAGATGGCCGCTAGCCCCAACAACTCCCTCAGAACGTCTGACCGCATACAAAATGGTGCCGGACTCTTTTGTTTGCTCTCTTCGAGAGCCGGACGCTGGGGACTTCGGGGGTCTATGGGATTATCTTCTGGCCTCACCGGATCCGGAGAGGCCCTCCATGACGACACTTCGGGGTCGCCCGCTTCTTGAGCGGAGGAGTCCGGGGGAGGCGTTTCGCTTTCCATCATCTCCGGAAGAAGATCCCCCGAAGACGAGCTCAGCTGAGAAGGGCTAAGACCCGAACTGCAAGATATATGCGGCGGTTATTTTCTCAGAAGAAAGATAGTATACCTTCACTATTAAAACATTTTTTGGATCACTTATGACTCGTTGGAGGGCTGATCCCCCCGCGGACTTTGTGCGGCAAGAGCACCCCCCGAGGCAAGACCCTCTGTTGGAGACTTCTTCTCTTGTTTGGAGGCCTCGGCTTCCGGATCCTCGGAAGCAGTCCTCTTCCTCCCCCGGTTATCCTCCTTTAAGGAGGCGCTCATTCCCTCGGTTGGAACTGGCAGCGATGGGGGCCCGCTTCCGCCCATATTATTCCCCCATGTATCTTCCTTCGAGGGCTCCGAGCAAGATGGGAGCTCGAGCATCTTTTCCAATACCGGATTTTCCAAACCCTCAAGGATGGGGGCCGAACACCGAATCATCTTCGCCTTTGTTAGCCAGTTATGGTCAAAGAGCGATCTCTCAGAAATAACTTCATAATGAATAAAGGACAGTGTTTTCGGCTAGAGGATTTCTTACTTGTTTGGCGGCACGGTTACTGCTCAGGCCCATGTCCTCAGTAGCGTCCGAACACTCTATTTGAGGTCTGAAGAATGACTTGTACATCTCCTCATGCGTCAGGCCGTGGAAACTTTGAATGGCACGTGGTCCTTCTGGGTTGAACTCCCACAAACGAAGGGGCCGACGTTTGCAAGGCTGGACTTGACGAACCAGCATAACTTGTATTACCACGACCAAATTAAAATCTCCCTCGAAGAGATCTCGAATGCGGCTTTGCAGTATAGGCAAGTCCTTGGCTGGACCCCAGCTCAGACCTCTGCTAATCCATGACATTAGTCGTGGTGGGGGGCCCGAGCGGAAAGCGGGGGCAGCCGCCCACTCAGCACTTCTGGGAGCTGTGACGTAAAACCACTCCCGTTGCCATAATTCGGACACCTCTGGAAAGGAACCTTTCGGCCAGGGAGCTCCTGCCATCTTGCCTATTGATGCACCTCCGCACGCTGCATGTTGCCCCTCGATCATCTTCGGCTTCACTTCAAAGGTCTTGAGCCACAGACCAAAGTGAGGGGTAATGCGGAGGAAGGCCTCACAGACGACAATAAATGTCGAGATGTGGAGAAAGGAGTCCGTAGCTAGATCGTGGAAATCTAGCCTGTAATAGAACATCAAACCCCTGACGAAGGGATCCAGAGTGAGGCCTAGGCCTAGGAGGAAGTGGGAGACGAACACGATGTTCACGTTGGGTTCGGGAGTAGGGATGACCTGCCCTCGAGCAGGAAGCCAATGCGAAACCTCGGCGGTCAGGTATCTGGCCTCCCTCAACTTCTTGATGTCCTCTTCCGTCACGAAGGAGGGCATACATCAGCCTTGAAGGCTGGATCCGGACATGATTGAAGATCCGGAGCACCTAACCTGGGCTTTGGGTGTTGGAACTCGAGGCGGGGGAAGGGTTTGATTGTGCACGAGAGGGAAAAAGCGAAAACCTTGTCCCTTTATAAAGGGGGTGAATATCAAGCGTCCTCTCCGTAGCTGTTTAGGACTTGCCTATAATCTAGGAGTCCTAGACACAGTTGGGTTACCCACGACCGCATTAATGAGAATCCCGAAATTGGGGGCACACGATCTCTGCTTTGACAAGACGTGTCAAGAAACTGCCTCGCGTTATGTGTGGATCTGGTTGAAGAAAAACGGTTCGAATAATCACCGGGCCATGACATAACATCATGCTGCCAAAACAAGTCAGCAAATTGGAATTGCGAAAATATTATTCTCTCTATGGCGGTATGTGGAATTTATTTTGCAGGGTCAGACACTATCCTCGTATTACAAGGAAAAGGTTCTTGCTTGTGTTACAAGGTGTGAAGTTGAGTAAGACTCAAAACCCGACCATGGCAGAATATAGAGAGAGAATGAAAGTCATTTCCTAAGGTTGAGTCATAGGTTCTATAAAGCATGCCATGTTGTGTACCAGACCTGTTGTCTGCCTTGCCATGAGTTTGGCATGGGGGTACAATAGTGATCCCAGAGTAGATCACTGGACAACGGTCAAAAAGTATCCTTAGGTACCTAAACAGGACTAAGGAAATGTTTCTCGGTTATGGAGGTGATAAAGAGTTCGTCGTAAAGAGTTACGTCGGTGCAAGCTTTGACACCGATCCAAATGACTCCGAGTGTCGATCTGGATACGTATTGAAAGTGGGAGCAATTAGTAGAGTAGCTCCATGCAGAGCATTGTGGACATAGAAATTTGCAAAATACATATGGATCTGAATGTGTGATACGTCTCCAACGTATCTACTTTTCCTAATGCTTTTCCTCTTGTTTTGGACTCTAATTTGCATGATTTGAACGAAACTAACCCCGGACCAACGTTGTTTTCAGCAGAACTACCATGGTGTTGTTTTTTGTGCAGAAATAAAAGCTCTCGGAATGGAACGAAACTTTGCGAGGATTTTTTATACAATAAATAAGAATTTCTGGAGCCAACGGAGGGGGCACCTGGGTGGGAACAACCCACCATGGCGCCCCCCTCCTGGCCCCGCAGACCCTGAAATCGACGCTATAAAATCCTATTTTTCCAGAAAAAATCAAGGATAAAGAATTATTGTGATCCACGAGACGGAGCTATCGTCACCTCCTATTCTTCATCGGGAGGCCAGATCTGGAGTTCGTTTGGGGCTCCGGAGAGTGGGGTCTTCGTTCTTCGTCATCACCAACCCATCTCCATCACCAATTCCATGATGCTCCCCACCGAGAGTGAGTAATTCCTTCGTAGGCTCGCTGGTCGGTGAGGAGTTGGATGAGATTCATCATGTAATTGAGTTAATTTTGGTAGGGCCTGATCCCTAGTATCGACTATGTTCTAAGATTGATGTTGCTATGACTTTGCCATGCTTAATGCTTATCACTTTGGGCCCGGGTGCCATGATTTTAGATCTGAACCGTTTATGTTATCACCATTATATCCATGTTCTAGATCCGATCTTACAAGTTATAGTCACCTACTATGTGTTATGATCCCGCAACCGCGGAGTGACAATAGTCGGGTGATACGTCCATTTTGCATCATGCTTTTATATTGATATTTATTGCATTATGGGTTATTACTACACCATTATGTCACAATACTTATGCCTATTCTCTCTTATTTTACAAGGTTTACATAAAGAGGGAGAATGCCGGCAGCTGGGATTCTGGGCTGGAAAAGGAGCAAATATTAGAGACCTATTCTGCACAACTCCTAAAGTCCTGAAACTCCACGGAAGTTCTTTTTGGAAATAATAAAAAATACTGAGTGAAGAAAATACCAGAGGGGGCCCACACCCTGGTCACGAGGGTGGGGGCGCGCCCTACCCCCTGGGTGCGCCCCCTGCCTCATGGGCCCCCTATTGGCCCTTATCGGTGTTAAAACCAGCGGATCTCGGGTAGGGTGTCCCGAACTGTGCGTCTAAGGCGGATGGTAACGGGAGGCAGGGGACACAATGTTTTACCTAGGTTCGGGCCCTCTTGATGGAGGTAAAACCCTACGTCCTGCTTGATTAATATTGATGATATGGGTAGTACAAGAGTAGATCTACCACGAGATCGGAGAGGCTAAACCCTACAAGCTAGCCTATGGTATGATTGTATGTTGTCCTACGGACTAAAACCCTCCGGTTTATATAGACACCGGAGGGGCTAGGGTTACACAAGGTCGGTTACAAAGGAGGAGATATACATATCCGTATTGCCTAGCTTGCCTTCCACGCCAAGTAGAGTCCCATCTGGACACGAGATGAAGTCTTTAATCTTGTATCTTCATAGCCCAACAGTCTGGCCGAAAGATATAGTCCGGCTGTCTGGAGACCCCCTAATCCAGGACTCCCTCAGTAGCCCCCGAACCAGGCTTCAATGACGACGAGTCCGGCGCGCAGTATTGTCTTCGGCATTGCAAGGCGGGTTCTTCTCCAATTTCCAAGTGTTTGTAAATAGTATCCGGCCCCATAAATGTTGATCCTCTTGGCTTCTGCGCCCAATAAGGGCAATTTCTCGAATGAATACGAGGCGCCATGGCATTTTTACATTCACCCCCTAGCCAGATAAATAAATTGTCTATTAAAGGGATTGGGATTCTCAGATCCGATCCACACCATCCTCCCCTCAGCGAGAATCCATCATAGCGCGTTTCAGAAAGATCCATTCCAGCATGGCCAACCTCCGCAGCTCCTCCTCCCGCCCCCGTAGCCCTAAGCTTGGTGATTGGGAGAGGTGTTCAGTTCCACATAGTCGATTGGTCGAACTGCAGACCAACGGATTCCTTCCTCCGGCATACATGGTGCCCGTTCGAGCCAGGCTCGCCACCTACAATGGCGGGGAGCAAGCGGAGAACTTTCCCTGTCCCTCCATGGGGGAACGGGTTTGCCTTGTTCCTTACTTACTAAGGGGACTCGGATTTCCAATTCATCCATTCCTCCGCGGGCTCCTGGAGTTCTACGGCCTCCAACTACACAATCTCAACCCTGCCTCCATCCTACACATCACCGGCTATGTTGCTCTCTACGAGTTGTTCCTGGGCTGCGAGGCTCACTTCGAGCTATGGAAAAGGCTATTTTGCCTTGTCCTTCTCCCACAGAGGGAATCACTTTATCAAGTGGGCGGAGCCGAAGTATGGTGCATCACCGATACCGGATATCTTTCCGGTACCCCGAAGAAGCCGTCCGAAGACTGGCCTTCAGAATGGTTTTATATGGAGGACCTTTCCCTTCCGGACCCTGTTCGGTGGGGTCTTCCTGAGTTCAACAATGCTCCTCTGAAGAAGCACCGAAGTTGGCGCCCGCGGAGCCCCCAGGTGGAAGACGACAGAGAAGTCCTCTATTTGATGAACCGGATTAAGGCACTGGCTCAGTCAGGTTTGACAATGACCAAAGTTATGTCGATTTGCATAATGCGGGGAGTGCAACCACTTCAATATCGTGGACATCCCTTATGGTGTTTCAACGGGGAGGATGACGCCACCCGCTACGGGCGTAAGGGTCCGGGCGATGATGCCGCATTAGCCAAAATGCTATCCGAACTGTTCAAGGGAGAGGAGGAGGATTTCACCCGCATCAAGCCACGGGATGGATTCTCCATGTACAATCCTCCAAGCTGGGTAAGCTATATCCCCTTACTTCCATCTTCCCGCGTTTTTTGTTGTAAGTATTCACCTTGTCGATTTACAATAGGAATTGCGAAAGGCCATAAAGGAGGTCTGCAGCCCTTCTCCACAACCGGAGGACCCTGATCAGGCCCTCGACTCCGGACTCGAAGAAGATCTCGTTATCTCCGTGGAGCTGATAAACCGGCAGTTCTATCAGTTAAGCTGCGACGATGCCATGGTGGCCATTACTGCCGACTATCCCGGACTGCTCCCTGCATCGCACGTAAGAAAAACCGAAAAGTCCCAACTCAAAAAAGTAGGATCCCATTTTAGACACTTCACCCACCATATTCACATGGCCTTTTTACAGGGAAGGCATTCGGGACGCCCTGCAGCAACGCGCCAACAGGAGGCACTGAGGCCAGGTAGGCCAAAAAGGAAGGCGGTTAGGACATAGACGCCGATGCAAAGGTACAACAAACCCTGCTCTGTGGTTGTCGTCTTTCTCAAAATATAATGACGCCCGTGTTTCTTTAATAGAAAAAACGCTCGCCGGAATATGTCCGGCGATGTCGCCGATCACGCTTCCACCAGTCGGGCACCAGGACCGGACATGGAGGCAGAAGCCGATATGGGGTAGGCGCCGGATAATCCCCCTACAGAGGATGCGGATAGGTTATCTGCTACAAAATCAGAAGTGGAAAGCACCATGAATCATAGGCGCCGTCGGGCCGTACTCCATGACGCTTGTTTCTGACCAGAGGCGTTTGATGCATTTAATTCTGGAGAGGCATACCTCCGTGCCACTCAAGATGGTCTAGCTAGAGCCATGGATCAGTATGTAAAGGATGTACGGGTGAGTGAATCTGATGATTTGTATGTATCAGTAGCCCCTGAGACTTGAAACAGTTAGCTGAACTAATTTAAGGATCATCTTTATTGTGCAGGTTCTTACAGAGAAGAATACTAGGCTGTCCCAGGAGCTGGAGGAATGCAAGACCCAACTGCGGGCCGCCACTGCCGCATTGCAGGAACAGAAAAAGCCTCCCGCTGGTAACATTTTAAAGAATGATGGTTACCATACAGTGCGCGGCGTGGCTGCAGATCTAACAATAGATTTTGGAGATGAATCCGGAGAAATTCTGGGGGACCAGCATGTTATGCGGCAGCTAGAAGCTGGCAAACGCGTGCTGACTGAGGTTAGGCGGGAGAAAAACAATCTCCAAGATGCCAATATAAGGCTGAACGTGGAACTAAAAGACGTTCGGGGCCAGCTTGCAGACTCCGAGAAGGAGAATAAGAGGCTTCGACGCGGCATTTTTAGTAAGTGCTTGAAGGAATCCTTTAAGGTATTCGGCGAAGAAGCCAACTAACAGTGTTATGTCTGTAGGTATGCTGACGGGTCGTCCCGCGGAGGAAATGCCCGGGTCTGCGGGTGATCTTCTGTGTGAGCTGTCACATCTACACGAACAAGTTCGGCAGGTGATGCAGGGTGTTGCCCAGGCCTTGTGGCCATCCGTCTCCCTGCCAGAGGGTGTTGCAGAGCTTGCAGAGAAGGTCAAAGGAGAGCGGTGGCGCTTCCGATTATGGAAGATATCAGCCTGCCGATGGGGTGCCAGAGAAGCCTGGGCCATGGTGAAGACGCGGTATACCAAAGCAGACCAAATCACATGGCCGAGGTCGGACCTGTGGGGCCCGACGGAAAAGAAATTCCCATTAGCTTAGTTTATGGGCAAGTAGAATTAGCTGCAAAGTATTCCCAACAGGATTGTAAACTAGACCGCCTGTTGGATGGTATAGAAGAAGAATTTAGTCAGTCTGCATGACTATGTAATTGAAGTGACATGTATAATGCCTTCTAGCTGGATTGTAGATCGTTTGTCGTTGCGAACCTTTTTGCTTCAGCCTCCGGGCCCAATAGTCCGGAGTGTATCCGAATACCTGCTCAGTTATATAAGAACCGGGGTATGCGTGGAGACTAGGCGTAGGGGTCATTAGTGCTTTATCAGACAAGTGCCCAACTAGTTATGTTATATTACATGGGTAGTAAGAAACATCTTCCAGGGAGAATAGTTCCGGTAAGGGTTCCTTTCCCTGGGCAAGCATGCCCTAAAGTGCATGTCCGGACTGCGATAGGAAACGCAGGAAAAACATTTGGGGGCAGATATGAAAAATAAAAGTCATCTTTTGTTCATCGACCGAATATTCCCTTAAGAATGCTAGATTTCGGCTTCACCCAGTCTAAGGTACACATCCGGCTGACCCGGCGGTAACAATCACAGAGGTGCTCCCCTTATGCCCTAGCCGAATTAACGGGAACGTAGGGCATAAATACAAGAGCCAGGCAAGCCAATTTGGCCAAAACTTAAGTCATATCAATGCATATAATGGTGAAAAAAGGTACATGCGGAAGTATAACACATGTGTTGGGCATGAAGCCCGGATAAATAATTTAAGCTTCTGTGAAAGAAGCCCCCAGGTATGAAGAGTGTGGCTAGCGCATCTGTAATGTGCAAACAAGGCACAAGGTGACCCTTGAAGGCCTAGAGAAATAAGAAAAGAAAGAAAGGAAAACAAGACATATAATGTATTTGTGAAAAATGGACAAAGGGAGGGGACTAACATAGAGTCCGGTGCTAGGCGTAGAATCTTCGGAGCCTGGCCGCGTTCCATGGGTTCGGCTCGAGTCGACTAGTCGATGCATCCCGCAGTCGGTACGCTCCACCGGTCAGAACTTGGTCGATAATGAAGGGACCTTCCCATTTGGGCTCGAGCTTTTTCTTTTTTTTTATCCGGCAGGCGTAGAACTAGTTCGCCAATGTTATAAGTTTTGGCCCGTACTTCTCTGCTTTGGTATCTGCGAGCCTGTTGCTGATAAAATGCGGAATGGGCTTTGGCTACGTCGCGCTCCTCCTCCAAGGTGTCCAGACTGTCCTGCCGATCGAGCTTGGCTTCTCTTTCTTCGTACATGCGCACTCTAGGTGAGTCATGAATTATGTCACAGGGCAAGACTTCCTCTGCGCCGTACACCATAAAGAAGGGTGTATATCCAGTACTACGATTCGGCGTGTTCCGCAACCCCCAGAGTACGGAGTAGAGCTCCTCTACCCAGTGCATGTTAGAATCCGTTAAGGAACACACTAATCTAGGTTTAATGCTGCTCATTATAAGACCGTTTGCTCGCTCGACTTGACCGTTGGTTTGTGGGTGATAGACTGAGGCATAATCGAGCTTGATGCCCATGTTGCTGCACCAGAGTTTTACCTCGTCGACCGTGAAGTTTGTGCCGTTATCAGTGATGATGTTGTGGGGGACGCCGTAATAGTGTACAACCCCGGATATGAAATCTATCACCGGTCCGGATTCGGCTGTTTTAACCGGTTTGGCCTCTATCCATTTGGTGAATTTATCCACCATGACCAATAAGTATTTTTTCTTGTGGGTTCCCCTTTAAGGGGTCCAACCATGTCAAGCCCCCAGACCGCAAAGGGCCATATAATGGGGATTGTTTGGAGGGCGGTGGGTGGCATGCGGCTTTGATTTGCAAAGAGTTGGCAACCGGTGCAACGTTGGACCAAGTCCTGTGCATCTGCCCGGGCCGTTGGCCAATAGAATCCTGTACGGAAGGCCTTGCTTACAAGAGCCCGGGCTTCGACGTGATGACCGCCGAGTCCGGCGTCAATTTCTGCCAAAAGATTCTGCCCTTCCTCTTCGGAGATGCACCTTTGAAGGACTCCGGTAGTGCTTTTCTTGTACAATTCTCCCTCATGGACCCTGTAGGCCTTGGATCGCCGCACTATGCAGTGTGCCTCATTTTGGTCCTCCGAAAGTTCCTGTCTAGTTAGGTATGCCAGGAATGGTTCTATCCACGGGGCAATAATGGCCATTATTTTGTGGGCTGAAGGTGTTATTTCGGTGGCGGAGCCTCCGATTGTGTCAGAGAGTTCGGTATCGGGTATTTTGGTCGGGTCCGGACTGTTGTTACCGGTGTCCCCCTCCCATGCTACGGATGGCTTGAAAAGCCTTTCCAGAAATATGTTGGGGGGGACCGCATCGCGTTTTGCACCGATGCAGGCGAGGATATCCGCCGCCCTCTGTTGGAAAAGGCAGTGCCTAGGAGGCGCTTAGGCACACCTAGGCGCTAGGCAATGGCCAAACGCCTCGCCTAGGGCATAAATGGAGGTCTAGGCAGGGCAAGTAAGGAATTGTCTACCCAAGCAAGAAATCATGCAACATACTATACTGATATGCCAAATGGGTTAGATTCCAATGGCTGTAGACGACAATTAACTTATTTATATGCCCTAAACTAATATCAACACCCATATAATAATCACAAATATACTACAAGTAAAAACTATATTACCGCCTAGGCCGCGCCTAGGGCGCTTAGGCGCCGCCTAGGCACTAGGTGAAGGCCAACCGCCTCGCTTACGCCTACCGCCTTTTCCAACCTTGCCGCCGCCTGATTGTTTTCCCGAGCCACATGGTGAAATTCGAGTCCCTCGAACCGAGCTGACATTTTTAGGACGATGTTTCGATAGGCCGCCATTTTCAGATCCTTGGCGTCGAAATCTCCTTTTATTTGGGATATTGCGAGGTTTGAATCCCCACGCACCTCCAGGCGTTGAATGCCCATGGAGACTGCCATCCGAAGACCATGCAACAGAGCTTCGTATTCGGCTACATTGTTGGAATCTGTATACAATATTTGCAGTATGTACCGAACGATATCTCCGGTTGGGGACGTCAGGGCGACGCCAGCCCCTAGACCGGCCAGCATTTTAGAACCGTCGAAGTGCGTGATCCAATTGGAGTATGCGCCGTACTCTTTAGGGAGTTCAGCCTCCGTCCATTCGGCGATGAAGTCGGATAGTACTTGCGATTTAATGGCTCGGAGAGGTTTGTATGTTATGTCGAATGGGAGGAGCTCAATGGCCCATTTGGCAATCCGGCCTGTAGCGTCGCGGTTGTTGATAATATCATCAAGCGGCACTTCTAAGGCTACTATAATCGAACACTCTTGAAAGTAGTGTCGCAGTTTCCACGATGCCATGAATACCGCATATGCTATTTTTTGGTAATGCGGGTACCGTGATTTGCATGGAGTGAGGACAGTGGATACATAGTATACCAGCTTTTGAAGAGAGAATTTGTGTCCGTCCGCTTCCCGTTCGACAACGAGCACCGCGCTTACAACTTGATGAGTTGCCGCAATGTACAACAGCATTGGTTCGCCGATGTTTGGCACGGCCAGGATCGGGTTGGTTGCCAGAATGGCCTTTATTTCTTCCAATCCGGTTGTGGCCACGTCCGTCCACTCGAAGTGTTCGGTGCGCCGAAGGAGGCGATAAAGGGGTAAAGCCTTTTCTCCCAAGTGGGAGATAAAGCGTCTTAGAGCTGCCACGCATCCAGTTAGCTTCTGGATTTGTTTGAGGTCTGTTGGGGTAGCCAACTGTGACAACGCTCGGATTTTGGCCGCATTAGCTTCAATACCTCTATTGGAGACAATGAATCCCAGGAGCTTTCCCGCTGGTATGCCGAAAACGCATTTTTCCGGATTGAGCTTGATGTCATATGTTCGGAGGTTGTCGAATGTGAGCCTCGAGTCGTCTATCAAAGAGTCGACGTGTTTGGTTTTGACGACCACATCGTCTACGTATGCCTCTACTGTTTTGCCAATTTGTTTCTCCAGGCATGTCTGAATCATGCGCTGATATGTTGCGCCGGCGTTTTTGAGCCCAAAAGGCATTGTGTTGAAACAAAAGGGACCGTATGGTGTGATGAATGTCGTTGCGGCTTGGTCGGACTCCACCATCTTGATTTTGTGGTAACCGGAGTATGCGTCGAGGAAACACAATGACTCATGTCCTGCGGTAGCGTCAATGATCTGATCGATGCATGGGACGGGGAAAGGATCCTTTGGGCAAGCTTTACTAAGGTCTTTGAAATCGACGCAAAGGCGCCAGGATTTGTCCTTCTTTGGTACCATCACCAGGTTTGCTAGCCAGTCCGGATGTTTTATTTCTCTGATGAATCTGGCCTCCAATAACTTGGCTAGTTCTTCTCCCATGGCCTGTCTCTTAGGTTCAGAGAAACGCCGAAGAGCTTGCTTGACCGGCTTGAATCCCTTTAGGATATTGAGGCTATGCTCGGCCGGCCTGCGTGGGATTCCTGGCATGTCTGAAGGATGCCAAGCGAATATGTCCCAATTCTCGTGCAGGAACTCTCGTAGTGCGGCGTCCACAGTGGGGTTTAACTGTGCCCCAATGGAGGCTGTTTTGGTATGGTCCGTTGGGTGGACTTGGAATTTGACTATTTCATCCGCTGGTTTAAAAGAGGTGGACTTGGATCTTTTGTCGAGTATCACATCGTCCCTTTCCACTATGGAGCGTAGCGTGGTTAACTCCTCGGCCGAGAGGGCTTCGGATAATGCCTCGAGGGCCAATGCTGCTGTTTTGTTTTTGGCGCGGAGTGTTGTGCCCGGATCACTGGCGAGAGTGATGATTCCGTTGGGCCCGGGCATTTTAAGCTTCATGTACCCATAATGGGGTACGGCTTGGAAGATTGTGAACGCCTCCCGTCCTAAAAGAGTGTGATAGCCACTGCTGAACAGGGCCACTTGGAATGTAATTTCTTCGGACCTGTAATTGTCCGGCGTGCCGAATACCACATCTAGTGTGATTTTCCCAGCACAGCGTGCTTCCCGACTGGGGATAATTCCTCTAAAGGTTGTGCTACTTTGCTCGATGCGGTTCGAGTCTATTTCCATCTTTTGAAGGGTTTCCTCATAGATGAGGTTTAGTCCGCTGCCGCCGTCCATGAGTACTTTAGTGAGTCGAAAGCCATCCACGATTGGACTGAGGACCAGTGCGGCTGGCGCTCGGGCTGTTCGGAATTTGGGTTCATCACTGGCATTGAAGGTAATAGCCGTGTTAGTCCATGGATTTGTTGCTTCTACGTGGCAGATTTCGGCCATGCTGCGGAGTGTTCGCTTGCGCCTATTATTTGACGTAAAGGTCTCGAACACTGTTAACACCGTATTGTTATCCACTGGATGGTGCTCTGTGGTATGTGGGATAAGAAGATCCTCACCACTTTTGGCCACCTGCCGGAGTATCCAACATGCTCTAAGGCTGTGCGTTGGTATTATATCCATCGTGCTATGAATTTTGCAGGGTCCGTTGAGCCATCCCTCCAGTACGGTTGTTACGACATATCTCTCTCAAGGTAGTTTTGGTGATTGATGACAACATGTTTGCGGACTAATCTTGTGCTTTGAATAATTCACAGATTCTCCCCTATCACGAGACGCTTTCTTCCCCTCAGAGTGTATTTCAAGACGGTGTAGCTCTTTCGTTTCTTTCTCGGTGGACTAGTTGCGTAGAGGGCACCGTACTATCAAGAGGGGGTCCGCTGGGGTATTGCATGGGTGGAATCATCATGTACACATCAGCTTCTCACCCTCCGAGCATCTCCTTTCCATTGAAGAGATCTCTCCTCTCTTCCTTGTCCTGTCTGGGTCCAAGCGGTAGTACCGCGCAACCCAGCGGTAGTACCGCTGAGGAGCCAAGCGGCAGTACCACTCCACAGCGGTAGTACCACCCGTGACTCCACAGCAGTAGTACCGCTGGGGGCCTGGCACCTCCGCCTTGTCCTCAGCATCTTTGAGAGACTCTCTCTCTCTCTCTCTCTTGCCCCAGTGGTAGTACTGCACTGCCTGCGGTAGTACGGCTGAAGGGTCACAAGCGGCAGTACCGCTCCACAGCGGTAGTACCGCCCATGACCCCACTGCCGTAGTACCGCTGGGCAGTCTGGCTCCTACCGCCTCGATTTGACAGGTCTTTTTCTCGTGTCGGGTTTTGCGGCACTAGTTACGGTTGTAGAGGCGGTAGTACCGTTCCAGGAGCGGTAGTATCACCCCTACCACCGCGCTAGTACCACATTTGGGTCCTTTCCCTACTAGTCTCCTCAGCGCGGCAGTACCGCTGGCTGGCGCGGCAGTACCGCTGTCCTGGCGGTAGTACCACCCCCTCTCAGCGGTAGTACCGCCCTGTGCGGGGCTGGTTGGTGGGGGGCAACGGGATTGTTGCCCCCACTATAAAAGTGA
>NC_041386.1:12476356-12518452 GCF_002162155.2 Triticum dicoccoides | reverse complement strand
ATTGCTCAAGCTCCATTAAATGCTCCAAGCTCCATTTTCGCCCGATCTATCTCTCTAGCCAATCAAACTTGTTGATTTGCTCGGGAGTGGTTGAGAAGGCCCCGATCTACAATTCCACCAAGAAATTTTCGATTCCCCCACTCATCCCTAGCGGATCTTGTTACTCTTGGGTGTTTGAGCACCCTAGACGGTTGAGGTCACCACGGAGCCATAGTCCATTGTGGTGAAGCTTCGTGGTCTTGTTGGGAGCCTCCGATTAAGTTGTGGAGATTGCCCCAACCTTGTTCGTAAAGGTTCGGTCACCGCCTTCAAGGGCACCAATAGTGGAATCACGGCATCTCGCATTGTGTGAGGGCGTGAGGAGAATACGGTGGCCCTAGTGGCTTCTTGGGGAGCATTGTGCCTCCACACCGCTCCAACGGAGACGTACTTCCCCTCAAAAGGAAGGAACTTCGGTAACACATCCTCGTCTTCACCAGATCCACTCTTGGTTATCTCTTACCTTTACTTGTGCAAGCTCTTTAGTGTTTCTTCCCTTGCTTGCTTGTATGCTTGTTGTTATTGCATCATATAGGTTGCTCACCTAGTTGCACATCTAGACAACTTACTTTGATGCAAAGTTTAATTTGGTAAAGAAAAGTAAAAATTGGTAGTTGCCTATTCACCCCCCCCTCTAGTCAACCACATCGATCCTTTCAATTGGTATCAGAGCCTCGTCTCTTTATTAAGGACTTTACCGTCCAAAGAGTATGGTTGATACTGTAGACGGTGTGGAGGAACACTCCGGTGTGAATCCGATCTCGTCTACAGGAGATGGGGGAACCTCGGTCTCTCGTGAGAAGTTCAATGTGGCCTTGGAGACATTGAAAACCTCCATGACGACCGAAGTTGAAAGCATGTTTACTAAATTTCTTGAGGGGCTTAAACTATCCACCACACCGTTGAAAGTGGGTAACCCCGCCAACAAGGTGACGGATGCTATCCCCGACAAGGGGGAAGCTAGTAGTGAAAAGGCTCCTTCTTCTAGTGGTAAGAATGGCACCGGCATCTTTGCCCATGTGGAACCACCACTTGTTTATGGTGGACCGGTTCCTTCTACTCATTTGAATCATGCCGGTCCTCCCCCTAAGATTGTGAAAAATGAGGATTTTGATTCTTGGGTTTACCGCTTTAAACGTCATTTAAATCATGTGAACACTAACCTTTGGAGAATCATTGAAGAAGGTTTCTATCCACATGATCCAAGCAACTTCACTCCTCGGGAAGCTGCGGACAATCAATTCAATGAGAATGCTCTCTTCATCATTCAAGATGCAATTCCACCCGAAGACCTACCTCATCTTCATCCCTTAGCCTTGGCCAAAGATGCATGGCATTGTGTTGTCTCTCTCTACCGGGGAAGCGCAAGCATGCAACGCTCCAATTATGAAGTGTTACAAGATGAGGCCGATGAGTTTGCAATGAAAGAAGATGAAGAACCTCGTGAGCTTTATCGGAGAGTAACCAAACTCGCGGTCTCACTACGAGATCATGGGAGCAAGGACACGGATGACAATTGGATCAAGCGCAAATTCCTCAAGGCAATGATGCCCTATCACAAGGCCATGTCCTCCGTCATTCATCAAAGACCGGACTTCCACACTTTGACCTCAAGCGAAGTGTTGGATGAGTTTGTGGCCATGAACATTTTGGACAAGACCGCCGACAATGCGGTGCTCCGTTCTCAACGGGCAAAGAAGCCTAACCTTGCATTGAAGGCCAAGCTCACCGTGGAAGAAGAAGAAGAGGACGAAGAGGAGAGCAACCCCGAAGATACGAAGTATGCATATCATGAACACATGGCACTTGCTTCAAGGCAATTTTGGAGCAAGAAAAACTCGAGGCCAAACTTTAGCAAAAACAACTCGAGTGGCACAAGGGGCAAGCAACGTGTAAGGACTTGCTACAATTGCGGCAACGTGAGTCATTTCATTGAAGAATGTCCGTATGAGAAGAGGGAAGACAATGGTGGCAAGCTCATCTGAAAGGACAAGGCCAAGTCGTTCCCCAACAAGAACAACTTCACCAAGAAGACTCCTCCCAAGGATTTGGTTGTGCAAGAAGAGTACAATGAGGATGATGACGATGATGAAGATGATGAGTCGATTGCCATGGCCTCTGTTGCCATTGCAACAACATCACAGGTGTCTCTCTTCGACTCACCCAATGAGAGCATCACCGCCAAGTGCCTCATGGCTAAAGCCACCAACAAGGTAACCTCCAACATCAAAACTACCATCATTAATCATCCTTCCCCGACGGATAGCATTAATGAACTTGAGGGAGCTAATGTGGAGGCTAACGAGTTTGAGGCCTTTATGGGCAAACTCAAGGGAAAATCCAAGAAGCACTTTGTTTCTCTCTTGGAACAACTTGGTGAAGCCAATGACATGATCGAGGCTCACAAAGACACCATCTCTAAGATGGAAGGGCATAGTCGTCACTATGCCGATGATATTTCGGATCTTTCCAATGCTCTTGAGGAAGAGTGTGGTCTTCGTTTGGCTCTTGAGGAGTCACACAACATTGATCATGCTAAGTTAAAGAAAGATTATGATCATGTCCTCATTGTTTCTCGTGTGCTAAATTCCGAGAAGGCTAAACTCGGGGTTGATCTTGCTAGACTCAAAGAGGAGTTTGGTATACTTGACAAGGCCCACAAGGCCTTGAAGGGTATTCACGCTAGTCTCAAGGAGTCTCATGATCAACTCTAAGTGAAGCTAACTAAGGAGAAAGCAAGTTTTCCTCATATGGTTTTAATTGATAATGCAAATGCTACTAACCCGTGTTGTGAGCATATACATCTTGTTGAGGAAAATGCTAAGTTGAAGGAGCAACTTGAGGTCTTGCGACTTGCATACAAGGCAATAAGAACCTCAACGATCTCTTGATCAACCAAAAGGGAAGTGTGGTCAAGGAAGGGGTTGGGTACGTGCCCGACTCCAAGAACAAGAAGAAGAATGACAAGACCAAACGACCTCCTCCCCTCATGCAAACCTTTGTGAGGGAGGGAGAGAGTGCCCCCGAGGAGAAGAAGAAGAACAATGTCAAGAAGGGCAATGTCACCCCTTTCAACAAAGTCGGTGATTTTAACCCTTCTTATGTGTTATGCCGTGCTAGTGATGGGCATGTTTATGCCAAATTTGTTGGTTCTCTTCATGAGTACATTGAATGGTCTATTTGCGTTCCTAAGACCCTTGTTACTAACATCAAAGGACCCATTACAAAATGGGTACCTAAAACCAAGCATTGATCTCTTGTAGGTGTTTGCTTCCGGTGGTGGATCATGGTTGCTCGATAGCAGAGCTACAACTCATATGACCGGAAGCAAGGACTTGGTGGTGGACGTGCACAAAGTTCCATCTATGCCCACCAATGTCGAGTGGGGTGACGCCTCATCTTCTAAGGTATTGGGACTTGGCAAGGTGGTCATCTCTCATGATCTCACGATCGAGAAGGTCATGATTGTTGAGTCCCTTGCATACAATTTACTTTCCGTTTGTCAACTTGCAATCATGGGCTTTGCCATGTTCTTTGATATCGATGCCGTGGCCCTCTTGTGGAGCAAGACTCTTAAAGTAGCTTTTGTTGGGCATGTCGAGAACGGTCTATATGTGATTAACTTTTCGGAGCGACCCACTAAGACCGCGACATGCCTAATGGCTAAAGTTGATGTGGGATGGCTTTGGCATCGCCGTTTAGCCCATGTCAATATGAGATCTTTGCAAAGTCTCCTCAAGGGGGACCATGTCCGTGGACTAACGAATGTTAGTTTTGATAAAGATCGTGCTTGTAGTGCCTGTATCGAAGGAAAACTACATGAGAAGGCTCACCCTCCCACGACTATCATTTATTCAAAGAGGCCCTTGGAGCTCCTTCACATGGATCTCTTTGGGCCCCCATCCTTCGATAGTCTTGGAGGTAGGAAGTATTGCTTGGTGATTGTGGATGACTACTCAAGGTACACGTGGGTGTACTTCTTTAAAAGGAAGGGCGAGACCCAACAAACCATCATTGACTTTGCAAATGAAGCACAACATCAACACAATGCAAAGATCTTGACAATAAGAAGTGACAACGGCACCGAGTTCAAGAACTACACCTTGGATGAATTTCTTAGTGATGAGGGAATCAAGCATCAATATTCCGCACCATACACCCCTCAACAAAACGGTGTTGCAGAGAGGAAGAACCGGACGTTGATGGATGCGGCAAGGACCATGATGGCGGAGTTCAAGTCTCCGTACAACTTTTGGGCCGAAGCCATCAACACCGCGTGTCATGCATCCAATCGGCTCTACCTCCGCAAGGGCTTGAACAAGACTCCATACGAGATACTCACCGGTAAGAAGCCCAACCTCAAGTACTTCCGGGTATTCGGGTGTAAGTGTTTCATTCTCAAGAAAGGTGTTCGGTTGTCTAAATTTGAGGCTAGAGCTTATGAGGGCATATTTTTTGGCTATGCTACAAACTCTCATGCTTACCGTGTCCTCAATAAATCCACGAGACTTATTGAGGAGACGTGTAACATGGAGTTTGATGAGAATAACGGCTCCCAAGTGGAGAAAAGTGGCACTTGTGATGTAGGTGATGAAATTCCTCCCCAAGCCATAAGAAGAATGGGTGTTGGCTTTATCCTACCCATTGAGGAACCCCTTGTGGCCGAAGGAGAAGGAAAAAGCTCCACTCAAGTGGAGCCATCACCAACCCAAGGCCCACATGCTTCCGAAGAACAACATGAAGGCCCTCATCCTCAAGAACATGACCAAGCGCAAGATCACGCTCAAGACGGTGTTGACACATCAAGTGATGCCCAAGGTCAAGTTCTCTCCTCCGAGCAAGTTCAAGAACAAGAACAAGTCCAAGACGACGCTCAAGATGATCAAGTGACCACTCCTCGTCTCACCCCCGAGGAGGAATTAGAGCGTCGTGCCGCCAAGGTTTCTTCCAAGCTCTCCACCAAGGATCATCTCATGATGAATGTGCTTGGAAGCTTAAGAAAGGGGGTAAGCACTCGTAGACAATTAGCAAATTATTGTGAGCATCACGCGTTTGTCTCTTGTGTGGAACCCCACAAGGTCTATGAAGCGCTAGAAGATCCGGATTGGCTCAATGCCATGCATGAAGAACTCAACAACTTTGAGGGCAACAAAGTGTGGAGATTGGTGCCAAGACCGACTGGGAATCACAATGTCATAGGAACCAAGTGGATATTTAAGAACAAGCAAGATGCCCATGGGATTATCATTCGCAACAAGGCTCGTTTGGTAGCACAAGGCTACTCCCAAGTCGAGGGTATCGACTATGGTGAAACCTTTGCTCCCATTGCTCGTCTTGAATCCATTCGCATGTTGATTGCATATGCTTCTCATCATAACTTTAAGTTACAACAAATGGATGTGAAGAGTGTTTTTCTTAATGGTCCTATTAATGAATTGGTTTACGTCAAGCAACCCCCCGGGTTCGAGGATCCCTACTTTCCCGATCATGTGTATCAACTCGATAAGGCACTCTATGGCCTTAAACAAGCCCCACGTGTGTGGTATGACCACCTTACCGAGTTGCTACAAGACCGTGGTTTTGAAGTTGGGCTAATCGACCCCACTCTTTTTACTAAGAAGGTTAAAGGGGAGTTGTTTGTGTGCCAATTATATGTTGATGATATTATCTTTGGTTACCCTAACAAAGCTTTCAATGAGGAATTTGCCGCTCTCATGACCTCAAAGTTCGAGATGTCCTCCATGGGAGAGTTGAAGTTCTTTCTAGGGTTCGAAGTGAAGAAAAGAAGAGAAGGAACCTTCATCAATCAATCCAAATACACTCAAGACATGCTCAAGAGATTCAAGCTAAGTGACGTCAAGCCGACCTCCACTCCAATGCCCACCAATGCCAACTTGACTTAGATCCCAGTGGTAAAGTGGTGGATCAAAAGGTATATCGCTCCATGATTGGATCCTTGCTTTACCTTTGTGCATCTAGACCGGACATCATGTTGAGTGTGGGAATTTGTGCATGGTTTCAAGCCGCACCTAAGGAAAGTCACTATGTGGCGGTCAAACGAATCTTTCGATATTTGGCTCATACACCAAACTTTGGCTTATGGTACCCAAGAGGATCAAACTTCAAGCTTGTAGGGTACTCGGATTCTGATTGGGCGGGAGACAAAGTGGATAGGAAGTCCACTTCCGGAGGGTGCCAATTCCTTGGTTGCTCTTTGGTAAGTTGGTCTTCCAAAAAGTAAAGTTGTGTGTCTCTCTCGTCCACTGAGGCGGAGTATGTTGCCGCCGGTAGTTGTTGTGCACAACTCCTATGGATGAGGCAAACTTTAAAGGATTACGGTGTCACTTGTGAGAAAGTGCCTCTTTGGTGTGACAATGAAAGTGCCATCAAGATCTCCCTCAACCCCGTGCAACACTTCAAGACGAAGCATATTGAGATTCGGTATCACTTCATCCGGGATCACATTAAGCGAGGAGAGATCGAGCTCAACTATGTCAACACTCATGACAACCTTGCAGATATTTTCACGAAGCCCTTGGATGAAGCAAGATTTCGTGAGTTAAGGCATGAGCTAAATATCATTGATTTGAGCAATGTGGCTTGAACCCTTGCACACCCCACCACGCTCATTTTGTTTTCTAGTTTAGGTGTAGGCATGGACATAGGGGGAGTGTTGTTCTCTCAATGAACTCTCCCTCCCCCCATTATGCATAAATTGATCAAGTCTTTCACTTTAGCCATTGTTGATGGTACTTGTGCTTCAAAGACGAGTTTTGGTCATGGGACCAAGGTTAAAATCTTCGCGGCGCCATAACTTTTGACTCAAACATAGGTGGCCTCGGCCACCACCCTCTTTTAAAGAGGTGTGTCTGGGTCGTTTGCTGGTGTGCTCTTTCTCTTGCCGTTTTTGTCTTTTTGTCGAGCAAAATCCTTGTTTGTTTAGTTGCCGTGGCGTGCTGGGCGGTACTACCGCTGTTGGTGCGCGGTACTACCGCTCGTTAGCGGTACTACTGGCCCCCAGCACGGTACTACCGCTGAGGGACGGGACCAGGGGGTTAAGTCGGGGTAGGGGGAGGTTTCTTCTCCCCCATACCCATTCACTTCGCCCCCTCTTTTCTCTTCCTCTCTCCAGCCTCCACTCACCGCGGGAGGGCTCCGATGGATCTCCGTCTCCGGGGCGTCCCTCTCCATTTCCTTTGGTGGAGTCAATCCCCACCTCGTTCTCTTGCCATGGATGCCGGTATTGCCCCCGTTCCTTCTTTTGTTTTGTCTCGTTTTCAGATCTTGTTTCTTAGGGGCAATGGTGGTTGCATCTCTAGATTTTTGGCTAAATCTAGGCTTGAGTTGGTTGGAGAAGGCAACTAGACTATCTCGATTAGAGTTTGGTAGGATTATTTTTGAACTTGGTAGGCCGGTAGTGCCGGATCTGACCACGATAGTAGGAAACCGCTGTTTCACCGCCTCGTGCTGTAGGAAACTGTTGTTTCTCCGCCTCGTGCATTACTACTGCTCTCTTTGGAGCGGTACTACCGCTTGACCTAGAACGGTACTACCGCTCCCTTCGGGGCGGTACTACCGCTTGGGGCGGTACTACCGTGGGCATGTCACGGTACTACCGCTGCATGCCAAATTCCATCATTTTCCTGCCTTACCTTGATCATTTTTGTTGAGTTCGTTGGCTTATGCTCGTTCTTTCTGGTTGTTTTGCGTGTTCTTGTGTTTGTCTCTAGGTGATGACCATTCCGAGCAGCAAGGTCGCCGTATCAACCCCGGGCGTGCTACATCAAAACGCTACCGCACCTCAGAGCCAGCCGGTGGTTCCTCGAGCACCCAACCGCCTCCAGCAAGTGCATCTACAAGTGTTCCTCCACCTCCTCAGCAATCGAAGCAATCCGCCAACAAGCCAAAGGGGAAGACTATGACTGAGATGACCAACAAGGAGTTTTGGGAGAAGCGTCGCCGCAACCCCTATGCGGTGGACCAAGAACCCACTTTGGTCAACCGCCTATTCTGGAACCGTTTTCAGTTTGCCATCTACTTTGATGTGATCAAGGCCAAGAAGAATCTTTTTGTTGATGCGCTCCATTGACATTGATGCTATGGAGAAGGACCCGGAGTACTTTGGCGAAGCCCTTTAGATGTGCACTCAGCTGAACATTCTCAGGATCATGCAATTCAACAAGGATTTCGATTCAAATTTAGTGGCTCAATTCTATGCCACTGTCCATCTTGGGACGGATGTCGAGAGGACTCTGACATGGATGACCAATGGCAAGCTGCTTTCGGTCAAGTGGAAGGCTTTCATGGATTTACTTGATGTGGTGGATCACGGGCTTGAGACTCCTGTCGGTTTCCGCCCTCACCGCAACGCTACGTCCACCCACAAGCAAGCCCTTTGGCCCTACTGCACTGTGAAAGTTCACCCAGTAACTGAGAAGAAGACCTATGAGTTGTCTCCGTATCTGGACATTCTTCATCGCATCTTCCGTGAGACTCTCTTCCCTCGGATCGGGAATCTGGATATGGTCCACTCTTACCTCGTGGACATGCTCCTTTTCTGTCAGCATGAGAAGGAAGCAAGTAGTGGAGAGAGCTTGGATATTTCTCATGTCATGTGGTCTAAACTTCTCTCTGCCGTGTCTGAGCGCAAGTGCCCTATATATGGTCCATTCATCATGAGGCTCATTGAGAGGGCATGGGCACAGACTTATCCCAGAGTGTTGCTAGAAACTGGAGACTTGGTTTCTCATGAGATCAAGCATCTGAGGAAGAAGGAAAATTGGACAGCGCCTCACACAGGGGGTCCATCTGCTACTGCTGCCACAGGGGGTCCGTCTGCTGCTGCTGCTGCCATGGGGACCGAGGGTGGGGCTGCTACTGATGATCATGAGGAGGACTTTGGCCCCTCTAGTACAGAACCGTCGTGGGCACAGAAGCTTAAGCGCAAGATGAAGAAGCTTTTCTGCATGGAGTCTCATGGTCAGTACATGACTCATGTGGCGGAGAAGCATGCCAGGACGCGCCACAAGGAGCTCATGCGTCAGATGGGAGCCATAGTTGCCAGTGGGTCTGAGGGTCAGATCACTGAAGAGGAGGACTGGATTCATCAGAATTGCCATTGGACCGACTCCGATGCCGAGCAGTTTTCGACCCACGATGAAGATGCAGAGATGTGATGTTCGAGATCGTCTTCTTCCCATCACCTGGAGTCGTAGCGTCACTCTTTGCCCTTTTTGGTGTCTCGCTGCCAAAGAGGGAGAGAGTGTAGGGATTTGTGTTATTGCCCTGCTTTGAGTCGTTGAGTCGTCTTGTGGTTTCTTGTGTGTTCCCTCGGTGTCTTTATTTGGTTTGGTTTGGTGTGAGACCTAAGTTCTACTCATATGGTGTGAGACATATGCTCCCTATCGCTACCTTATTACTTATGTCTTTTCAGAGTACTGTAGTTTATTATGAGATGCATGCTTGTCCTGTTAATTCTCTTCTCTCATATATCTTATGCTTAGTATTGTTGGACTATAAAATATAGGGGGAGTGTTGATCCGAATGTGTGTGTCATGCCATATCTTGGTGCACACATTCTGGGGGAGCCCGTCTATATTTTGTAGTTCTTAGTTTTCTTCGTTTTATTTCTTTTCTTTGCGCAAATCCCTAGTTGTCATCAATCCACCAAAAAGGGGGACATTGTTACGGCATATCTCTCTCAAGGTAGTATTGGTGATTCATGACAACATGTTTGCGGACTAATCTTGTGCTTTGAATAATTCACAGATTCTCCCCTGGCACGAGACGCTTTCTTCCCCTCAGAGTGTATTTCAAGATGGTGTAGCTCTTTCGTTTATTTCTCGGTGGACTAGTTGCGTAGAGGGCACCGTACTATCAAGAGGAGGTCCGCTGGGGTATTGCATGGGTGGAATCATCACGTACACATCAACTTCCCACCCTCCGAGCATCTCCTTTCCATTGAAGAGATCTCTTCTCTCTTCCTTGTCCTGTCTGGGTCCAAGCGGTAGTACCGCGCAACCCAGCGGTAGTACCGCTGAGGAGCCAAGTGGCAGTACCGCTCCACAGCGGTAGTACCACCTGTGGCTCCATAGCAGTAGTACCGCTGGGGGCCTGGCACCTCCGCCTTGTCCTCAGCATCTTTGAGAGATTCTCTCTCTCTCTCTCGCCCCAGCGGTAGTACCGCACTACCTGCGGTAGTACGGCCGAAGGGTCACAAGCATCAGTACCGCTCCACAGCGGTAGTACCGCCTGTGACCCCACTTCCGTAGTACCGCTGGGCAGTATGGCTCCTACCGCCTCGATTCGAGAGGTCTTTTTCTCGTGTCGGGTTTTGCGGCACTAGTTACGGTTGTAGAGGCGGTAGTACCGCCCCTACCACCGCGGTAGTACCGCATTTGGGTCCTTTCCCTACTAGTCTCCTCAGCGCGGCAGTACCGCTGGTTGGCGCGGCAGTACCGCTGTCCTGGCGGTAGTACCGCCCCCTCTCAGCGGTAGTACCGCCCTGTGCGGGGCTGGTTGGTGGGGGGCAACGGGATTGTTGCTCCCACTATAAAAGGGAGTCCCCTTCTTCTCTCTCGCTCACCTCTTCCCCCCCAAGCTCCATTTATTGCTCAAGCTCCATTAAATGCTCCAAGCTCCATTTTCGCCCGATCTATCTCTCTAGCCAATCAAACTTGTTGATTTGCTCGGGAGTGGTTGAGAAGGCCCCGATCTACACTTCCACCAAGAAATTTTCGATTCCCCCACTCATCCCTAGCGGATCTTGTTACTCTTGGGTGTTTGAGCACCCTAGACGGTTGAGGTCACCATGGAGCCATAGTCCATTGTGGTGAAGCTTCGTGGTCTTGTTGGGAGCCTCCGATTAAGTTGTGGAGATTGCCCCAACCTTGTTTGTAAAGGTTCGGTCGCCGCCTTCAAGGGCACCAATAGTGGAATCACGGCATCTCGCATTGTGTGAGGGCGCCAGGAGAATATGGTGGCCCTAGTGGCTTCTTGGGGAGCATTGTGCCTCCACACCGCTCCAACGGAGACGTACTTCCCCTCAAAAGGAAGGAACTTCGGTAACACATCCTCGTCTTCACCGGATCCACTCTTGGTTATCTCCTACCTTTACTTGTGCAAGCTCTTTAGTGTTTCTTCCCTTGCTTGCTTGTATGCTTGTTGTTATTGCATCATATAGGTTGCTCACCTAGTTGCACATCTAGACAACTTACTTTGATGCAAAGTTTAATTTGGTAAAGAAAAGTAAAAATTGGTAGTTGCCTATTCACCCCCCCCCCTCTAGTCAACCATATCGATCCTTTCAATGGTTCCTTGCCCTGTAGAGGGTTTTTGCTTTTTGGTAGTTAACCCGGGTGTATTGTGATAATGCACCCTTTTATTTCGGACTGGGTTTGTGTTTAGGGCCTGATTATCCCAAAAGTTTGTTTCGATTTTCCAGGCACTTTCCATCGCACAGTACTTTCATACTATGGACGCCAAGTCAGCGAAGCGTGTTATCTCACGGCAATTTATGGCGTTAAGGATTCCCTTGTCCGTGCAATTATTGTAGAAAAATAAGATTGCGTCTTCCTCGTGATAGTCCTTAACCTTGTTCATCGCAAGGAGGAATCTGGCCCAGTAATGATGTACTGTTTCCTAGGGCTCTTGCCTAATATGGGAAAGGTCGCTTGTGTTTGGGTGGGTGGGTGGAATTGAATCCAAACCCCTACCCGATCTAGGATCCAGGGGCCGAGGAGTTTCCAATTTTGGAAGTTCCGGTTCCGGGATGTTACCCGCTAATCCTGGTCCGCTGTCTAACTCTAAGTTTAGGGATTGGATGTTGTCCTCCCGCGAACGGACATCTGGCTCAGAGAGCTCGAGAATCCGGACATAGTTGGTCCTCAGGATAGAGGAAAGGTCGCCGCATTGTTCCTCCACCACTACAATATGATGGGTGACCGGTGGAGAGTTAATCTCTCTTTGATCGGGTTTAAGCCCAATCCGATCATAGTCTGTAGCGACTCCCAAGGAGGCGATGCGATCCAAGAGCTCATTTAAGGAGGAGAGATCCATTGGATCCATCTGTTCGGCAAGCGCCGATTTTACGTGGAAGCAGTTTTCGATGACCCGAGAATTCATCGTTGGCGCGGCGGCCGAACAGGCGGTCATAATGAACCCGCCTAGACGGAGAGTTTCGCCGACAGCCAAAGCTCCCCCAATAGTAGTACCGTCTTTAAAGACGAGACGAGACATCCTTCCTTCTGGCGACGGCACAGAGGAACTCTCAATGAAAGCACCAATGTCGGTGTCAAAATCGGCGGATCTCGGGTAGGGGGTCCCGAACTGTGTGTCTAAGGCGGATGGTAACAGGAGGCAGGGGACACAATGTTTTACCCAGGCTCGGGCCCTCTTGATGGAGGTAAAACCCTACGTCCTTCTTGATTAATATTGATAATATGGGTAGTACAAGAGTAGATCTACCACGAGATCAGAGAGGCTAAACCCTAGAAGCTAGCCTATGGTATGATTGTATGTTGTGATTGTTGTCCTACGGACTAAAACCATTCGGTTTATATAGACACCGGAGAGGGTTAGGGTTACACAAGGTCAGTTACAAAGGAGGAGATATCCATATCCGTATTTCCTAGCTTGCCTTCCACGCCAAGTAGAGTCCCATCCGGACACGAGATGAAGTCTTTAATCTTGTATCTTCATAGTCCAACAGTCCGGCCGAAAGATATAGTCTGGCTATCCGGAGACCCCCTAATCCAGGACTCCCTCAGCCCTCCGGTGCCCATCTTCTTCTATATGAAGTCTTTCGTCCGAAGAAAAATCATAAGTAACCTTTTGGGACGAGACTCTGCCGCCATGAGGCCGAACCTTGATGGAACCAATCTAGGGCTCCGGCGGAGCTGTTCTGCCGGGGACACTTCCCTCCGGGAGGAGGAAATCATCGCCATCATCATCACCAACGCTCCTCTCATCGGAAGGGGGCCAATCTCCATCAACATCTTCACCAGCACCATCTCCTCTCAAACCCTAGTTCATCTCTTGTATCCAATTCTTATCTCTAAGTCTGGGATTGGTACCTGTAGGTTGCTAGTAGTGTTGATTACTCCTCGTAGTTGATGCTAGTTGGTTTATTTGGTGGAAGATCATATGTTCAGATCCTATATGCATATTAATACCCCTCTGATTATGAACATGAATATGCTTTGTGAGTAGTTACGTCATGTGAATTTGGTATTCGTTCGATATTTTGATGAGATGTATGTTGTCTCTCCTCTAGTGGTGTTATGTGAACGTCGACTACATGACACTTCACCATTATTTGGGCCTAGAGGAAGGCATTGGGAAGTAATAAGTAGATGATGGGTTGCTAGAGTGACAGAAGCTTAAACCCTAGTTTATGCGTTGCTTCGTAAGGGGCTGATTTGGATCCATATGTTTCATGTTATGGTTAGGTTTACCTTAATACTTTTGTTGTAGTTGCGGATGCTTGCAATGGGGGTTAATCATAAGTGGGATACTTGTCCAAGTAAGGACAGTACCCAAGCACCGGTCCACCCACATATCAAATTATCAAATTACCGAATGTGAATCATATGAACGTGATGAAAACTAGCTTGATGATAATTCCCATGTGTCCTCGGGGGCGCTTTCTTCTATCTAAGAGTTTGTTCAGGCTTGTCCTTTGCTACAAAAAGGATTGGGCCACCTTGCTTCACTTTATTTATTTTTGTTACTTGCTGCTTGTTACAAATTATCCTATCACAAAACTATCTATTACCTATAATTTCAGTGCTTGCAGAGAATACCTTGCTGAAAACCTCTTATCATTTCCTTCTGCTCCTCGTTGGGTTCGACACTCTTACTTACCGAAAGGACTACGATAGATCCCCTATACTTGTGGGTCATCAAGACTCTTTTCTGGCGCCGTTGCCGGGGAGTGAAGCGCCTTTGGTAGGTGGAATTTGGTAAGGAAAAATTTATATAGTGTGCTGAAATTTACTGTCACTTGTTATTATGGAAAGTAATCCTTTAAGGGGCTTGTTCGGGGTATCTTCACCTCGACCAGTAGAGCAAAGAGTTGCTCCTCAACCTACTCAACCTACTAAACCTACTGAAAATGAAAATGTCTACTTTGAAATTCCTTCGGGTATGATAGAAAAACTGCTAGCTAATCCTTTTGCAGGAGATGAAACATTACATCCTGATGAGCACCTAATATATGTGGATGAAATTTGTGGATTATTTAAGCTTGCAGGTATGCCCGATGATGTTATCAAGAAGAAGGTCTTCCCTATATCTTTGAAGGGAGATGCATTGACATGGTATAGGCTATGTGATGATATGGGATCATGGAACTACAAACAATTGAAATTGGAATTTCATCAGAAGTTTTATCCTATGCATCTTGTTCATCGTGATCGCAATTATATATATAATTTTTGGCCTCGCGAAGGAGAAAGCATCGCTCAAGCTTGGGGGAGGCTTAAATCAATGTTATATTCATGCCCCAATCATGAGCTCTCAAGAGAAATGATTGTCCAAAAAAATTATGCTCGGTTTTCTCACAACAATCGCACCATGCTCGATACTTCTTGTGCTGGCTCTTGTATGATGAAGACTATTGAATTCAAATGGGATTTATTGGAAAGAATTAAATGCAACTCTGAAGATTGGGATCTCGACGAAGGTAAGGAGTCAGGTATGACACCTAAGTTTGATTGTGTTAAATCTTTTATGGATACCGATGTTTTCCGTAAATTTAGCACTAAATATGGACTTGACTCTGAGATAGTAGCTTCTTTCTGTGAATCTTTTGCTACTCATCTTGATCTCCCTAAGGAGAAGTGGTTTAAATATCATCCTCCCATAGAAGTAAAAGTAGCTCCACCTATTAAAGTTGAAGAAAAGACTATCACTTATAATGATCCTATTATTCCTACTGCTTATTTTGAGAAACCACCTTTTCCTGTTAGGATAAAAGATCATGCTAAAGCTTCAATTGTGGTTCGTAAAAGCAATATTAGAACCTATACACCTCCTGAGCAAGTTAAAGTTGAACCAAATATTGCTATTGTTAAGGATCTCTTGGCTGATAATATTGATGGGCATGTTATTTATTTCTATGATGAAACTGCTAGAATTGCTGCACCTTGTGCTAAAGATAAACATAGACATGTGGTACGCATGCCTGTTATTTATGTTAAAATAGGAGATCATTGTTATCATGGCTTGTGTGATATGGGTTCTAGTGCTAGTGCAATACCTATTGACTTATACAAAGAAATTATGCATGATATTGCACCTGTTGAGTTAGAAGATATTGATGTCACAATTAAAATTGCCAATAGAGATAGTATTTCACCAATTGGGATTGTTAGAGATGTTGAAGTCTTGTGTGGGAAAACTAAATATCCTGCTGATTTTCTTGTTCTTGGTTCCCCACAAGATAGCTTTTGTCCCATTATATTTGGTAGACCCTTCTTAAACACTGTTAATGCTAGGATAGACTGCGAAAAGGATGTTGTTACTATTGGTTTAGGTGATATGTCTCATGAGTTCAACTTTTCTAAATTTCGTAGACAACACCGTGAAGAGGAATTGCCTAGTAAAGATGAAATTATTGGTCTTTCTTCTATTGTCGTACCTCCTAGTGATCCTTTGGAACAATATTTGCTAGACCATGAAAATGACATGTTTATGAATGAAAGAAGGGAAATAGATGAAGTGTTTTTTAAACAGAGACCTATTCTGAAACACAACTTGCCTGTTGAAATCTTAGGGGATCCCCCTCCACCCAAGGGTGATCCCGTGTTTGAGCTTAAAACATTGTCTGATACTCTTAAACATGCTTATCTTGATGAAAAGAAGATATATCCTGTTATTATTAGTGCTAACCTTTCAGAGAAGGAGGAAGAAAAATTATTGAAAACTCCGAAGAAGCACCGTGCTGCTATTGGATATACTCTTGATGATCTTATGGGCATTAGTCCCACTCTATGTCAACACAAAATAAATTTGGAGAAAGATGCCAAACCAGTTATTGATCATCAACGATGGCTGAATCCTAAGATGAAAGAAGTGGTCAGAAAAGAAATACTAAAGCTCCTTGAGGCAGGTATAATTTATCCCGTTGCTGATAGTCAGTGGGTAAGTCCTGTCCATTGTGTTCCTAAGAAGGGAGGTATTACTGTCGTTCCTAATGATAAAGATGAATTGATTCCGCAAAGAATTATTATAGGTTATAGGATGGTAATTGATTTCCGCAAATTAAATAAGGCTCCTAAAAAAGGTCATTACCCCTTAACTTTTATTGATCAAATGCTAGAAAGATTATCCAAACATACACATTTTTGCTTTCTAGATGGTTATTCTGGTTTCTCTCAAATACCTGTGTCAGCTGATGATCAAGCTAAGACCACTTGTACTTGCCCTTTCGGTACTTTTTCTTATAGACGTATGCCTTTTGGTTTATGTAATGCACCTGCTACCTTTCAAAGATGCATGATGGCTATATTCTTTGACTTCTGTGAAAAGATTTGTGAGGTTTTCATGGACGATTTCTCCGTTTATGCATCCTCTTTTGATGATTGCTTAAGCAACCTTGATCGAGTTTTGCAGAGATGTGAAGAAACTAACCTTGTCTTGAATTGGGAGAAGGGGCACTTTATGGTTAATGAAGGTATTGTCTTGGGGCATAAAATTTCTGAAAGGGGCATTGAAGTTGATAAAGCTAAAGTTGATGCTATTGAAAAGACGTCGTGTCCCAAGGACATCAAAGTTATAAGAAGTTTCCTTGGTCATGCCAGCTTTTATAGGAGGTTCATTAAGGACTTCTCAAAAATTTCTTGGCCTCTGACTAATTTATTACAAAAAGATATATCATTCGTCTTTGATGATGATTATGTAGAAGCATTTGAAATACTTAAGAAAGCATTGATCTCTTCACCTATTGTTCAGCCACCTCATTGGAATTTACCTTTTGAAATTATGTGTGATGCTAGTGATTATGCTGTAGGTGCTGTTCTAGGGCAAAGAGTTGATAAGAAATTAAATGTTATTCAATATGCTAGTAAAACTCTAGACAATGCCCAGAGAAATTATGCCACTACTGAAAAAGAATTTTTAGCAGTTGTATTTGCTTGTGATAAGTTCAGACCTTATATTGTTGCTTCTAAAGTAACTATTCACACTGATCATGCTGCTATTAAATATCTTATGGAAAAGAAAGATGCTAAACCTAGACTTATTAGATGGGTTCTCTTTCTACAAGAATTTGATTTGCATATTATTGATAGAAAGGGAGCTGAGAACCCCGTTGCAGATAACTTGTCTAGGTTAGAAAATGTTCTTGATGACCCACTACCTATTGATGATAGCTTTCCTAATGAACAATTAAATGTCATAAATGCTTCTCATACTGCTCCTTGGTATGCTGATTATGCTAATTACATTGTTGCTAAATTTATACCACCTAGTTTCACGTACCAGCAAAAGAAAAAGGTTTTCTATGATTTAAGACATTACTTTTGGGATGACCCACATCTCTATAAAGAAGGAGTAGATGGTGTTATTAGACGTTGTGTACCTGAGCATGAATAGGAATAGCTCCTATGCAAGTGTCACTCCGAAGCTTATGGAGGACACCACGATGGAGATAGAACTGCACATAAGGTATTGCAATCTGGTTTTTATTGGCCTACTCTCTTCAAGGATGCCCGTAAGTTTGTCTTATCTTGTGATGAATGTCAAAGAATTGGTAATATTAGTAGACATCAAGAAATGCCTATGAATTATTCACTTGTTATTGAACCATTTGATGTTTGGGACTTTGATTATATGGGACCTTTTCCTGCCTCTAATGGGTATACACATATTTTACTTGCTGTTGATTACGTTACTAAGTGGGTAGAAGCTATTCCAACTAGTAGTGCTGATCATAACACCTCTATTAAGATGCTTAAAGAAGTTATTTTTTCCAAGATTTGGAGTCCCTAGATATTTAATGACTGATGGTGGTTCACATTTTATTCATGGTGCCTTTCGTAAAATGCTTGCTAAGTATGACGTTAATCATAGAATTGCATCTCCTTATCACCCACAGTCTAGTGGTCAAGTAGAATTGAGTAATAGAGAACTCAAATTAATTTTGCAAAAGACTTTTAATAGATCTAGAAAGAATTTGTCCAAGAAACTTGATGATGCATTATGGGCCTACAGAACTGCATATAAAAATCCTATGGGTATGTCTCCGTATAAAATGGTTTATGGAAAAGCATGTCACTTACCTCTCGAACTAGAACATAAGGCTTATTGGGCTATTAAAGAGCTCAATTATGATTTCAAACTTGCCGGTGAGAAAAGGTTATTTGACATTAGCTCACTTGATGAATGGAGAACCCAAGCCTATGAGAATGCCAAATTGTTTAAAGAAAAAGTTAAAACATGGCATGACAAAAGGATACAAAAGCATGAGTTTAATGTAGGTGATTATGTATTGCTATACAACTCTCGTTTAAGATTTTTTGCAGGAAAACTTCTCTCTGAATGGGAAGGTCCTTCCGTTATCGAGGAGGTCTATCATTCCGGTGCCATAAAAATCAACGACTTCGAAGGCACAAATCCGAAGGTGGTGAACGGTCAAAGAATCAAACATTATATCTCAGGTAATCCTATAAATGTTGAAACCAATGTTATTGAAATCTTAACCCCAGAAGAATACATAAGGGACACTTTCCAGAACGTTTCAGACTCCGAAAAGGAAGAGGTATGTGGTACGGTAAGTAAACTGACTCCAAAACAGTTCTAATGGCAATTTTTCTCCATTTCGGAATATTTAGAAAAATAGAAAAATAAGAAGCAGTCCGGGAAGGACACGAGGGTGGAGGGAGCGCCCTACCCCCCTGGGAGCGCCCCCCTGCCTTGTGAGCACCTCGTGCACTCTCCGGACTCCGTTTTCTTACACATTACGTATTTTGGTCGGTGAAAATTCATTATATAATCTTCCAAAGGTTTTGACCACCGTATCATGCAAATATCTCTGATCTTTGTTTCGAGCTGTTTTTCTGACAGATCTAGGTCGTCATGTCATCTTCAAGTGCCCCCAAGGACAAGTTCTTCGAGAAGGTCATCAACCCCTACCTCATGGAGGTGCTGCAACACCCTCAAACCATTGAGATGCGTGAGGGGTTGTTGCACATCCGCGATGTTGAGGGACCAAGGAAGACCGGAAGCACAGAGGCAAGGCTCGAGGCATTGGAGCAACAAGTTTTCAAGTGTCAGGAGATGGTGGAGCGTGGACTCGACTCCAATCACATTATGATCACGGAGTTCACCAACAACCACATGCTGGACGTCAAGGACATTGGGGAGGCCATCTTCAAGCTTCATGAGAAAATCAAGCACCTCCAAGCCCAGATCTATGACCTGCAAAATCAAAACTGTGAGTATGAATATAGATTCAAAATGATGAGTTTGGCTGCAGATTTGAGGACTCATGAGACTCGATCATCCTTCTATGATGGTGAGCCTATGCCTTGGAAGAGGGACGACAAGCCTACATCATCAACAACTCCAACTCCTTCACCGGCAAAAGAGATATAATCACATGGGTATGGGCACTCCCATTGGCAACTGCCAAGCTTGGGGGAGGTGCCCCGGTATCGTATCACCATCACATCTCTATCTTTATCGTTTTTCTTAGTTCGATCCTTTTAGTAATATCTTGATCTAGTAGAATAAAGTTTGTGGTATGATCTAGTTTTGAGTTTTGCTTTATGATCCCTCTATGTAATCGAGTCCGTGAGCTATATAATAAAGATTAGTGTTGAGTCAAGGGCTTGATTATCTTGCTATGATCTTGAGTGAATAAAAGAAAAGAGAAAGAATAAAAAGAAATAAAAGAGATCATATGGATCTTATGGAGGGTAATGAGCTCACATATAAAGAGTATGATGAATAAAAGTTGTTGAGAGTTGGCAAACATAGTTTTGGTCATCGTTGCAATTAATAGGAAGTAATAAAGGAAGAGAGGTCTTCACATATAAATACACTATCTTGGACATCTTTTATGATTGTGAGCATTCATTAAAATATGACATGCTAAAGAGTTGACGTTGGACAAGGAAGACAACGTAATGGGTTATGTTTTCTTACATCTGAGATAAATTATATTGTCATGGATCATCCAACATGATTGAGCTTGCCTTTCCCCTCATGCTAGCCAAATTCTTTGCACCAAGTAGAGATACTACTTGTGCTTCCAAATAGCCTTAAACCCAGTTTTGCCATGAGAGTCCACCATATCTACCTATGGATTGAGTAAGATCCTTCAAGTAAGTTGTCATCGGTGCAAGCAATAAAAATTGCTCTGTAAATATGTATGAATTATTAGTGTGGGAGAAAATAAGTTTATACGATCTTGTGATGTGGAAGAAATAAAAACGACGGACCGCATAATAAAGGTCCATATCACAAGTGGCAATATGAAGTGACGTTCTTTCGCATTAAGATTTTGTGCATCCAACCATAAAAGCGCATGACAACCTCTGCTTCCCTCTGCGAAGGGCCTATCTTTTACTTTTATCTCCCACCTTACATAAGAGTCATGGTGATTTTCACCTTTCCTTTTTACATTTTATCTTTTGGCAAGCACAATATGTTGGAAAGATCCTGGTATATATGGCTAATTGGATGTGAGTTTTCATGAACTATTATTGTTGACATTACCCTTGAGGTAAAACGTTGGGAGGCAAAACTATAAGCCCCTATCTTTCTCTGTGTCTAATTAAAACACCATACACATAAGTATTGCGTGAGTGTTAGCAATTGTGAAAGACTATATGATAGTTGGGTATGTGGACTTGCTGAAAAGCTCTTATATTAACTCTTTCCTATGTTATGATAAATTGTAATTGATTCAATGACTGAGATTATTGTTTGTTAGTTTTCAATGAAGTTTATGATTCATACTTGAGATTGTGATTGAATTGTTACTCTAGCATAAGAGATCATATGACAATAATTATATAAGTTGATGTTCTAAGAATGATCATGATGCCCTCATGTCCGTATTTTATTTTTATCGACACCTCTATCTCTAAACATGTGGACATATTTTTTGATTTCGGCTTTCGCTTGAGGACAAGTGAGGTCTAAGCTTGGGGGAGTTGATACGTCCATTTTGCATCATGCTTTTATATCGATATTTATTGCATTATTGGCTGTTACTACACATTATGTCACAATACTTATGCCTATTCTCTCTTATTTTACAAGGTTTACATAAAGAGGGAGAATACCGGCAGCTGGGATTCTGGGCTGGAAAAGGAACAAATATGAGAGACCTATTCTGCACATCTCCAAAAGTCCTGAAACTCCACGGAAGTTACTTTTTGAAATAATAAAAATACTGAGCGAAGAAAATACCAGAGGGGGCCCACACCCTGGCCACGAGGGTGGGGGCGCACCCCCTGCCTCGTGGGCCCCTGTTGGCCCTCCGGTGCCCATCTCCTGCTATATGAAGTATTTTGTCCGAAGAAAAATCATAAGTAAGCTTTCGGGACGAGACTCCGCCGCCACGAGGCGGAACCTTGGCCGAACCAATCTAGGGCTCCGGCGGAGCTGTTCTACCGGGGACACTTCCCTCCGGGAGGGGGAAATCATCGCCATCGTCATCACCAACGCTCCTATCATCGGGAGGGGGCCAATCTCCATCAACATCTTCACCAACACCATCTCCTCTCAAACCCGACTTCATCTCTCGTATCCAATTCTTGTCTCTAAGTCTGGGATTGGTACCTGTAGGTTACTAGTAGTGTTGATTACTCCTCATAGTTGATGCTAGTTGGTTTATTTGGTGGAAGATCATATGTTCAGATCCTATATGCATATTAATACCCCTCTAATTATGAACATGAATATGCTTTGTGAGTAGTTACATTTGTTCCTGAGGACATGGGAGAAGTCTTGTTATTAGTAGTCATGTGAATTTGGTATTCGTTCGATGTTTTGATGAGATGTATGTTGTCTCTCCTCTAGTGGTGTTATGTGAACGTCGACTACATGACACTTCACCATTATTTGGGCCTAGAGGAAGGCATTGGGAAGTAATAAGTAGATGATGGGTTGCTAGAGTGACAGATGCTTAAACCCTAGTTTATGTGTTGCTTCGTAAGGGGCTGATTTGGATCCATATGTCTCATGCTATGGTTAGGTTTACCTTAATACTTCTGTTGTAGTTGCGGATGCTTGCAATAGGGGTTAATCATAAGTGGGATTGTTCTCGGTATGAAAACTAGCTTGACGATAATTCCCATGTGTCCTCGTGAGCCCTTTCTTCTATATAAGAGTTTGTTCAGGCTTGTCCTTTGCTACAAAATGGATTGGGCCACCTTTCTGCACTTTTACTTTTGTTACTTGCTGCTCGTTACAAATTATCCTATCACAGAACTATCTATTACCTATAATTTCAATGCTTGCAGAGAATACCTTGCTGAAAACTGCTTATGATTTCCTTCTGCTCCTCATTGGGTTTGACACTCTTACTTATCGAAAGGACTACGATAGATCCCCTATACTTGTGGGTCACCATCGGGACCACTCCCGGTGATGACCGTAGTTTGAGGAGTTCATGTATTCATCGTGTGTTAATGCTTTGTTCCGATTCTCTATTAAAAGGATGCCTTCATATCCCTTAGTTTCCAATAGGACCCCGCTGCCACGGGAGGGTAGGACAAAAGATGTCATGCAAGTTTTTTCCATAAGCACATATGACTATTTACGGGATACATGCCTCCATTATATTGATGAACTGGAGCTAGTGCCGTCTCGCCCTAGGTTATAACTGTCTCATGATGAATATCATCCAACAAGTCATCGATCCAATGCCAACGAATTTATCTTATATTGTTCTTGCTATGCTATGCTACCTCTTAGCACTGCATTGGTTTTCCCTTGAAGAGGAAAGGGTGATGCAGCAAAGTAGCGTAAGTATTTCCCTCATTTTTTGAGAACCAAGTTATCAATCCAGTAGGAGACTACACGCAAGTCCCTCGTACCTACACAAACAAATAAGAACCTCGCAACCAACGCGATAAAGGGGTTGTCAATCCCTTCACGCTCACTTACGAGAGTGAGATCTAATAGAGATAATAATAATAAGATAAATATTTTTGGTATTTTTATGATATAGATTGAAAGTAAAGATTGCAAAATAAAATAGATGGGAAACTTATATGATAAAATATAGACCCCGGGGCCATAGGTTTCACTAGTGGCTTCTCTCAAGATAGCATAAGTATTATGGTGGGTGAACAAATTACTGTCGAGCAATTGATAGAAAAGTGCATAATTATGAGAATATCTAAGCATGATCATGTATATAGGCATCACGTCCGCGACAAGTAGACCAAAACGATTCTGCATCTACTACTATTACTCCACACGTTGACCGCTATCCAGCATGCATCTAGAGTATTAAGTTCATAAGAACAGAGTAACGCATTAGGCAAGATGACATGATGTAGAGGGATAAACTCAAGCAATATGATATAAACCCCATCTATTTATCCTCGATGGAAACAATACAATACGTGCCTTGCTGCCCCTGTTGTCACTGAGAAAGGACACTGCAAGATTGAACCCAAAGCTAAGCACTTATCCCATTGCAAGAAACATCAATCTAGTAGGCCAAACCAAACTGATAATTCGAAGAGACTTGCAAATATAACCAATCGTACATAAAATATTTCAGAGAAGAATCAAATATTGTTCATAGATAAACTTGATCATAAACCCACAATTCATCATATCTCGACAAACACACCGCAAAAAAGAGTTACATCAAATAGATCTCCAAGAAGATCGAGGAGAACATTGTATTGGGATCCAAAGAGAGAGAAGAAGCCATCTAGCTAATAACTATGGACCCGAAGGTCTGTGGTAAACTACTCACACATCATCGGAGAGGCTATGGTGTTGATGTAGAAGCCCTCCGTGATCGATTCCCCCTCTAGCGGAGCTCCGAGAAAGGCCCCAAGATGGGATCTCTTAGGTACAGAAGGTTGCGGCGGTGGAAATAGGGTTTCGTGGTGCTCTTGGATGTTTTCGGGATATATATAGGACATCACTATTCTAATCCCAGGATTAGAATGGTTATTTGGATCACAACAACCCCTATATAGAGCCCGAAGACAGGTTCCCGAACTTCCCTGGACTGCCGGCCCAGCCCGATAGAATCCCACCTGGACCCCGATCCCGACAGAATCCCACCTGGACCCCGATCTCGATCGAGCCGCCCCTCCCCAACCCCCTCCTCGCCGCTCCTCCCCTCGATCTCCGCCGTGATTCGCCGCCGAAAATCCACCGGATCCAGCACCTCCCTTCCTTCTCCATATCCTAGCCGACTAGATCGAGCTCCGCCCCCTCCGTCTCCACCTCCTGCCCGACCGTCGGCACGGGCGAGCGAGCGACAACGGACGCCGGCGTGAGGGAGCCCGCGTCGCCTGGAGCCGGCGGAGCCGGCGAAGCCGCCGGATTTCTGCGATGAACGGCCGCCATGGACTTCCGGAAGCCTCATCCTCGGTCCATTTTCACCGCCAAACGGCTTGGCAGTGCTCGTGACGGCCAAGGCGCAACCTACAGCGAATAGCGCACCCAAGGAAGCATCTCAGCGGTGGAGGCCGCATCGGCGGCGCCTTCAAATCTAAGAACGGTATATGAATTTCCTCCCTGATCTCGCCTTCTTCCTCAATCTTGCCTTATCTGACCTTCTTGCTTCGTGCAGATGAACTTCACACCCCCTGCAAGACATGGATTGCCATGCGGTTCCTCTCCTACCTCCATGACGAATTTTTCTCAAGGTGGCCTATCAACTGCTGGAAAAAGGTTGGCCGAACTTCTAGCCAGGGTATGGTTGAACTTCTTCCTTCCTTTGGTTTTTCATTTGCTTATAGCTATGTGAAGCTCAGGTGGTGTGTGAGCATTAATCCAGGCTACAAAAGCTTTTTTTAAACTGCCTGCTTACAGGCATGTGAAGTTCAGGTAGTATGTGAGCCTCAGTCCAGGCTACAAACACTACAAAATCTGCCTGCATTCACATTCACATGTGGAAAAGCCATGTGAAGTTCAACTGGTAAGTGTGCTAGAGTTTAGGTTCGTATGTATCTGGTTTTTTGCAAAAAAATAAAAGGAAAATAGAACATGCATGTGATATGACATGAAGGTCAAGTTGGTATGCACTAGCAGTCCAACCATTCAAAAACTCATGAAGGTTCAGGTTTTTTAACTATAGACAGTATTTCCCCTTTGCAAAACAAGAAGTTCAGGTTGTGGAGAGTGCTCAGTTCAGGTACATATAAGTAATCAAATAATGTAGAATTAAAAAAACATGATGTGAAGTTCATTCTGTGAAGGGTGCTCAGTTCAGGTACAAAGGCATTGGCAGATGCTCAGCTCAGTGCATAGTGTGATGGCTCTCACCACTTTTATATGAGAAGTTCAGGCTGTGAATAATACTAAGTTCAGTTACAAAGGTATATGCAGATATAACTTGTGTGCTAATAGATATTTTTTTCTTTTATGCCAGCAAGACGAGAGACGCATGAAGAAGCTTAGAAGTTCCCAGCAGCAAGTACACAATCCAAAGCATGTACACATTGCACCACCCCCTCAATGGGTCACACCTCAAACGCACCAACAGCATTACCAACCTGCTCCAGACAAAAATGGATGACACGCGAAACACACGGATACTTCCAAGATGCTGGGTCACAGCCCTATCCGCACAGGTTTGCGCCTCCACCTAATTGGATGACGTCGGAAATCCCCCGTGGATTCTTTGTATCCACTAGCAGACTCCCAAGCACCCAATGGAGGAGGGGGTTAGCTCAAGTCCTGCGTGTAACTCTGGAGGTTATCCTGGTGTGCCTCATCAATGCCAAAGCGAAGCAACTAAACCGGATCCCAGGACAAATCCAACAGCAACACACACACGGAGGAGAGTGATCTGCACACTACCACCGTTTGATCCTGCTGCTGCTGCTACAAGTCAGAATTCTACGGGGCAAAAAGGTAGATGGATTGCTTCACAAAACAAAAGAGCAAACCAAGACCAGGATCGCAATACCTCCACAACCACCTCAAGCAAAAAGGATGCAAACAAGAGAGACGCCATCTTCAGCCCTCCTTCCTCCTCGTGATCCACTGCTGCATCCTGCTATGATTACTCCGCCATGCCCCATCCCAGAGGGACAGCACCCGACACCGGCGGAGTTGTGATCATACACGCATGTAAGTGAAACAAAAAATATTTATGTACGCATCTTGTATTATCTGCACATTTTTTGCTCCCTCCAGGATAACAAGTTCATAAACTGCATTTTAAGGTGCTTTTTGGATTTTTTTTTCTTTTTCTGCAGACGCCAGATCTACCAGATTATCTAATACCAAGACTAAAGATGTGATTCAAAGATGTAGAGAAAGTAAGGGAATTTTATAACAGATATGCCAGACATGCTGGTTTTGGAATCAGGAAGACGGGTGGAAATGACAACCACAAGTATTTTGTTTGCGCCTTCCAAGGGATACACACATCTTCTGTTTCAGAGGCCAACAGGAAGCGAAACAAAACATCGCAGAGGACGGGCTGCAATGCAAGAATGAGGGTGAAGGTGCAGGAGAGTGGCACATGCGTGGCAGTGGACATTGAGTACAATCATAATCATGAGCTCATGCAAACTGATGACATGTTGGTATTTTTGCACTCACACAAGAATTATGACCCCACTATTTTGGAGTACGTAAAGCTCCTGCAGTACCATGATTTCAAGCACACAACAATCATGTCCATGTTATCTGAAAATGAAGATGGAAGCTACTTCCTAAGCATGACCGGACAAGACCTGCTAAACCAGTAAGTAGTCAAACACCCACATACTGCAATGTAAAATAGCATCCTAGCTCACAACCCTTTGCTAGCAAAAAATAAACAAATGCATGTTTGCATGTGATTTGCAGGAAAGCCATGAATGCAACGAAAGATGATTTGGATGATGTATTGAAACTTGTTTCATTCTTCAAAGACATGAAGGCAATAAATGATGAGTTTTTCTATGACATCCAAGTGGACAAAGACAAGTTAATTAAAAACATTTTCTAGTCCAATGCAAGCTATCGAGGAGCCTATCAAGACTTCGGCAATTGGGTAACATTTGACACGACTTACAAGACCAACAGATTTCATATGCCCCTAGGAGTGTTTGTTGGAACAAACCATCACTTGCATTCAACGATATTTGTTGTTGCCCTGATAAGAGACGAAGATGCAAAGTCATTCAAGTGGTTGTTCGATACATTTCTATGGTGCATGAACAACAGGCACCCAACTTGCATTCTAACAGGTGAGTTCAAAAAAAACTCCTCAAATTTCATCATCTTTTTAGTCTATGGGTCTGTGTTGGTTGGGTACATTGGTTTTGTCTGAAAATAATGTAAAGAATGCAGTTCAACCACAGTAAGCACAGAAGTCCAACTAGCAGTACAAGAAAGCAAAATTATCTGTCACATGTTTAGAAAAAATTAGTTATGAATGTGAAGTTCAAATACATGAATCATAGAAGTTCAAGGACAAATCTGTAAGATAAATATATGTAGCATGTTTAGAAAAATATAGTTATTTACGTGAAGTTCAAGCACTGCCACCACAGAAGTTCAACAACAATGCTTTAAGAAAAAATTTGATTGCGACACTACTAGTTTGTCCTACTACTAACTGTGAAGTTCAAGCACTGATACCAAAGAAGTTCAGCAACGCTGCTGTAAAGAAAAAATACATGTGACATTCTTAGATACCATACTGCTAAGATGTGTAGTTCAAGTACTTGTACAACATAAGTTCACCATCAGTACAAAAAAAGAATCAAGTTTCATTTTTTTTAATTCATGCAGACCAATGCCCATCGATGGCGAAAGCTATACCACAATCATTTCCAAACACCGTCCACAAGCTATGCCGTTGGCACATCATGAAGAAGTACAGGGAATACCTCGCATTGTTGTACAAAAGGTATAAAACATTCAAAGAGGAGTTCACAGCTATATTAAACTGGCCGCTGATGCCAACGGAGTTTGAAGATGCCTGGGCTAAACTCGTGCACAACTACAACCTGGAGAACGACCAAATGATGATGCAGCTCTGGAGTGATAGGAAGATGTGGATTTCAGCATATTACAAGAACACTTTCTGTGCTAGAATGACTTCCACACAACGAAGCGAGAGCATGAACCACGTGCTAAAGAAAGGGTTTGTCAAGGGGACCCAGAACCTACACAAGTTTGCTAGGTGGGTCAATGCTTGCATACAAACTCGGATGCAGAAGGAGAACAAGCAAACAATGACCAGCATGGTATGATGACAAGTACAAAACACCCCCATCATGTTATGTTTTACCTTCAACATGTGCACTTTGAATTTAAAAAAATGAAACCCATGACTCTGCTTCGACTAATATCTCACTTTTTGACATGTGCAGACCAATCCTGTGACAAAAACAACTTACGGCTACGAGGAAGACATGTCTATCAAGTACACGAGAGCCGTGTACACTGAGATGAGGAATAGGATGAGAAAGGCCATGCTATTTCGTGCAAAGCCTACAGCAGAGCCCACTAAGTACCTTGTGTACTACCACAACAAGCCTGACCATGATGATGAAGAAAGATTTTCCTGGTCAAAGCATGAATTCTAGGTTGTAGCTGACCCAGTGAAGGAAATATATGAGTGTGAATGCAAGCTCTGGACACACACAGGTGAGCGAAAAAACAAGATCATTAAATAGCTAGACTAGTAGTATCATATCAAAATTTATGAAACTCATTGCTGGCTCACAAACTATGTATTCTGCATTCATCACAAAAATGCAGGCCTGTTCTGCCTTCACATCATGAACATACTGGACTACATCAAGCCTGAAAAATTTCCAAACAAGTATATCCTCAAACGGTACACAAAGACTGTAAGATCACAACCAACCTTTGATACAAGGGACTACAACACAACCGCATCGGATGTCAGCTCAAGGCTATCGAAGCAAGACATCTTGCTGCAGCTGAATTTGATGGTTAACAAAAAAGCGATGAGATGTGACCAGCAATATGACAGAGCCTACTATGTTCTCAAGAGGCTTGTGGAAGAGCTTGATGCAATACATTCTGCAAATCAAGCGGATGCTGACGAAAGGATGGCTGAAGAGGACGCTGAAATTGAAGATGACCTTCATTATTATGTAGCTGAAATGCTCAATGCCGCCGCTGAAGCCAACCAATGCAAGCAGGGTGATGGCCAATCAATGGAGCAGCGACAGCAAGAGACGATGAAATTGCCGTTGTATTCTGAAACAAAGGGTAGGAAGAAAATTACTGCAGCAAAGAAAAGTGACAAGAGAGCTCAAATGAAGGCACCACCTGCAGGAAGAGTCGTCGTGCATGATGAGAATGGAGTGCCACTTGGACACAGGAAATGCAGCATGTGCAACAAAGTTGCGGGACACAACAAGCTGACCTGTCCAACACTACTGGAAAGAAACAATGCTGAGGAGATCAAGCAAACCAAATCTCAAAAACAGCAGCCCAAAGTTATGGAACAAAAGAAGGGACCACACCCAAAGAAAGCAAGCAGCAGACTTTGTAGCATATGCAAGGAGTATGAACCACATAATGCAAGAACATGCTCGAAGCGCGTAGATGCTGAAAAGACAAGCAAAATGCCAGAGAAGAAACAGAAAGCAAGACCTAGAGCCAACAACAAGAAAGTGGTGGAAGATGAAGAGGAAGACAAAGATGAAGACACCGTTGAAGAAGAGGAAGACGAAGAGGAAGAGGAAGTGGAATGCGACGATGAAGAGGAAGACGACGATGAAGAGGAAGAGGACGATGAAGAGAAAGAGGTACATGTCAAGCAAAAACCTCTACCACCAAAGCCTAGGAGGAGCGCAAGGCTCATGAACAGTTAGAATAGGTCAATTAACACAATGCAAACTTGTGTCATGTCAATGTGCAGAACGTTATGTCATCCCCTGGTAACATACACTGTGAAGTTCAAGTAATATTACTGCAGAAGTCCTGGTATGTTATGGCAGGAAGTGATGTGCTGGTGTTGTATTGCATGAAAAAGCAAGCAGTAATAAATTGAAAAACATACACTGTGAAGTTCAAGTAATATTACTGCAGAAGTACTAGTATGTTATGGCAGGAAGTGTTGTGCTGGTGTTGTATTGCATGAAAGAGCAACCAGCAAAATAATCATACAGTTTTGAAGTTCATGTCAGCTTACAAAAGAAGTTCTAGTGTGTAAAATCGATGTAGGAAAAGAATATGCTTAAAAAATAAAGTTTCGCCGCATAAACTAAGGTTAGCAAGCTTAAGACAACGCGTTCAAATGTGAAGTTCTGCTTGGATACGTGCAGAATTTCATGTACAATGCAACAAAGATAAAGAAATGTCAACAATATTTCTGCACAAATTTACATATGAAATACGTTCGCACTTGAAAAAACACAAAAAACAAATATAGATTCTACGCAAAAGCATACATATTGGTTGGGTTGAACATTACCAGTACATTACACAACACAGAATATCCTCTCCATCTGAAACCAGCAGCCCAGCCACATCTCAAAGCAGAAGTTCAAGTCTACGATCATATGTTGGGAGCCCAAAAATAAACAACACAAAAAAATTCAAGCAGTTCAACCAAAACCGAGGCAGAAGTTCAGGTACATCTGTTGGGGCAAAAACATTCAACACATGGATACTGAAAAACGACGCAGTACATTGAAATTCACAAAGCCAAATCATTCTTCACACCTAATGCATTTGTCCACAATATCATAAGTAATAGTGCTGCACCTATAGATACACAAATCACTAAAAACATTCTTACAACCAAATCTTTACGAAATTGTTCCAATCATTATCAAACCTAAAAATTTGTACGAAATAAAATCTACAATGAAACTAGTGCTTCGAATTCACGGGCCAAAGGACTGGATCTCTTTAGGGAGCTCTGAACACACGACTTCATTCTTCTCGCTAAAATTCAGAGTGTGCATGAACTCAGCTTTCCAGTCATCTGCAGCAGCCTGCAAACAAAGAAAGGTGAAAACGATGGTTTAGTAACGGATATCTAAAACCACAGCAGGAGCATCTCAGCAAAAACACACAAGAATAATCAAAGGATGATGAGACAAGAACAAAGACAGAACATACTTCCACATCACCAAAATCTTCAACAACCTCATCGCCATCATACGAAGAGCAGAACTTCACGGCAAAGAAACCACAATCATTACTCTTCTGCTTCGGAACATCGATGAAAGTCGGCCTCTTTGCAATAGTCACCCAATTAGGCTGCTTGCTCGCCTTGTATGCAGCCTTGCCGTACACCTCCTTGAGCAACCCAACAAATCTCTTCATCTACCGGAAATAACAAAATTAGATGAAGTCAAAAACATGTTAACCAAAATAGTTAAGTTCATGTACATAAAAAAGCGACACTTGCATAAGATCCACCTAAACAAAATAGCAGAAGTTCAACTTCTAAATGACAGTCAGTTCAAGCAGTATTACCAAAATAGAGACAGCAACATATTTTGTCAACACAAGGCATAATAAACTTCATGTCAAACAAGAGAATGTGAAAGGAGGTTAGGCTAAGAAACACTCACAATACTTTGGCAGTCCCCGTGGAAACTCGTTCGCGACGTTTCCATATTAGCGTAAGAAAGTGAATCAAGGATGTCAATGCTCCCACGATATTTATTCACCACGTACACACTATAGTGCGCCATTGTGCCAATTGGCTTGAATAGAATCAAGAAAACCTGCAAAGAATGAAAGGACCGGTGAACACAAACTATAAAGCATATGTACTCAAGAACCGACATGAACAAAAACTTCTTGACAAACTCAGCAAAAGGATGCACATGAAATTAAAAAAAAAGCAAGAGTTATGAAAAACTAACAAGCTTTGCGTTAAGAAGGTCTTCTTCCTTGCGAACAAACATTGGGTGGAGACCAGCAGATTTTTCTGCATCAAACTTTGGAACTGTTGCGGCGTAGAAATCATACTCCAGGCAGTACTGAGCATTCACCAAAACACAATTAAAACACCTCCCAGATGCCACTACAACAAAACTAAGGCAAAAAAAGGAGATAGGGGTGCAAAGAACTAAAACCTATATGAAGTAGGGACTAAGTACAACCCTGTCAGCATTAGTGAAAATCTCAGAGGTCTTCGACTTATCCTTCCACAAATTTATGAGATAATCCATTATGTCTCGTTCCATCTGCTGCCCTTCACCGAAAAGCGTATAAAGGACACGTCCTGTGAGGTCAATCACATTCCCAGGGATGGTAAACATGCAGTAGCTTTTCCTGCAGAATACAAAAGGATGGTAAAAAATATATTAGAAGTTCAAATACAACAACAAACAGAAGTTCAGACACTATAACTCAAAAGGCAAGAGGAGACATAAAACAGAAGTTCAGATACTACAACAACGGCAGTTCAGACAATACAACAAACAGAAGTTCAGACACTATAACTCCAAGGCAAGGGAGAAATGAACAGAAGCCCACATACTACAACAACAGGAGTTTCAGACACATAGTAGCATCTCTGGCAGCAACAAAGTTAAAGAAGAAGAAAACTCACTCATAATACTTCTCTAGACCGTCTTTACTCAGCACATACCGTTTCAACTTCCGGGCCTCGGATAGATGAGGGTAACTGTATTTTTTCAGGGGAGCGACAGGAGAACGCCACTTCAAAGGCAATCTTGATGCTCTCTTGGAGGAAGTTATGTTCCCAGACTCAACTGCCGGTTTCCTCCTGGTAATCACAGCATTCTTCCCACCTCTACCAGCAACAGTACCAGCAGCACATTTAACATTCTTCGGGTAAGCAATCTTCTCAAAATCATCATCGGACGAAATCACTTATGCTTCGACTACTTCGACTGCATCAGCCTTCATGTAGCAAGGGGGTTTTGGAGTACCACGAATACCACCAGCCTGCTTCCCCAACTTGGAAGGAATGAGGATCCGAGGTCTATCATCTTCGATCGGAGCTGTACTTATCGGTTCATCCCTAGGCTGGTATTCCTGTGACCCGAGGAATGAGTAGTGGTAATCGGTCAACTCCAACGGATCGACTGTCAAAGAAAGAAGGAAGAGAAAACATCACCATTAAAATACGACTAAAGTTCAGGAACATCACAATGTGCAGTCCAACTAATAAAGATGACATGGTTACTACTCAAGCTGACCTAAAAAAATAGTTGCAGTAAAAAACTAAATGAAGTTCAGGCACAACCAGAGGCACAGTTCAAGATAAACCGATGAACTGGAAATCATCATCTCTGAAGTTCAATTAGAAAAGAAAATGCTCGTGTCCATTTAAGCAATGGAAGGACAGAAATTACTGAAACAAAACACACAAGCAAAATTAAAAAAGATAGAAATGAAGTTCATGTACAAAGAAAATGCTCCTCTCCTTCCGAAACCAGCAGCCCATCCAGACCTCAAGCAGAAGTCCAAGTTCAGAGAAAAAATGAAGTTCAGGTAGAATAAAAGATGCAGTGCAGGTAAGCAGTACAAGTTCCAAAAATACTTACATGTGTAGTAGCCAAACAGAGCTTGGAAGTCTGTCTCAAACAGGTTAGAAGAAGCGATTGAGTACAACCACGTCTTCCTGATATCCCCGATGTTCTCATGGGAATAATTTGCAAGAACCCCGTCATGATATGAATTAACATTCGTAAGCATGAAGAATCCGCAGTCGATACTGCCATCAAACGAAGTAAAAGAAATAGTGTTAGGACAGAAAAAGAAAGCCAACGAATTAAACACGTCGCAGCTTAAGTACAACTACAGCTAAACAGATGTGATAAAGAGAAAAAGTCGAACTCATACTTGTTTTGCTGCTGGGGGACATCAATCCAATCCAGAGGGAATTTGTCGATGCTAAGAGGACTGAAGGGTGTCTCCTTGTCGTTGCTGGCATCCTTCCAAAGCCTCTTGATGTTGTCGGTCATCCATCGAAACAGGCGTACCACACATTCATATTTTGGTCCATAGTAGGAATCGAGAAGCAAGAACCTTGAATTCTTCAGGTCAAAGAATATTGACACCCAATGACCGACACCACCCATGGAAGCAAGAAGCTCAGGAGGGTCAAAAGTAGGGAAAACAACCTGAAGCATCATAAACACACGAATCATTAAAAAATGAGAATTAATATCAGAATGGTACAAAAGAAAAATAAAACAAATATTAACACAGTGGATCGCACTGCAAAACTAATACAGAGGCAAAGAACAAGATATTGCATACCGAATCATGTGCATCCATGCTATCTGGACCACTCGCCATGAAGTACTTCCTCACACGGGAATCAAATTGACCTCTGAAAATCTTGTCCTGAAATAATGCAGAGAACACCAACATATGAAAAAAATACAAAAATGAGACGAACAAGTTTTAACTAAAATGGTAAGGAACAAAACAGAAAAGAAATCACTGTATGGTTGACTTACACAAACCCAGTACGGCAGGATGAGTTTATCCGATCCCTGGTACTTCGCACGTAGAGAGTAGAGTGCACACTCAGCCACATTAGATGTAAGCATTCCGCGAGGACCAAAAGATATTGCGACTTCTTGAACAGAAGCTTCACACTCCTTGTTTCGGAACATAATCATTTCTCTAAAACAAGCGAATAGAAAGTAAAACAAGTTCAGCAGCAGGAACTCAGGAAGTTCATAACACATGTTAGCACAGAAGTTCAGCTATATCACAACAGGCAGTACAGTGCAAAAAGAGGCCAGAAGTTCAGCACCAGAGAAGCAAAAAAACAAGAAATTCAGGTACATAGAGTTGGGAAGTTCAGGTAAGAAACCACAGGCAGTTCACAGGGGGTACATGGATGATGTAAATATTGAGCAGCTGCACTCACCTCTTGGAACGATCATTCCTAAGCCTAGTTACACTGTAATAAAAGTCATCAACCTTCTTTCAGACGACAGCAAGGTCGCTATCTGCTCACCAAAAAGGAAATAGCAATTAACAGCGACACTCAAAGCACATAGATTCATGACAGTTTCAATTAAGACCAACATTCAAGCACAAACATTCAAAACATAAGCACATCTCAGCTGCTACATCAGAAAAGATAAAACCACAGCATCATAGACATCAAAACCCATGCATTACAAACCTCCACCCACATAGAAAACAGGTTCACTTAACATTCTTTACAACCCACACGACAAACAACAAAAGTAGAAGTTCAACTTAGACCACACAGGCAGTTCACAGGGGATATCATGGACTAAACCAAACAACAAAGATGGAAGGGGATGGGGAAAGAAGAGAGAAGCATGCTCCTCTCTTCATGGATCCTTGCCTAGACCAGTGGCAGCACTGGAATGATCAACCTCCTCTCCATAACTATCGCTTTCGGTATCTTCATCATCGACATCAACATCAACTGATGGCTCTGCTGCAGGAGACTTCTCCGGGCTTGCAGCAGCACTACCACCAGTTTGTACAACAGACTCAACATGATCTTTCTCCAAAATGATGTCTCCATTTGTCTTGCCCTGCTCAGCATCAGAAACCTTAGCGCCAATGGACGAAAAAGGTTCAGTCAGGACCACCCCGTCGGAGCAGCCGGTGCCTAAGACGGACATGTTTGCAACCTTCTCTGGAGCAACACTAACATAATCATTCTGCTACTGCAAAAAAAGAAACAAAAAGTCATTACAAAGGGCTGACTGAACCTCATGCACAGGGGCAGCAAGTCCGTCTCAGGGGCAAACAAGACAAATGGACAAGAAAAAATGGTACCTTATTTTCACTGCCATGAACATCATCAACTATTACGCCACTAGCGGGAGCAGGTTCATGCACAAGGGCAGCCTCATGCATAGGAGTAGCTTCATGCGCAGGTAAAACATCCTCCTCAACCCTAGCATCATCATCAATAGCCTACAAAAAGAAATCATGTAGAAAACAAAATACCTAATCAGCAGAAGTTCAGATTGCATAATCAGTGAAGGTCAGCTATCACAACTGACATATAATGGAAGTCCAAATACAGTAAACATAGCAGGTCAGATATCAAACTACTCTAAGATACAAAAGGGAACAAAAAAGGGCCAGTCATGGAAGTTCAGGTGCTGTAGCAGTTGAAGTTCAGGTTCTATAAACAGAGAAGGTCACATAGGAACACTTGTGCTAAAAAATGGTTTACGACACATGAAATCAATAACGGGCGCCTATGACTACAAACAGTAATAACTGAAAACTAACATTGAACATTATTGCACAGAAATATCAAAAGCCAACATAAACAACCCTCTTTGGTACGCTCCACGTGGCCTCCTTCACGACCCGAACGAACAGAATCCTGCCTCTGAATCTGTCTCACAACAACACTTGCCTCATCTTCAAAAGGCTTGCAACGAGCATCCTGCATTTCCTTGAACAGCCCAACGCTAGTCCGGAGGTGGGAAGTGCTCTGACGAAGCTCTTCAAGAAATTTAGCTTCAATAGATAAAACCCCCTTCGAAGACACAGCATCAAATCCGTGTCCGGGAGGAAGAATCCCATCAATGCGACTAAGACGCTCAGCAGTTGAAGGAACACGAGCCAACTCCCCACAAACAGTTTCAAGAAGACTGTTAACCAAAGAAACATTGGCAGCTTCAAACAAATTCTCGGAAGAAACGCCACCTGCACCACTCACACGAGCAGAAGAACCTCTTGGATCTACAGGGGGCACCGGTATTAACATCCCGGGAGAATTAAAATCTTGGGGAAGTTCCACTCCCTAGGCCGACAGAACGAGACATAGTTAGAACAGGACGTTCAATAACACTAAAGAACACAACCTCAGCATGTGTCTTCCACTGCATACAACAACAAAAGTCAACGCATCAGAAAACAAATGAAGGAACATGGGAACAAAAAATATACAAGACAATACCAGAAGTTCAAGTTAAACTACACAGGAAAGAATAATGCATAGAAACACTCACAGGCAGTCTCCCAAACACCCAGTTGGCTGGGTCATCATCACCCTTTGTGACCAAGTCAGCCGCAGCAAGCTCAAGAAGCTTGGCCTGATCCATGAAATTGATGCGAGGGGTCCTCAAGTCAATATTAGGCGTCTTGCCAATGATAAGGCAGTCCAGATACATAAGCAGTGGCGCGATGGCACAGCCTATGACAGCTTTTCCTCTGCTAGTACCTTGCTGATACCTAACAACAGCACTTCGAATATCGTCAACAACCAACTGGCAGTAGTCCATGTCTGCCATGTCCTCAAACACAAGGTTCTCAGCCATTGTTGCCTCCCTGGACACTCGTGTAGACGTTCCAGGGATAACCACCTTCATGAAAACAATAAGGTAAAACACCTGCAGAGCAAGATCATCCTTCGTCTCATCCTTCACAAGTTCAGCGAGGATATTCCGCAAATCCTTTGTCTTTATGTCGTCACTCCTAGCATACCCAAGCTTACCCTTCAACCTCATAACAGCATCATCGAAACCATCATTCGAGGGCCTAGGGGGTACGATTACCTTGAGGGAACCCAAAGAGATGGTGAATAGCATCACTTGTAATACGTATAACCTTGTTCGCCTCACCCATGTCCAAAATCATGGTTGAAGGGTCATCCTCGTGTAGATGTTGCCCATCAAAGGACGAGAAATGTTGGAATCAACCTTCAAGTCAAACACACAACCAAAACCAGCATTGATAACCCTCGTCTTGTGCCTAAGTTGTAGCATTTCCGCACATGTCTTGACCTCTTTCAGTGAGCAGCGAACCGTCTTGTTAAAACGTTTCGCCTCACCTCCTCCTTGGCCACCTTCTTCGGGCGCTTTGCCTCCTCTCTTCCTCCTCTCAGGCCACTGCACAAGCTGATACTGAAAAAAATACATTGACAACGAAATAAGGCAGAACAATGAGACACACAAGCTTCACCAAATTTCCACTAATGCCTACATACGCACCACATCTCAGAGGTCCAACTATGTCTACATAAGCAGTACAACCATGTATGACCAGAAGTTAACATGCTTTCAAAAATGTTGGAAATTTACAAAAGCAGAAGTTCAACCATGTATACCAAGGCAGTAATCAAACATGTATCTCAGAAGTCCAACTATGTCTACATAGGCAGTACAACCATGTATGAACACTAGTTAACATGCTTTCAAAAATGTTGGAAATTTAAAAAGCAAAAGTTCAACCATATACACTAAGGCAGTAATCAAACATGTATACAAACAAGTTGAGTTAATTTCTTCATGTATATACCCAGAAGTCCAACTATGTACACAAAGGAAGTAATACCATAAAAGCAAAGAACGTCGGCTAATTTATTCGTCTATATTGAGATGGAGCAGAAGGTCAGCTATGTACGCCAAGGCAGTGCTAAAAACAATAAAACTACAGCAACAGTGACAAATGCTCTAAAAACAGTAAACATGAGACATTCATACCTGATTAGCGGCAGCATCATCATCGACGTCGTCCTCATCATCAGCATTGAAATCAGCATCATCCTTGTCCTATGGATTAACACGAGAATGCTTCTTCACACCCTTGTTGACCTTTGCAGGTGGAACCTTGCGCTTCACGCCGCATTTCTTACCCTTACCAGATGCACCAGCACCAAGCAGAGAAGGTGTAGGCGCGGCAGTGGCAAGCACACGAGGACTACGGCGTGGCGTACCACCAAGGCCTAACCCTTCATCTTCAACAACTTCTACAGGCCTTGAAACATGTGGGCTCCTCCGAGGAGTAACTTCACCAACTACTAGCTTCCTCGCAACAGTCTTCTTGATTTTCTTCTTAACATGGACAACCTGGCCATCACTACCACACGACACGCCTTCCTCAACAGTGAGCTCAGCCGCATGAACAGATCCAGGAACATCAGAACCTTTCTCAAGGCGGGCCGCCCTCTTCTTGTCAAAATCTTCTTGCTTCTTCCTCTTACATTGGTCCTCCAGGAGAAGCTGAAGAGGCACATCCTCGGGTTGCGTGACAGGTTCAGTGCCATCAACGACTGCGTCTCTGACATCTGAAGAGAGCACAAAGGATCCGGAACGGAATCACAACCTTTGACTGACGGAGCCACCTCCTCAGCAGCAGTAGGGGCTTCTGATAAACCCAACTCAAATAAAACATCGTTGATGGTGTTCACAGCTTCCTCCTCTGTGGACACATCTGCAAAGAACACAAAAAATCGAAGCAAAAAATAAAAAAAAGTCAGGAACAAAAACAAAAACAAACGACAAGAACAAGCTAAAAAAACCATGGCTCAAAACTTTAAAATGAAAAGAAAAGGGATTTCACATACTAGGTGAAGCAAGAGCTGCAGAAGCAAGATCCTCAAGGCTTGAAAAATTCTCAAGGCTCAAAGCAACCTCGGCAATCACAGTCAAAGGGATAATGGGTGATTTAGCCGCATCAGATATTGGAACATCAATATTAACCTCTGAAGCTCCATCTTGATCGCAGGCATTTTTTCAGAACTATTCAACTCATCACCAACTACAAAAAATGCAAGTAAAAAGGCAGATGAGTTCTAATCCGCAATCCTACACCAAAGGGACTTCTACTTTTACAACAATGTCCAATACCCAGAAGTTCAACAATACCTAACAAAGCAGTAAACACACAAAAAAAACTAAAAATCTACAAACTAAATATAAAAACAATCTACACCAGAGGGGCTACTACATATATCGTGAATGTCCAGAAGTTCAACGATACATAACAAAGGAGTAAAACAAAATGTGCATAACAGAAGTTCAACCAAATTTCATTACAATCAAACAATAATTAAAACCAGAAGTTCAACTATGTGACCCAAGCAAGTAGCACATAAAAAAGATGTAGCATGACCACAAACAGTATTTCACAGGCAAACTAAATAACAATGCCATCAACATGATAACAAAAAAACAAAGATATGAACTACAAAAATGAAACATCTGGGAAGTCCAACAACACTTGGTGACAAAGTTTCACCTACAAAATCATCAACTACAAAGTGAGCAAACACTCTACTAACTCAAACTAATGGTAAAAAGCATACACATAACCATTACTAGAAGTTCACACTATTAAGAATGGCAGTCCAACATGAATACTAAGTGAAGATATGGGCAGACATATATGAGAATAATGCTATTTAAAATACAAGATACAACTACATTAAGATACCTGGAGAAGGTTTTGAAGCCATGACAACACAACCGCCTTGATGAATGCAACTCCAAACACTAGAACAACCTGCTAAAAACAGGGGATTGATTGCATATAGTTAGCAAGTACAAAATCATACAACAAAATACAAAAAGAAACTGAATCAAACCCTAGGATGAAACAACTACAACATACCAACAAAGGATGAACAGTAGCACATCTAGGCAAGCACAACAAAAAAATGTATCCATAAACTAAATACAATGTCACAGACATAATCTAGACTTCGAAATCCACAGCACTAATGCAATTAAATACATCAGATCCAGCATCAACCATCCATCACACTACACCCTCTCTTACATGCATCTGACTGCTAAAATCAACAAAGGGGAAACGAAATCCACAAAAGTATGAAGGGACAAATAGCACACACAAGCATCTCACAAACAAATCTGACCACAGGGAATTGAAATCCAACCACCACACGCACAAGAACCCTACCTAATCTACCACCAAACCATCAGAAGAAGGGGGAGGGAGGCAGACGTGAGAGCACACAGAAGAAATAGGCAGGCCTCGACAGATCTGGCGAAACTAGAAGCAAGCATTAGGAGGGGGACAGCACTTGTACCTCTCCAAACGACTCCCGCATGCACGAATCCGCGTCGGTTCTTCCACTCCCCACGATGCCATGTGCACCTTGCAACCGCGCAGGCAGTTGCCGCCCTCACTTCAAAGCAGAAGAGAGCGAGCTAGGCAAGAGAGAGCGGGGCGTGGGGGAGAAATAGGAGCGGGGGCGTGCGCCGGTTACTCCAGCATGAGGGCAGGGGACAGGGGCGGAGAAATCAGGGGGAGTTGGAGGAGAGGAAGGCAGCGGAGCGACGGAGAGGGGGGAGAGAGCGAGCGACAAGGGGAGAGGAGTTTTCAGACAGGTGGTCGCGAGGGAGATGGTCACTTAATGCCTCTCTGTCGTGGGACTTGCAGCGCCACTGAATTTACACTTTTACCCCCCAACAGCTAAAATAGTAAATACATGTGTAGATGAATAAATGCACCATTTGAATGCATCTATTATAATGAGATAAGATCACAAAACAGCACAGCTGATATCCTCAAAACCAAAAATAGATGGCAAATACAGTACTAAAGGAAGAAACATACATACATAAATATGCCCCTAAAAAACAAGAGAAAAGAAGTTCAAAAAATAAAGAACAGAAGTTCAAGTACCCTAATAAAAGAAGTGAAGGAATAAGAATAAATAAACCATAAAGAAACAAAAAGAAGAAGTTCAAGTACAAAAACAGATGAAGTTCACCCTAAACCCTAAAAACCCTAAGATAGATAGTGGGGTCACGGATGTGACAGACTCGCCTGCGCATGCGACGACGCGGCACGCCGCGTCGTCGCCTGCTCCAGCTCGTTCCTGTCTCGGCCTCGCAGGGGGAGGGGAGGGGGGCCCTGCTCGGCCTTGCGCTATCGCATTGCTGCGCGCTAGGATTTGACAGGACGCAATGCGGTTATTCTGTTTCCACCCCCACCGCATGCACCCTAAACCCTAAAAACCCTAAGATAGATAGTGGGGTCACGGATGTGACGGACTCGCCTCCACATGCGACGACGCGGCACGCCGCGTCGTTGCCTGCTCCGGCTCGTTCCTGTCTCGGCCTCGCAGGGGGAGGGGAGGGGGGTCCCGACCCCCCCTCCCCCCTGCTCGGCCTCGCGCTACCGCATTGCTGCGCGCTAGGATTTGACGGGACGCAATGCGGTTATTCT